>NC_137133.1:22554051-22924051 GCF_949319135.1 Squalius cephalus | reverse complement strand
ATTTGCACCGGAGGAAGAGACAAACGCTTAGAAACGCCCATATAGCTAGCATGATGCCTTCTATTTCTAGATGACAAAGACAAAGTTTACCAGTACTACGACACTATAACAAAGGTTAGCGGTACTTATCTGAACTAACGTCATGATCACTGCCACTAGATATAAAGAAAACGTTGCTTTTTCACTCTATTGTGCTATTCATAAAAAAAAAAGATAAAAAAAAGTGTCGTTATTGTGCACTGCTGCTCGTAGACTAGCTCCAGTGCTCATTGCTGCATTGTTAAATGATAGCAACTCGCCAGGACACTTCACCAACTCTCCACTCATTCTGTATAGTTCTAAAACAGGCTGAGGCTATTTTTGAGACATTTGAAAAATGATATACATATCTTGAGTGATTTATGTACCCATTAATCGACAGTGGTGGTTAACCTGCAACATGGGCTTTAAGTAAACACAGCTGAAAGTGAAAGCTGGTGAAAAAGATCGTGTAACATCCATTATTTGGACTTGGTTCGGATTTAAGCCGCCCGACGAGCAGCAGCAAACTATATAGACAGAGTGTCTGGGGTAACAGTTCGGTAAATTAACACACGACTAATCCGTTCTACCACCTCAAATTCAAAATGAAACATATCACTGAATACCAGCGCGCGCATATTATTCCCAATATATCTTAGTGGTGTAGCACATAATCTCTGTCTGCGCCTGATTTTAAGAAGCATTGTTGTGTTTCTTTTTAACTGAAAAGACATCAGTTAGACAATATTCTAATTTTAAATTTGGGGTTTCATAAGCTCCAGGCCATAATAAACATTAGACCTACTGAAGTCTCTGCAGCTAGTGTACTTAAATTTTATTTATCTGCAAAATTATGTTGTATACTTACAGTTTTGCACAATATATGCTCTCAAAACAACATGCACCCTAAAAAAAACAAAAAAAACATTTAGCAGTTGTTTAGCAGGGTCTGTGTAACCTTTTCTGAAATGTTTTTTTTTTAATAATATATATCGTTATCACAAGAGGCTGCAATGTATATCACAATATGGATTTTAGGCCATATCGCCCATCCCAAATTGATAGCCTATAGTAGTTGATAATAACATAGGCCTACCTAATGTTGCCTACGGACGGTAACAGTACAGTAGTAACCTTTTACAGTCTATGAGTAGAACAGCTTTCTCAAGCAGTTTATGATGCATTTTGGAAACAGAAGATGACCCCCTGGTATAATGCGCCACATGGCTTGAGAAACCCGTTCTCAAAGACTTACTTTTATAGTCCAGTTTTGTGTAGCACACATATTCTGAATGTCTTCGGCATAATTTAAATGAACCATTTTAATCTAGATTAATCTAGATTAATTTCAATATTAATCTAGATTAAAACAATTAATATATGCCCACCTCTACCGGAGGTCAAAACTCAAAGTTTTATGTTGATTTTCACATTTCAAATGTTCAGTTGGTTCAGTTTGAGTTTTGACTTACAGAATATGTAATGACGTAGTAATATTATTCACAATAACACTCATAAACCAGTTCTTGCAATTAGAATAAATAGTGAAAAAATGCATACCTACAGCATGTTGAATGAAATCAAGTTAAAGTTTATTTAAGGTCCACACACTCCTAAACTGAAGGTTTCTTACTTGCTCTTGCTGCACTCCTGACAACGGAAATGGTTTTTCACATAATAAACCATTCAGTTTATCACATAGAAAATCTCATAAGCTCACTAAAAGAGCCCCCCCTGCGGTAGTGCAGACTTTCCACCCTCAGTGATGAGTGCCTAAATGTATACCACAACATCAACGATATATTGCTTCTGAAACAAGTTGCTTTGCTTTATATAAAATAAATAATTAAATAAATAAAAGGGTAACACCAAATAAATTATATTAAAAGTTACAAATACCATGAAATATATTAACGAAAAGCACGTGTAAAATAGTGATTTTTTAAAACAACTTAAAAAAAGACAGAAAATGATCGATCACTCAAATAGTTTGGACATAGTCAATCATTTCAATGTTATGACACACTGACGCTCCATTTACATGAACTACCAATGTTATGACACACTGACGCTCCATTTACATGAACTACCAATGTTATGACACACTGACGCTCCATTTACATGAACTACCAATGTTATGACACACTGACGCTCCATTTACATGAACTACCAATGTTATGACACATTGATACTCCATACGCAAGCTCCCAGTATTGTGACATAAAACATTGATACTCTATACGCAAGCTCCCAGTATGTGACATAAAACACCGATACTCCATACGCAAGCTCCCAGTATTGTGACATAAAACATCGATACTCCATACGCAAGCTCCCAGTATTGTGACATAAAACATCAATACTCCATATGCAAGGTCCCAGTATTGCTATAGGTTCAATACTGTAGACACAAATTTCTCTTGATAGTGATTATTCGGTTGTGCACAAAGTATTTTACTGCTTTCCATTCTCTTTCATTACCAATTAAAATCTTGTTTTCATTTAAGAATCTTTCACAATCCACTTTTCCAGGGACTTTCATTTCCTTTAGGAAATTCTTGAAATGATGTTCAATAATTTTACTCTCCTTCTCTGACCAGGTCTTTCTGGACTTTCCTGTTAAAATAAATTAAGAAATTAAGTAAGTAAATCAAATTAATTGAATTAAAGAATAACCAAAATTTGAATAATGTAGATTTTACAAGCTGAAGAGCACAGACAATTCTTAAAATACATGTCAAGATGTTTCATGTAGATACAATTTTTTTATGCAAAGTGGAATAACAAACCCTTTTTATTTAAAGGCAGTGGTGAAATCCTAAAGAATGGAACTGCCTCTCTTGAGGCTGCGGTCGTTATTGAGGTGGCAGCCCTTTTTTCCGAATGATCATCCTCTGTCATCCTTTTTTCAGATTCAGCATCCTCTGTGTCTGAGTTGCTGGAGCCCCCTTCAACTGTAACAAAATGAGCATTCACATTCTTTAAAACTAAAAGTAGATTTTTACAAAGTGTGGACACTATGAATTGTTTAAACAAAAGACATATACACATAAGTAATTTACTTACAGTTGATGTTTGGCGTTATGTCCTCCAGAGATTTTCCTTTAAATTTGCCTATTCCACTTTGCAGGGCAAACAGAATTCTGCTCACTTTTGCAACTTGTAAGGTTTCTTCAGGCAGTCTGTAAAACTCCCTATGGACTTCAATGTTGTGACCCATGAAAGTTGCTAGTTGGTCTAGTTCATGCGTTTGCAGGTTAAGTAGCTGAGAAACTGTGGCTACATGTTTTCTCAACTTTGTAGATGTAATGTTTTCTGGGTTTTTAGCCCCACAGCTTTCTGCAAATCGCTTTAAGCAGTCACAACCACGGATGCTCTCCTGTGATCCATAAAAAGGACGAGCAAATATGTAGGGATTGCTAGGGGAAATCCCAACATCTTCTCTAGTTTTAATTAGAAGTTCCACAGATTCTGTTATATTTGTGGGAAATAGTACTGGTACTTTGCGGCCTCGTTTCCCCCGTACCTCTACTCTGGTGAGATTCTTACAGAGTTTCTTCTCAAAAGGTGAAAGGCTCTCCATAATTTCATCCTGAATCATCTGTTTGTTTCTCTGCAGGTATGTTTTGACTTCCATCCTTGAAACCTCACCTTCTCGACGCCGATTGAATAATATTAGCTGTGCTAGAGTCACCTGAGAGAGATCACTCCATGACCTTTGTGATGTGTGTTCAATGTGTGCTTTTTTGTTGACCTCCTCAAGACACTTTAGATGATCATGGAGCTTCTTTATGTCTTCTGCTAAAGGCAGCATTTGGGGACTGTTCCACTTTTTCTGGTACAAAGTTTTCAGTGCATTAGATGAAACATGAATTGTCCATTCTAGTTCAATTAATTTACTGAATTGCTCTGCTCTTCCCTTCAATGCATCATCCTCTTGACGTAAAGCCTCTCCCTGCAAAATATATGACACTTTCACAAGGGAATGACGCAGTTTCAGTGCTGTTGAAGGGACTGAGAATCGGTTGGTTGAGGAATCAAATCCAGTCATCTTTTTTACTCCCTCAAGTACTGTGTTGAACTTTCCTGGGTTGATCAAGTCCTTCAAAGCAACAATGTCTTTATCAATAGTTCTTGTCACTATAAGAAGTCTGGCAAGTTCTCTCATCTTATTTCTAATGTCTGCCCGGTGCCGTGAAACTTCTCCGTTTTTGAGGAACATTCTCTCACCCAGTGACAGAATCAACGGGTCAGATTTCACCACTTGAGTAACGGTATCATATGTCATATCTTCAATAATATTTTTAAGTCCACTAGAAACGTCAGAGTCCATTGGCAACAACAGAGAACAACTTGCCTGAACTTTTCGTTTCACTGGCATATTTTCTTTGTCTTGTAATTTGCAACGTTTGTGATGTCTCCAGAGATCTGTTTTGACATACATAGCAAAGCAAAACTTGCAAGGCAGATAGTCTATTGCTGTTGACTCACGAGTTGCTTGTCTTTTTGGTATGATCTGTCCTTTCCCAGAGGATAGGACTGAACTGTTATGGTGGTAGTTTCCCATGTTCCTTACTTTGGTTAATAGAAGAGTACGCATGTTTGAGCCTCTGTTGTGTGCAAGTGCCTTTGCAACTTCAACTTTTTCAGAATGTTTCTGCTGTAGATGTCTTGCAATTTTTGGATAAGGCTTCTCACAGTAAAGACAGTAATTCTTCTTGTCATAGATGCGTTGATGTACACTGTTTGAGGACATTTTCACTTTTATTTGATTTTGTTGAGAGCTACAGCCGTGGGCACTTTCATCTATTTCTATCCAACTCTTCATAAGTGGTTTTCCTTGGATGCGTTCTGCAACATGTCCTTTAGCTTTTTTTGTGTCGTCTTCTTCTTCTTCTGAGATTTCCAGGGAAAAGGAAACCTGTTGTTCAGTGTTGTTCTGAAATAAAGAACCACACAACTGAAATGTATTTGTAAATAATAACAATGTTATATATTATAAAGTATAAAACCCTTAATTACCATTTCAGACTCATATAAGTCCTCCTCAGTGTGAGAAGATGAATCCATCTCATCACTGCAAACACTTTCTGGCTTATCACTGTCGGTACTCTCTAGGATGTCCATCTCATCTGACGTTTGGGGACAGAAATCTGCTGTATGGGTTCTGTCCTGTAAAACAATAACAGTGTGTGAAATCCATGTCCATGTTTGTTTTCTATCTAGAGCCTGCTGATTCTAAAACACATACTGTGTTTTAGAATCACTGTTGTCTTTTTGGTCTTAAACTTTTTTTTTTTTTTTATGAAAATGAAAAGTACTTACTTCATTTTCATTCACATTGCTGTAGTTGTTTGTGATTCCAGTGTAATCCGACTGGTGTATGAAACCTGTAAATGCACAACAATTGTTAAGGATATCCAATAATTTAAGGATTTTTTTTCTACATTCTTGTAAAATCTACAAAGTTTTATTAATGAGGTGAAGAGAAAAGTGTAAGTCTTGGAACGTACATGTGAAAGACTGAAGGCATTCCTCAATGGTGGGACGTTCTTCGATTGAATTAGACAGCATTCTGCTAATAATATATTTTTGTCTTGTCCATCTTTCTTCACATTGAAGAGTGAAGTTACCCATTCTGACATTTTGAGATAGCCCAACTGGATCCTTGGAGTAGGGTGTAGTTGTCTGATAGGGGTGTTGCCCATCCGTCAGGATATAATGAACCAAGCATCCTGCTACCTACAAAATAAAATAATATTTACAAAAATTTCAGAAATGGTCACAACTAAACTGCAGAATGAATGAAGATGATTAAAATGATGACAAAATGCTGCTGTGCTCAAATGAAAGCTGCTCGAATATTAGCATTCAGAACAATTGAACATAGAACAAATGTATGCATTTTTGACAGAACTGATTACAAATCATATTGATCACATACTAAAATAGTATTGTAACTGCATACATGTAACCTGTTAATCCATTTGAACCCAAACCTAAGAATTGTCATCCCCAAATTAAATAGGGGATGTTCATGAAGTTCATTGTTCATGACATTTTTGGAATAGAAGCATAGTTGTAGTCTAATTTTAACCCTTTCATGCATGAATTATGATAACCTTAGTCAGTATTTTTTTTCCCTATGTGTTTTTATTCCTCTTAGGGCATGAAAAACAAGATTTTTTACAAATTTTTCAAAGAGATCTTCAGGTGTCCACTTGAGTGGACAGCATGCGGTTATGGTTAAAAACGAAGATATACTGTATTAAATATAAGACAATAATCAAACAGATAAAGTATGTGAATTTAACAAACTAATCAAAACAATTATATCAAATCATGTGAAACTGAAAATATAAAATATATACAACAAATATAAATTAAAAATATTGGAAAGGCTTCGTACAACTTCATACAAGTTGCACTTCGCGTATCTTTGATATCAGAACATGAGGACGTGATTCCATCAGAATTTTCTACAGACTGTCAAGGCACAACTGTGGAACCCACTCAGATGTTCCCTCCAGTGCACCAGAGTATGGAGATTTACCCTTATTAGCTGATAATTCTGATTATGTTCAAGATGGACATGCACATTTCTATCATAGCCCTCCTCTGAGAAAACCTAGCATTACATTTTTTCAATCTCATCTGAAATGATCAGTGTTGGATGTAATGCATTACAAGTAACATGCATAACACATTCAGATTACTTTTTGATGTTACAAGTAAAGTAATGTGTTACAAGTAACATGCATTACCTAATCAGATTACTTTTTGATCTAACAAGTAATTAACTACAAGTAATGTGCATTGCCTAATCAGATTACTTTTTGATGTAACGAATATATAAACGCATTACAAGTAACATGAATTACGTATTCAGATTACTTTTTGATGTTATGAGTAAAGAAACGCATTACAAGTAACATGCATTACAAATTCAGATTACTTTTTTCGATGTCAATGAAAATTACATTCTAATAATACAAATACATTTATTTACAGTAAAAAATTCACTGCAGATCAAGTTTTTAAGTTTTAACATTCCCATTATAATTATGAATTGTAGCTGAAATATAGCAGTTGATGCATGACGTCCACTACAGTGGACATGTGATTAATCAGAGTTTTCTCTCAATCTAAAATCAAAACTTGGAAAATTTTACTGTGATATGACTCATTAGATATTGCTTGAGTCTCCTAGGATAGAAGGAATGGGTGGATATTCCGGAGCAACTTGGCATGTCTGACTGACCCTTGGCCATCTTGGTTTGGAGGGGAGAAAAATCGAAACACAACGGCTTGCCCTTGGTTGCAATTTATAGGATGATGCACCAGGGTCCAATGAGGCTGATGTGCAACTTTGCCATAAAAACCCATGCAAATTCAAGAAAATGCTTTATTAATAGCTGTCCACTGTAGTGACCACTATACGTGAAAGGGTTAAAGAAGACACTTCGCAATTTGTTGTCATAAAATCATAATTACAATCATTAAGAAACATAATATATAGGCTTAAGTGTATTGTAAAGTTTTTAGAAAATATTTTTCTCATTGATATTTTATGACAAAACAGAAATTGGTTCTTGTTAAAGTACAGAAACCCAATGAAGCCACAGACCTGACCATGTTTAACTTAAAATCTGCAGATGATAACTCTAACGGCCAGATTAATTTACAGATTGCTCCAGCACAAACCCTTTCACATCTACTGCAGTCAGATTCACCCGTGTTCACTCTGAAGGAATCACTCACATGGCTGGTGCACTTGTAATGACACATGAAGGATGTTAAGAGGCTAAAAGCAGGTTTAGTACTTGCCCCATTGAAGTCAACAGGGTGCAAATTGTAAAAAGAGGATAACGGTGTAGGCAACACCGATTTTTGTCGTTCAAATTTACAAAAAAATGTGCTCAATGTTAAAATTCTCAGCATCAAACCAAGACAATTTATTAGATCAAAACCATGTTATCAAAACTTATAAGGCCTTTCAAGTATTTAAAATACATTCTCTTTGTGATCTGATGAGGCTTAGAGGATAGGATAGTTTACATACTGTAATAAAGGCTAAAAGCTATAATAGTTAATGGCTATAATAGTTAATGCACTTCACAAAATTGATAGCAAAAAAAAATATATATTTTCTTTCTCATGGTATTTTTATCAATATGGTACACAATTATCCTATTGAATCGTTAGGGTCAAAAGTACTCACAAAGTAGTCCAATTACATTACCTAAAATTATTTAGATTACAGGATTGTAAATTATTTGTAAATAATATTGTAAATTATTGTAATAAATTTAATAAATTGTATTTAGATTGTAATCTAGATTAATCTAGATTTCATCACTGACTGCAATTTGTGTCATGTAATTTGGAATGAGTAACTGTGTACAATACAATACTTAAGTTATAACCAGCACTGTGATTGGAAAATCATGGAACATCATAATTGTATTTGTTTTAGTAAACGTTCTTGACTTTCTGCACAAGGTCATAATTATTTTGTTAATGAATGGATGCTCTATACCAGTTTTTAATGCTCTATACCAGTGGTTTTCAAACTTTTGAAATGACCATTTATTTATTTTTTGTTTACTTTCTATCACCTTATTTGTGGAGTAAAATGAAACTAACTCAGCTGCATATTTTTGCAGTATTTTATTTTATTGATTTATTGAATATTTTTTTTTAAATCAAAATATATTTAGCATATTTCCTTAGGCCTATATAATATTATTTTATATTATTATTTTAATTTAATTTTATTTCATTTTTATGTAAGTCCATTTTCATTAAATCATCAAGACAACCCATTTTTTAAATATTGGACGCGACCAAGGGTTTGAAACCCGCTGCTCTTTATTGGTTACATTGATTAATTTAGGATAAAAATATAAATAAATAAATAAATAAAACTCCACTCTGAAATGTGAATTAATAATGAGAATCCATCAATATTTTTCCAAATGTGTTCACTTTTGAACTAAAAACCCAGAGGAATGCTGGAAAAGTCTCAGTTAAGTAAGTTCCCTGGTTCCCTGAGTAGGGAACGGAGACGTTATTCGTCGTCACGTCGTAACTCGTAGTGACTATGAAAGGGAACACTTTATTTTGATGGTCCCTTTTGAACATTCTACTAACTATAAATAAATGTGCAGCTACATGTCAACCAACTGTAATTACAGTATTAGTAGACTATATCTGCTTAATATCTGCTAAAATTTGACTGTGATAAACCCCAATAGACATTATACTGACTAAATATATAATACATGTCAACTTATTTTTACTCTAACCTACATTTTAGTCTCTAGTCTACTTATACTCCTGTAGTACTCTAATGAGAATTAGTTCACATGTAGTTGTAACATTACTTATAATCAACAGAATGTGTTAAAGAGACCATCAAAATAAATTGAGACCAAACATTGTGTAGTCAAATGCTTTCATGATGACCATATAGCAGATTTTTTCCTTTGACACAAATTAAGAAATTAAATTACAGTCACCATGAGATATTTATAATAAAACAGAGGTAAAACATTTTTAGGATTGAGTCTTAAACCTTTTAAATAATGTATAATTTGCCTTTTATTATTATTTTTACATTAAATCTTAAAGTAACTTTGATATAGTGTAATTAAAAAACACTTCTGTGTGCCGGCGTCCTCCCACAAATTAACAAGTTTTAACATGATATTTTCAACCCTTACCTGGATATCTGATTCTTTCTTGTACTTGTATTGCATGCCTCCAACATCTTCATAACTCGACCAAGAAAAAGATCCAGCCATTTGAGAGAGCAGTGTGGTTTGTGCCAGATCAAGTTTTCTGCTTGCTCCAAAGTCTGCGATGTACAGTTTATTGCTTATATCTGTAGAAAAGTAAAAATGCTCACAAAAAATGTAACACTTAAAATGATATCCACATTATCATATGCTCATGCATTTTAAATGAAAATTTCTGCTGATATTACAGGATAATTATAGCTATGGCTAATCCACAGACTGCTCTTACCAAACAAAATATTTTCAGGCTTCAGGTCTCTGTGCAAAATTCCATATGAATGCAGTTCCTGAAGTCCTTGCAGTAACTCCTGGCAGATCTCTAGTCTTCGATTCTCTATCAGGCTTTTTCTTTCAGGAAAATCCTTGTTTTCAATCAGCTCCATCAGACTATATTCACAAAGAGGTGACACAAAATAGGCAAAGTAAGTGTCTTCCAACACTGAAATGTGTTGCAGAAGGTGCTCTGCTTGTAAATTTTTTGAACTCAGGAAATGAGCCATTTCCAATTCAGTTTTGGAAACATGTTTGGCAACTCGTTTCACTGCAACTTTGCAGTTGTTGAAGACTCCTGGGAAAATCTCAGCAGCATTGCATCCATTTGCAATCTTCATTTCTGTGTTGATAACAAGGTCATCCATTTTCATCAAACCAGGCTTTAAATCAAAGTTTTCAAATGAATTCTTCCATCGTGATTCCTGTAAAATGCAAAAAAGCAAAAGCATATTGAAATGTAAGAAATGTTTTACAGTGTATATAGTTATTAGTAAACTCAGCTGAAGGAACAGACCTCTCTATATATATTTACCATATTTTCCTTGATCTCTCTGAATGTGGAAATACTGGTTTTCTGAAACAAATTACATTAAAAGCAATCATTAATGTAGTTAACATGAACATATAATGAGCACCACTTTTACAATATTTCTTAATAGTATGTAATGTTAATTTCAACATTTAGTAATGCATTATTAAAATCAAAAGTTGTATTTATTAACATTAGTTATTGCGTTGTAAATGTACATGAACAAGCAATGAACAGCTGGAGTTTAATTAACTTACATTAACAAAGATGAATAAGTATTGTACCAAATGTGTTGCTTTTAGATCATGTGAATTAAGACATTAACTAATGTTAACAAATGAAACCTCATTGTGTAAGTGTTACCTAAATAATTAGCTTTTTTAAAGGTAAAAATTGTACAGCAGTATTGTTGAGGATAAGAGAATCTTGTAACACTTTACAATAAGGTTTCATTAGCTAGCATTAGTTAACAAACCAATAATGAACTGCGCTTATACAGCATTTATTAAACTTTGTTAATGTTATTTTCAACATTTAGTAATGCATTATTAAAATCAATTAGGTAATACGTTGTAAATGTACATGAACAATCAATGAACAGCCGGAGTATCATTAACTAACACTAACAAAGATGAATAAATATTTTACCAAATGTATGGCTTTTAGTTCATGCAAATTAATACATTAACTAATGTTAACAAATGAAACCTTATTGTGTTACCATATAAAAACTATATAAGTGTTACCTCAATAATTTGCTTTTTTAAAGTAAAAATTGTACACTTAAACAGCATTTATTAAACTTTGGTTATTGTTAATTTAAAAATGTACTGATACATCATTAAAATCATAAGTTGTATTTGTTAAAATTAATAACACACTGTGAAGTAACATGCACAAACATTGAAACAGCTGGATTTTAACTAATATTAACAAAGATTAACCAATACTGTAACAAATGTATTGGTCATTTAGTACTAATGTTAACCAATTAACCTTATTGTAAAGTGTTAGCAAGTTTTCCTCACCACTTGATAAAATAATGAAAATAAGACACCAACAAATAGAAATAGAAGTTTAAATACCTGTCTCCATGGGCAGTTAGGATCTCCGTAGTCGTATAAAATTTCTTCTCCTGCATTGATTTTTGTTAACGCAAATGCACACAGATGTGGTCTTTTCTTTTCATCCATTATCTATTGGTTACAAAAGCACACAAACACACAAATGAAAACAACAAAAACATCATTTGAAAAGTCGCCTAGTTTTTAATAATGTCAAATAATGCTACAAGATGAGGCTGTATAAAAGGTGTAATTGAAACAAAGAATAAGAATACATTAAAGACAGACTTACTATTTTAATTTTGCTGTTTGGCTTGATGTGGTCATCATTTATGAATCGTCCTAGTCTTTCTGTATCTTGACTGCCATCAACACTGTGTGGTGAAATATTTTAAAAACACTTTTGAATTGTCATAATGGTATTATATTTCATTGGAACATTCATTAATTTAATCTTACCAGTAAGATTGTTCCTGAAAGGAGTAGAAATACAAAAATGCTGCATTTTCAGCTGAGTAGTCTTTGAACAGGTTCTCTCCTTCAGATCCAGTGATGTGTCTTCCAACATACTCCAACAGGAATTCACCTGGCTCAATGTGTTTTGTGGCAATTACTCCAAAACCTAATAAATAGTATAAATACAAGTAAATTAATAGTATGATAAAAGATTCATGAAGTTATTCAGGTTGTCTAAATTATTTTCAATGGTATTGTTACTTCGAAAACAACTGTATCTACATCTTTATAAAAGTGTAAAAAAAATAATAATAATAAAAAAAAAAAAATCAGATTTTCTGTCTGAAAAAATCAGACACTAAATATTCATCATTTCCATTATTACACAGGCCCCTCACATTCTAACTGGCAGTTACTTACAAATAATATCAAGAGCACTCACACATTTACATAATAGTGTTTAATTTAGAGACATCAGCAGCTTATAACATAAATACTGGCAGGAAAACAGATGTAAATCCACCTTTAACTGGTCAAAGCAATCATGTTTTTTCCCCTCTTGCGTGTTTTGTTTTAACAGCCTGCTTTCTCTAGGTTCATATTTTAAACCCAACCCTTTGACATTAAAGGAATAGTTCACTTAAAAATGAAAATTCTGTCATATATACTCACTCTCATGTTGTTTCAAACCTGTATGAATTTCTTTCTTCTGCTGAACAGAAAGGAAGATATTTAGAAGAATGTCAGTAACCAGACAGTTTCTGATCCCATTGACTTCCATAGTAGGAAAAAAATTATACTATGGAAGTCAATGAGACCAGAAACTGTCTGGTTACTGACATTCTTCTAAATATCTTCCTTTCTGTTCAGCAGAAGAAAGAAATTCATACAGGTTTGAAACAACATGAGAGTGAGTATATGATGACAGAATTTTCATTTTTAAGTGAACTATTCCTTTAATTAGTGACCACACTTAGCTTTTATTTAAGTTTTGCAAAGTCATACAGTATTGATGGGAGAATTGTATGTAGTAACTTACCTTTCTCTTCACTCATGAATTGTTTCTCAAATGTGTCTTTATCTTTGCCAGAAGCAATGAAGTACAAAGCTTCTTTTTCAGGAAAAACTCTTCTGGGTCTCATTTTCCTGTGAAATATTTAAAATTATTTTATGTAGGATTACTTCATATGCAAAATAAATAAATAAATAAATAATACCTCTTTAGAATTTCATAGAAAATAAATGATTGAAAAGATGACACCGTGGGTAACAATTTAAAATGTAGTAAAAAAATAAAATAAAAAAAAAAAAATTACCAACAATCTGATTATCAATAATATTACCGGTAATATACATGCATATTTACATTGTAAGAGGATATCAATATTTTATAAAATTAGCATTTACAAATTATCATAAAATATATAATGTTCAACTTACCTCTTAATTTGGAAAGAAAAAACTGAGATGAGAAATGTCTCAGTGCGCTTTTTATGAGGTTCTTGGAGGTAGATACAGTCTTTAAACTATAACAGAAAGATAACTCTCCAATGTAGGAAACAATCGCGTATAGGAGCTGTCTTCCAAATGGCAAAACTGAAGTGTGAGTTAGGAACATAGAATAGATGATACACATGCTGCTATCTGAGCAGTGATTGGGCCGACGCCCACAGATTAGCCACAATTACCCATCATTACTATTGGTTCTGTTATGCAAATTTATCTGTGAATGAAATCAAACAGCCAGTTCAAAATAAGTGTATAGTCCATTGTTTTTAAATTCAGTTCAAATTGTAAACATCAGTTGGATCAGGAAAAATTCCTTTTCCTCAATTACTATTACATACATTATAATTACTCACTTTTTTTCTGTACGTATAGAGCACAGAGCACAAACCTATACCAGTGGCAGATAGAAATGATAAAGTTAATAAAGAAAAAAAGTAATTTCACACAATGTAAATAAATATAAAAATATTCTCATTTAATGTAAATCAAATGGTTATATAGGACGTAGCATTTACCATGGGCATTCATATTTATGTTGGTTTAACTTAACTTGTATAGCACATCTGAAAAGAAAGCTCATACCACTTACTTAAGAGTACCTTGTGTTGAATCACAAAAAAAAAACAACACTGCGTATTAGCTGCGTATTAGAATTGATCTCAGTCCACATTAAAACGACTGCAAACGCGGATCACGTGACCATTCACCAACACTGGGCATGTGCGTGCCGGTGTAAACCTAGAGACTTTCAAGCATAGACTGTAAAAAATGTTTTCAAACATCAAAATATCATTTATTAATATGTATTTGTGTCAAAATGACATATAAACATCTTTTCCTATTCCATTTTGCCAGAAAACGCTTCCAACACGCTTGCGTGTCGCAAGAAAAATAGGTGTCGGTTATATTTCTAGCATGCACGCGTTTACCGCGCCTGAGACGCGCCAGTTTCTTACTGTAAGAAACTGTTCCAGCGGGTGAAGTTTACTGGTACTGAATATTACCTGTGTATACTCCATGACTGGTGACACCCAATCATAGAGCCGAGCGTGAGCCTCTGCGTCATCGTTTCTAAAGTCCTCCGTTTTGACCCGTCCACTCTAAAACGCCCTCCGGAGATTCAAAACGAAAAACGGGTCGGCAGCGTTTCTAAACTTCTCCGTTTTGGGTCTCCGTTTTTGCCGTTTTAGTGTGGACGGGAGGTGCAAACGTAGCAAAAAGTCTTCGTTTTTAAACGAAAATGCAGTAGTGTGGACGGGGCCTAAGGTAAAACTTTCACAGTCTGGCCTATGTGTCTATGACATGCTGTCCTTTGAAGCTCTTCTCCATAGAAATGCAAATTGCCTGCGGGGGTATTTGGGGGGTAGGGTAGCAGTCCACCCAAGGACTGGAAAACAGCAGTGAGGAACCATCTGATCAGAGCAATTGGGATATGTTTCAATCAGCTCTGTAATTTATATACAGTCAAGTCACACCACAATTATTTATACCACTTTATACATTATAATTCTTTAAAATGTTCTAAGACAGCCCCCATTTTACCAGGTGGGGAATAAATGAGACACATATTTTAAAGGTATACAAGCTCAAATATAAAAACTGTAATACAATTGATAATAATTGATAATACATAATTTAAATATGTTTTCAGTTAAAACAGCTCAAACATGCGTCTGAGAAAGCGTTGTCTGTGAAACTGGGGGCATAGTTTTAGAGACACCAACCTCAAATTTGAATCTTAAAATATGCCATTGTTTTGTCTCAAGATTCACACCAGTAATGTTTTTTTTTTCTTTGCACATTTATAAAAGCTACTTAAATGAAAATGAAATGATAAAATGAATCTACTTTATTTTTTTATTTATTTTTTACCAAACGTTGAAGTATTAGTTCCAACCAACATTTGTAAACAGCATCGCAGAGTTGTGGTTTGAACGACAGCTCTCGATCTGTGATTTGAAGCATAGTTTCAAGTTTACATGGCATGTGGACTCAATAAATCATTATCTTTACAAAAATAAGCA
The DNA here is from genome assembly GCF_949319135.1 of Squalius cephalus. Lineage (NCBI taxonomy): Eukaryota > Metazoa > Chordata > Actinopteri > Cypriniformes > Leuciscidae > Squalius > Squalius cephalus. Next base: position 22,908,375 of record NC_137133.1, on the reverse strand, counting down.
AGCTGACATTCAGTACAACCTGTGTCTTTTATTTAGAATACATACAAATGTAATTTAAGTCTTTTAGTTTGTCAAGAGATTTAAAGCACCATTTTTGAAAACTGCGCAAGCTCTACTATGTAAGAACAAGCCTATGATTGAATCTGGAAATAAATCAAAATAACTGAGTGAAATTAAACACAGTCATGCCATGTACTAACATTATATGTTTGATATTTAATTTATATCAAAACATCTAGCATTAATTTGATCTCAAACAGATTCATTAAATAAATTATACAGATGATAAAGCCTACTTGTTACAACTGAACTGGTTATTTACAATGTTTTGTATAGACAGCTTAGATGAATAGCTTATTTAAAACAATTATATAGTCACCCCCAATTTTGGTGAGTGATGCATTTATGACATACCAAAAATATCAAAGTTTCTGCTCAGAAATCATTCTGAATAGGCACATAACCAACATATATTTAGAAAGCCATCACTTGAGTGTTTACAGTTCAAGACTAAAAATTTATCAGACTGTTATGAATATTGAGATATATAAGCTCAAACATAAAAACATCAAATATTAAGAATATATTTATTAAATGTATAAAATATTCTGAGCTTCAGAATATCAAATCTGAGGATGATCTCTAAATGCATTTTATGAAGCCTATTGTAAGACCAAATATCTTATTCCCCTGTAAACACTCATGTAGAGTCATTGACTCTCATTGTCATTTAGAGTCATTGACTCAACATGTCTGGTTGGTCTGGTGAGGAGAAATGGCCCATTCATGTAAATCGACGAACATTTAGCACCTTTTCAAGAGACTTAAAGGGTTAGTTCACCCAAAAATGAAAATTCTGTCAGTAATTACTCACCCTCATGTTGTTCCAACCCCATTAGACTTTCGTTCATCTTCGGAACACAAATGAAGATATTTCTGATTAAATCTGAGTGCTGGATCACTCCTCCTGCAGGCTTATGGACACCTCAACTTGCTGGCCCAGAAAATGTATTATAGACATTGTTAATATAGTACAAGTGACTCCAGTGGCTCAATCTTAAGTTTGTAAAGCGACAAGAATACTTTCTGTGCGCAAAAACAAACAAAAATAACGACTTTATTCCTCTTTTCATTTCCTTCTCTCTGGACCTCGAGGTTTTTTTTTACATAGTGTAATATAACGTAGCGGGCTATTGGGCGACTGTGGTCATGTGTGATACGTGGTGACGTGAAACACAGACGCGCTACGCTATTACACTACGTAAAAAAAATCTCTCAGATTTCATCAAAAATATCTTAATTTGTGTTCCGAAGTTGAACGAAAGTCTAATGGGGTTGGAACAACATGAGGGAGAGTAAATACTGACAGAATTTTCATTTTTGGGTGAACTAACCCTTTAATCTTCATTTTTCTTTTATTCTTATTCTTTTGTTTGAATTCAGTCATTAATGCCTGTATCCCTGTATTTTTTGCTTGGTCATCTAAATCTCTGTCATTCCACTATGCAAGAGCAATACATCTATTATCTTAAGTCTTGTTAGAAAACCAACAACAACAACAACAAAAAAAAACTGTTCTTGAATTAAAAAAAATAAATAACATGATTTTATGAAATAGGAAGCTCATGTAGAAGGTGCATTAGCTCAACAGGCAGCCTCAAGCTACATGACACAATATCATTTATTAATATTACACTCTCACTTAAAGCTCACTTTAAAACACAATTGAGTATTTGTATCATATTTCGGTCGCAATTTAAAATGGTTTCAAGTCAAAAAAGATTATTTAAATATGTTATAGGCTATTTTGCATTTTTTTATGAAGCAATGGGCTATTTTTACTCACATGCATACTGTAAACATTCTTTGTTCCTATACAATAACCAAAATCGAACGGAAATCAAACACACACAAAACAGAATAACTTGAATCCTGCATTTATTAGCTTCTTGTATCAGATGAAGAGATGTGTTTAGTTTTGTTTGTCCACAGTGTACACAGCACTGCGTCATCCAGAAGGACAGCCTTATGGTCACGTTGGTTCACCATGAGATGATTGACAGCTTTACAAACGAATCATATCGAACTGATGTCATCACGTTTGCTGACGCAAATCTGGAAGAGCAGAGTCATCGCTGGCTCTGTTAGCTGTTTGAGCTCTTCAGATTGCATAATTCAGTGGGAAATAAATAGAAATATTATTCTGTATGACGATATCATATCAATTATTTCTCCAAATGTGCGCATCATTGGCCTAATAGCCCTGGGAGATCGTGGATATTGTATGTAGGCCTATATAAACACAAATAAACTGGAGATGAGATGAATGGCTGCTGTATGAGTGATGATTTCTATTCAAGATAACGAACATTACAGATTAATTATTTTGCACTTCTGGAATAAATTAAGAAACTTATCTAACTTCAAACCAGTTTAATTATAAACAGTGGTCAAATATCAAAGCTGGGGTCTTAAACCTTCCTAATGAAGCTCAGTTTGTGCAGATCAAGTAGGAGTGTGATGTTTTAAAGAGTAATAAATAAAATAATCTGGGGCCACCAGTGATCCTTGACAATCAAGGGGTTAATTATGCCTCTGATTGTTTTACTTCTGGTATATCTGCTTGGGGAATCGAAGCATTTAATGTCTCCTATTAACACCCGGTCTCCACTAGATAAAAACAGTCTGTCAGGTCACAGCTGTAATCACCTGTGATTATCATATGTAAAGGCAAATGTATAGGAAATCGTTAACCACACATTCCAAAAGAAAAAGGTTTAAGCAGTATGTAAATGAAATGATATTGCTGTTTTTTGTAACTAAAACCACTCAATTCACACTTGTGAATTGCAGCTATTCATGGATTCACGTCTGGTTCATGATCACCCTTTTCAGTGTTTATTCTGTTATGATAAACAGCTGGATAAACTTAATTTACTATGAAACTAACCAACAAATTAGTAATTAACTAAGAAGAACTATATTAAACTAGGCATATATATTATTTACTGTGTTTTATCTTTGATCATAAGGTTAATTAATGGAAATTTAGAAATAGTGCTATCCATTTTACAAAGAGGTTTCATTTGTTAATTTACCATAAACTATAAATAAACGGTTGTAATTTTATGAGCTCATATGAATAAGTTATCTAAAATAATACACTGTGCATTAATGTGTGTATGATGTTATTGGTTAGTTCAGATAACTGTATGCATTACATAATCTAAATGAATAGAACCTTACTGAAAATGTAATCCAAAGTGATGATGCATTTAAATTGAAGTTGTGCTGCAAGATTAATGATATTAAGAAAGTACTGGTCCATGTATTGTTTATTTGGAGTTCTGCATACTTAATATAGTTCACTGTTTACACCAATACATGATATAACCCCATATGAGTTTATTTATTTTCACTTTAAAACAGATCTTGTAGAGATTACCATATTGTTGTTTTATTTTCTACCCCAGAAACAAATCTATATAAATCTATATATATATTGAATGTGTGTGTAAATATTCACTGATACACTTGGTGTCATATGGTGTTTGTTATTTCTTTGGGACATTTTAACTAAATATATTTTATTAAAACTAATCTGAAATAAATAATATGGTCTATTTCATGTGACTTTCAAAAATGTGTATTATAAGTAAGTCTTAAACTTTTTTTTTTTTTGCAGTGTACTAAGTCATAATTAAGTGTTTTTGCAACAGCATTATTTTCCAGGGTAAGCTAAGCAACAATCACCCACTTGTACATATTTGGAGGCGCCAGTTTGTTTCCAATCCCAGAGAAATTAGCATTTCTATAGCAACAGTTATCTGGAGACCCAATCACTGTCCAGAGATGGTTGGGGTTGTGGGATATAATCACAGAACATTCACTCTTTCGTGTCTTTTGGAAGTGTTTGTCTCTGTTTGAACCTTGCGTTTTTGAAGGAGGAGAACATATTCTACAACATGAGGTAAGTTCAGCATTTTGATTGATCTATTTATAAAGAAAATAAATAATTACGCTGTTACAATTCAGAATTTCAAATTGGTTTCATTAGTAATTGGTATCTTTATAATTTATATTTTTGATACTCCTTTTTGCGGATAGTTAAAATGTCTAGAAGAGTAATTTAGAAATTTAGAATAATCCTTATTTTAGACTTGTAGTACCAACAATGATGATATTGCGTATATTTAAAATCATAATGGTCAATTTAACAAACATAAAAAACAATGTTTTACCAGTTATTCTACAGATGTTGCAACTGTTAAACATGTTTACGATTACTATTTTTTTACTTTCCTTGTTTTTTTTTTGTTTTGTTTTTTTTAGAAAAGTCAAGTCAACAGTTCATGTTGTTCAACAAGAACACTTCATCAGAGAATCCACTACTCAAAAGAAAGGTATGTTTCTGCTCAACCTATTGAACTATTTTAAAATGTTTTATTCAAATAGATTTTAACATTTACAATAATGCATGTAGTGGCAATCTCATTTCAAAATACACAAATGTTTAAGTGTTATTGTATGTTCGTTTGAAAATTGTAGATGTTTAAATCATGGTCCAGCCCTAGATTTTAAGATTGTGAGTTGTGCCTTTCCATGTTAAAGAAAGGCCTTAAATGTATAAAGTTTATTGTGACGCAGCTAATTATATTTTACAACAAATTCTAGAGCAATTGTGTGACTTCCCAATTGTGTGCTGCATAGTTAATCATTTGTATTGTAATCCTTTTATCAGGTGTGCACAGAGTTTGGATTATTGGTGACAGTTACATTAGACGTGGCGAAAAGCGAGCAAGAGAGACCATAGGCACCAATCTTGGAGTGGCTTCCCAGGTCCAGTGGTTTGGCAGGGGAGGCATGTGTTGGGGAGACCTCCTTCCCTTCTTCCAACAGTGCCTTAAAAGAAGGACTGCTCCGAATGTGCTAGTGATTCACTGTGGAGGCAACGACCTAGGACGTGTGAAAAGTGTGCTGCTTCTCAAAGCAATGAAGAGGGACCTACGTGACCTCAACAGACAGTTTCCCCAGATGAAAATTCTGCTGTCTTCAATAAACCAAAGGCGCCACTGGAGGCATGCCCCCCCGGGAAAGGTGGACAAAGTGCGAAAGTTTGTGAACAATGTGATGGCTAAGTTTGTTTTGTGTGTTAATGGGAGCATTGTACATCATCCACACATACTGTTTGAAAAGCCTGAACTATTTTTAAGTGATGAGGTTCATTTAAGCCCTAAGGGAAACGATGTTTTTTTAACTGATATTGGCCATTGTCTGAGACACCACAACCCATAAAATTGGTCTTTAATTACAGAAAAGAGGGTCTCAAATCATGATATCATTTTATAATTGTATTAAAATGTATACATTTTAAAAAAGAACTGCAAAATGTTTAAAATTCAAACCAAAGGAAGAAATAAAAGCATTCCCCTGACTTATTGCTGTGGTTGCATTTTATTTATCTAGTCTAGATCATTGTTGATATTGTAAATTAATAATTGGTGAGAATAAAATTAAAATTCTGTATTATTTGTTGATATGGAACTGTAGCTAGAGAGAAAAAATTAGGGACTGCATAAAAAAGCATATAAAATATATTTAAAGAGAGTGCGTTAAACAAGAAAAATAATATTATGAATGATAAGAAGCTTCTTCTCACATCTGCTTTTGAGCTATTGCTGCCAGGCCGTCTGTAATTTTTACCCCATTGTGTGGAAAACAGATTCAAATTAGCCTGGCTAATGTCAGACCAAGTCTCTTTTGAGCCTTGGTCTGGGAACCACGTGTTAATTTTCTCGTATTTGAGGCGTGGTTCACGAATGCCCAGAGCCGTTTATTGGGCGCTATGAATGTCTATCAAATGCGCCTGTACGTAGCTCATAGCCAATCGTTTCAATTATACCAGATGACGTATGTAGAGTGACAGAAATTCGACGAGGAAAAATACGATGGGTCAAAGATTTATTTGTACACAATGGCGTGAATATTACTGTTTGTGCAAGATAAACATGAGGGTAGAAGGTAACGTCGAGTCTGATGCCATGTTGGATCCATAGATATAAACAAACTGCTTCGGTGTCATCATCGTCTTGCTGCTCCCTCCCCATTCTGCGATTGGTTCCCTTTTTCATTGGAAAATCTGGTCTATGGTAGCCTGACGTCATCATACTCAGATTCTAGTCAGAATGTGAGTCTGATACTGGTCCATTGAACTTTGATTATGGGGCGTGTTTCAACCGAACTAGGAAAGAAAATGTCTCTGCACTCAATTGGATAGACCTACAACCAATCAGAGCAACGGAGTAAGTGACATATGTTTTTCATTCATGTTTCCAGTTGACAAATGCCTTGATCGCGGTTCTCTGTTCCTCTTTTAAAATGAATGCGCTGTCGATATCGTCTATAACAGACGCGATGGCGGAATCTACACATGATGTTTCATACAGAAAGTTCGGGAGAAGCTCGTTCAAATAATCAATCCAATCAACTTGTCATCAAACGATTGCCATGCCTACCTTATCAGCATGAAAGGAAGCATATATTTATTCACTCACCTAACATTCCTTGACAGTTTCAGCATCCCCCCAATCACTCTCGGCTTGTTCTTCCACAGCCTGGAATATGGGGGGAGTACCCTGGGTTCGGGCCGAATACCGAGCCCGCCCTCTCCTCGGACAGCACCCCAAATATGCATTTATTCTTTCTGACTTATTTATAAGTGTGAAATCTAAATTCTCCAGAGGCAGTCATCTTTTCTTTTACTGTCTATGCATCTTTGTTGTAAACGAATTCAGCCGGCTAGGTCTATGATGTCCAAACTGCCTAGCAACGTGAATAAAATCGCGCTGTGAGCAAGGCAGCATGGGGAAACCCAGGCTAGATTCAAATGGTCTTTCATAAAAAAAATAAAAAAAATAATCTAATATTTAAAATTTTTGATAACTGATGGTTTGATCATTCTATTTTTTTTTTATACTTTTTATGTTTGTCTTGCATATTGGTCTCTGATGCCTGTGTGAACATTGTATAATTAGACACACACACACACACACACACACACACATACATTTATATATAACTCAGGCTTTACCTTAATGTTAATAAGTGTTTCCTGAAACATTCTTAGTTAAGAATACCTTCTGTAAGTCATTCGTTCGTGGTTGGTCTGGAGCACTCTTAGCTATACCTTATCACTGTTGACAGTTCATTACGATAGTGGCCACCACTGTTTCTTTACATCTCAGTCTATACGAATATAATTCTGCTAATTAAAGTGTTTTCATGCAAACAACATTGTCATAACACTGAAGTGATTTTATGTTGTTATTAATTATATTATCCAAAGTTTTATCAACTGGCAAACCATTAGGCAGTAGATAGCTGTAAGAGTATGTTTAAACATCCAAACACCAAAACCTTGTGCTTTTGTAAAATAAAGATCTGCCTTTGTTTCAACTGTCTCTGTATCTGCGAGAATCTTTCTGAAACTAATAAAGTTTAAACAATGGCCTATTATCACACAAACATTGTGCAGAGGCCAGCTATGCAAAATTGTAAATGCCCCCAACAATGACTTAAAAATAATCAACAAAGGCTATAGTACAGTAGCCTACGTTACACTGAGATTTCATGTAGGAGCGGGATTTGAATGCTTGGGCAGTGAGCGATTGAGTGGAGCGCATTGGCATAGAGTGGAATATTGAGCGGAGCACACATGCTGAGTTATAACTATATATTCAGGATTTACATTTATATATTCAGAGTTTTAACTATATATTCAGGATTACATTTATGTATTCAGAGTTATAACTATATATTCGGGATTTACATTTATATATTCAGAGTTATAACTATATTCAGAGTTACATTTATATATTCAGAGTTTTAACTATATATTCAGGATTACATTTATGTATTCAGAATTATAACTATATATTCAGATTTACATTTATATATTCAAAGTTATAACTATATATTCAGAGTTACATTTATATATTCAGAGTTATAACAATATATTCGGGATTTACATTTATATATTCAGATTTACATTTATATATTAAGGGTTATAACTATATATTCAGGGTTACATTTATATATTTAGGATTTACAAATATATTCATAGTTATAACTATATATTCAAATTTACATAGAATTATTTCCTGTTTGGCCCCCCATAATATGTATACACACACACACAGTATATATATGTATATATATATATATATATATATATATATATATATATATATATATATATATATATATATATATATATATATATATATCGCTCTACACTGACCAACAGTGGACTTCTGCCTGCATTGGATCTCTGTGTGTGTGTGAACAGTTTAATTATTTTGTAACTATAACTATAAGTTATATTATATATCTTTTTTATATATGCAGTCCCTAACAATTAACTTGCCATTGCATACACACATACACACATACATGTCTATATTACTAACATAGGGGACTATCGCTCTACACTGACCAACAGTGGACTTCTGCCTGCAATGGATCTGTGTGTGTGTGTGTGAACAGTGTCTTTATTTTGTAACTATAACTATAAGTTACATTATATATCTTTTATCTATATGCAGTCCCTAACAATTAACTTGCCATTGCATACACACATACACACATACATGTCTATATTACTAACATAGGGGACTATCGCTCTACACTGACCAACAGTGGACTTCTGCCTGCAATGGATATGTGTGTGTGTGTGAATAGTGTCTTTATTTTGTAACTATAACTATAAGTTACATTATATATCTTTTATCTATATGCAGTCCCTAACAATTAACTTGCCATTGCATACACACATACACACATACATGTCTATATTACTAACATAGGGGACTATCGCTCTACACTGACCAACAGTGGACTTCTGCCTGCATTGGATCTGTGTGTGTGTGTGTGAACAGTGTCTTTATTTTGTAACTATAACTATAAGTTACATTATATATCTTTTATATATATGCAGTCCCTAACAATTAACTTGCCATTGCATACACACATACACACATACATGTCTATATTACTAACATAGGGGACTATCGCTCTACACTGACCAACAGTGGACTTCTGCCTGCAATGGATCTGTGTGTGTGTGTGTGAATAGTGTCTTTATTTTGTAACTATAACTATAAGTTACATTATATATCTTTTATCTATATGCAGTCCCTAACAATTAACTTGCCATTGCATACACACATACACACATACATGTCTATATTACTAACATAGGGGACTATCGCTCTACACTGACCAACAGTGGACTTCTGCCTGCAATGGATCTGTGTGTGTGTGTGTGAACAGTGTCTTTATTTTGTAACTATAACTATAAGTTACATTATATATCTTTTATCTATATGCAGTCCCTAACAATTAACTTGCCATTGCATACACACATACATGTCTATATTACTAGCATAGGGGACTATCGCTCTACACTGACCAACAGTGGACTTCTGCCTGCAATGGATCTGTGTGTGTGTGTGTGAATAGTGTCTTTATTTTGTAACTATAACTATAAGTTACATTATATATCTTTTATATATATGCAGTCCCTAACAATTAACTTGCCATTGCATACACACATACACACATACATGTCTATATTACTAACATAGGGGACTATCGCTCTACACTGACCAACAGTGGACTTCTGCCTGCAATGGATCTGTGTGTGTGTGTGTGAACAGTGTCTTTATTTTGTAACTATAACTATAAGTTACATTATATATCTTTTATCTATATGCAGTCCCTAACAATTAACTTGCCATTGCATACACACATACACACATACATGTCTATATTACTAACATAGGGGACTATCGCTCTACACTGACCAACAGTGGACTTCTGCCTGCAATGGATCTGTGTGTGTGTGTGTGAATAGTGTCTTTATTTTGTAACTATAACTATAAGTTACATTATATATCTTTTATATATATGCAGTCCCTAACAATTAACTTGCCATTGCATACACACATACACACATACATGTCTATATTACTAACATAGGGGACTATCGCTCTACACTGACCAACAGTGGACTTCTGCCTGCAATGGATCTGTGTGTGTGTGTGTGAATAGTGTCTTTATTTTGTAACTATAACTATAAGTTACATTATATATCTTTTATCTATATGCAGTCCCTAACAATTAACTTGCCATTGCATACACACATACATGTCTATATTACTAACATAGGGGACTATCGCTCTACACTGACCAACAGTGGACTTCTGCCTGCATTGGATCTGTGTGTGTGTGTGTGAACAGTGTCTTTATTTTGTAACTATAACTTATAATTACAAAATAAAGACAATGTTCACACACACACACACACATAGTTCCATTGCAGGCTGGAGTACCCTGTTGTATAGGGAAGACATCGTTCAGAGTTGCAGATCCCTTTGGCATATTTTAAAAAAAAATTGACAAAAGTAATATTAGAAAAAATAATAATAATACATATATACATATATATGTTTGGGGATGTTTGAAAAGACTTTGAAGTTCATTATCTAAGCTACCAGTTAAACAGCAGCTCTACAGTCTCAGAGCCTCTCTAGGACAGCAAGCCATTCAAACAATGGAGAAGTGTGAACGACGTGTGTTAATGGGCCATTGCAGTTCCTGCTCCAGCCTACAGGAGCGCTGCTGAGTATGGACTTAAACACACACACACATGTAGGTCCCCACTTGGTCAAAAATGTAAAAAATTCACCAGAGCGTGTTTTAGCTGATTTAAACATGTTTTAAAGCATGACCAACAGGGGACTTGAAAAATGTCCCCACTTGGCTCGACGGTCCCCTGTTGGTGAGTGTGTAACGACACCAAGGTCCCCACTTAGATAGGTAGACAAGTACACACACACACACACACACACACACACACACACACACACATACACACACAGCATAGTTAACCATGATTTACCATGATATACCACGTTCTAGTATTATTTACCAGGAGATAAACGACAATCTAGTATTATTTACTTTGATTTACCATGTTTCTAGCCTGATTTATCACATTACTAGCAATTATTTGAAGTGTCAGTGCAAATAAAGTGATTAACACTGACAAAATATGATTGTGTTATAATAGTTATTGCTATATAAGTGATTTTTTTAGTGTGTATTCAAGTATGAATGCAAGCACATGTTGAAATATTTCATTAATAAGTAGAATGGCCAGCAGAGGGCAGTAGAAGACCACTTATTGGCTCACTTTCACTTTAAACCAGTTTTCTGCACTAAAGCAAACCAGTTTATCCATGTTAACTCAATGCATGCTTACACACACACACACACACACACACACACACACACACACACACACACACACACACACACACACACACACAGCATAGTTAACCATGATTTACCATGATTTACCACATTACTAGCAATTATTTGAAGTGTCAGTGCAAATAAAGTGATTAACACTGACAAAATATGATTGTGTTATAATAGTTATTGCTATATAAGTGATTTTTAGTGTGTATTCAAGTTTAAATGCAAGCACATGTGGAAAAATTTAATTAATAAGTAGAATGGCCAGCAGAGGGCAGTAGAAGACCACTTATTGGCTCACTTTCACTTTAAACCTCATGATTTTGACCAGTTTTCTGCACTAAAGCAAACCAGTGTTTCCATGTTAACTCAATAATGCATACTTGCTACATATGCTACACACAATAATGCTACACACACACACACACACACACATATGTTTCAGTGATATTGGTGTCACATTCACCTTCATCACATTCACCTTCTGTCTTCATCACATTCACCATCTGTCGTCATCACCTGCACCTGCTCCTCATCACCCTCCTCATCATCACCTGCTCCTCATCATCATAACCGTCACCTGTTGTCCTTGTCTTGATCTGTGTATTTAAGTTCCCCTCTCATCCATTATCATTGTCGGTTATTGTTTGTGCACTAGCACTCTGTTATGTTTGTTTTCATGTTGGAAAATAAAACCTTTGTTATATTTGTACCACACACACACACACACACACACACACACACACACACACACACACACACACACACACACACCATCATTTATCATGATTTACCATGGCTGATACCAATACCAATATGAGAAAATGACTATTTTAAACAGCAGGGGGCAGTAAAATACCACTTATTGGCTTAACATGCCATTAATTCATATCATTTTCACCTTTTTAACTGTTATAGAGGCAAATTTTGTCCGATCTGTCTGAAAATTTTCATGCTTGTTCAGGGTGATATTTCACATGTTCTGACTTGTTTTTAAGAAGGTCTGAGCATTGATTAAAGAGATATAGGCTTTCGGGGACACTTGGTAAAGGCCAGATTTTGAAGTGAACCTATTATAGCTATCCAAATGAAGTAGTTCAACTTTTTCTGACAATTATTGATCTAGTGAGTCCAGAGAATTGTATTGCACTAGTTTTGAACATTATGATATGAAAATTATATGATCAGAGATGGAAAAGACCATTTACAGCCAATACAGGCAGTTTACCATAGGAAATATATGATTTTAAAGCTTTTTAACAGTTATAGCGCCACCTATCGTCCGATCTCCATAGAATTTTTCATGCTTGTTAATGATGTTATGTCACATATGCTGACCAATTTTTGTGAAGTTCTGAGTTTTTATTTAGGATTTATAGGCTTTTTAATGTATTTTGACACGCCCATTTTATAAATTACCCTATTACAGCCATCCAAATGCAAAAGTTCAACTTTTTTTTGATAATTATTGATCTAGAGAGTCCAGAGAATTGTCCTAGACTGGTCTGGTTCCGATCGGGCAAAAAACCTAGGACTAGTTCGCAAAAGTAGGTTTTTAACATATTAATGAATAATTAATGAACAGTTTGATTGACAGCAATGGTTCTTGAGGCAAAGTTGTTCAGGATGAGGAGATCTATCAAATGATATGCATATTGTGTGGATATTTGTAACACTACGTGATTACAGAGCCGTAAAACTCGTTAGCGCCAACTAGTGGCCGATTTCTTTCAAAATTCTTACAGACCTTTAGGGCCATGAGCCGAACATGCCCATTGAGTTTCGTTCCGATCGGCCTCCGTTAACCTTGTCTAATAGGTGCTCAAACTTCGTTGGCCGATGGCGGCCATGTTTTTTGAGATACGCCAATGTCCTCATACACATACATGGCACCTTGGACCAAGACACTGCATACCAATTTTCAAGTCAATCGGACTAACGGTCAGGTGGTTATAGCCTGTTTTATGTTTTTTTCATTTTATAGCGCCACCATGAGGCCAATCGTCGCGATTTTTTTACTGTGACCCCAGAGTAAGCTCATACACATGTGTACCAAGTTTGGTGAAGATACCTCATTTACATCGGGAGTTATAGCCATTTTAGTAAAATAGGCCCCTCCCACAACGTACGTTTTGGCGCCCCTTAGCGACCGTGAATCGAAATTTCCACTTTTTTTCGATAATTATTGATATTCAGTCTCCAGAAAACATTTCTGCACTAGTTTGGTTCCAATCGGGCAAAAAACCAGGGACTAGTTCGCAAAAGTAGATTTTTGACAAAATTCAAAATGGCGGAAAATCTATCATGGCGGAAATGAAATCGGAGATATACGTTTTGTTCGTCAGGCGTCCAGCTTTCCAATGATATAAGACACTTGAGTCTACGACATACGGTCTAGGAGTTATGAGCAGTTTCGCGCTTTTGGTTGTTATAGCGCCACCTATGGGCCAATCGGGGTCATAATCTCTGAACCTTTCCTCGATTTTTGTACTACCATCTGTCAAAGTTTCAAAGTTCCAGCTCTTACGGTTTGGGCTGCACGATGCGTTTTACGGCGGAATAATAATAATAATAATAATAATTAAAGCTGCAAGCAGCATTTATCGGGGTTCAAGCAGTTAAAGCCTTTTAAGCATTTAAGCACAAAAGCATCAAAAGTTATTAAGATTTATTTAGCAAGCATGTAACCACGGACATAATAGATGGAAAAGACCATTTACAGCCAATACAGGCAGTTTACCATGGGATATATATGGTTTTAAAGCTTTTTAACAGTTATAGCGCCACCTATGGTCCGATCTCCATAAAATTGTTTACTGTGACCTCAAATTGAACCCATACACATGTGTACTGAGTTTGGTGAAGATATCTCATTTACTTCTTGAGTTATAGCCATTTGAGTAAAATAGGCTCCTCCCACAACGATTTGCCACATTCTAGAATTATTTAATATGATTCTAGCATGATTTACTATCATATACCATGTTCCAGAATGATTTATTAGGATTCTAGCATGATTTACCTTGATACACCTCATTTCAGTATTATTTACTATGATTTACAATGTTTCTAGCATGATTAACCACATTACTAGCAATTATGTGAAGTGTCAGTGCAAATGAGGTGATGAACACTGACAAAATATTATTGTGTTATAATAGTTAGTTATATACGTGATTTTTAGTGTGTGTCCAAGTATGAATGCAAAAGCACATGTAAAATATTTCATTATTAAGTAGAATGGCCAGCAGAGGGCACTAGAAGACCACTTATTGGCTCACTTTCACTTTAAACCAGTTTTCTGCACTAAAGCAAACCAGTTTTTCCATGTTAACTCAATGCATGCTTACACACACACACACACACACACACACACACACACACACACACACACACATACACTCACAGCATAGTTAACCATGATTTACCATGATATACCACGTTCTAGTATTATTTACCAGGAGATAAACAACAATCTAGTATTATTTACTTTGATTTACCATGTTTCTAGCCTGATTTATCACATTACTAGCAATTATTTGAAGTGTCAGTGCAAATAAAGTGATTAACACTGACAAAATATGATTGTGTTATAATAGTTATTGCTATATAAGTGATTTTTTTAGTGTGTATTCAAGTATGAATGCAAGCACATGTTGAAATATTTCATTAATAAGTAGAATGGCCAGCAGAGGGCAGTAGAAGACCACTTATTGGCTCACTTTCACTTTAAACCAGTTTTCTGCACTAAAGCAAACCAGTTTATCCATGTTAACTCAATGCATGCTTACACACACACACACACACACACACACACACACACACACACACACACACACACACACACACACACACACAGCATAGTTAACCATGATTTACCATGATTTACCACATTACTAGCAATTATTTGAAGTGTCAGTGCAAATAAAGTGATTAACACTGACAAAATATGATTGTGTTATAATAGTTATTGCTATATAAGTGATTTTTAGTGTGTATTCAAGTATAAATGCAAGCACATGTGGAAAAATTTAATTAATAAGTAGAATGGCCAGCAGAGGGCAGTAGAAGACCACTTATTGGCTCACTTTCACTTTAAACCTCATGATTTTGACCAGTTTTCTGCACTAAAGCAAACCAGTGTTTCCATGTTAACTCAATAATGCATACTTGCTACATATGCTACACACAATAATGCTACACACAATAATGCTACACACACACACACACACACACACACACACACACACACACACACAAATGTTTCAGTGATATTGGTGTCACATTCACCTTCATCACATTCACCTTCTGTCTTCATCACATTCACCATCTGTCGTCATCACCTGCACCTGCTCCTCATCACCCTCCTCATCATCACCTGCTCCTCATCATCATAACCGTCACCTGTTGTCCTTGTCTTGATCTGTGTATTTAAGTTCCCCTCTCATCCATTATCATTGTCGGTTATTGTTTGTGCACTAGCACTCTGTTATGTTTGTTTTCATGTTGGAAAATAAAACCTTTGTTATATTTGTACCACACACACACACACACACACACACACACACACACACACACACACACCATCATTTATCATGATTTACCATGGCTGATACCAATACCAATATGAGAAAATGACTATTTTAAACAGCAGGGGGCAGTAAAATACCACTTATTGGCTTAACATGCCATTAAATCATATCATTTTCACCTTTTTAACTGTTATAGAGGCAAATTTTGTCTGATCTGTCTGAAAATTTTCATGCTTGTTCAGGGTGATATTTCACACGTTCTGACTTGTTTTTAAGAAGGTCTGAGCATTGATTAAAGAGATATAGGCTTTCGGGGACACTTGGTAAAGGCCAGATTTTGAAGTGAACCTATTATAGCTATCCAAATGAAGTAGTTCAACTTTTTCTGACAATTATTGATCTAGTGAGTCCAGAGAATTGTATTGCACTAGTTTTGAACATTATGATATGAAAATTATATGATCAGAGATGGAAAAGACCATTTACAGCCAATACAGGCAGTTTACCATAGGAAATATATGATTTTAAAGCTTTTTAACAGTTATAGCGCCACCTATCGTCCGATCTCCATAGAATTTTTCATGCTTCTTAATGATGTTATGTCACATATGCTGACCAATTTTTGTGAAGTTCTGAGTTTTTATTTAGGATTTATAGGCTTTTTAATGTATTTTGACACGCCCATTTTATAAATTACCCTATTACAGCCATCCAAATGCAAAAGTTCAACTTTTTTTTGATAATTATTGATCTAGAGAGTCCAGAGAATTGTCCTAGACTGGTCTGGTTCCGATCGGGCAAAAAACCTAGGACTAGTTCGCAAAAGTAGGTTTTTAACATATTAATGAATAATTAATGAACAGTTTGATTGACAGCAATGGTTCTTGAGGCAAAGTTGTTCAGGATGAGGAGATCTATCAAATGATATGCATATTGTGTGGATATTTGTAACACCACGTGATTACAGAGCCGTAAAACTCGTTAGCGCCAACTAGTGGCCGATTTCTTTCAAAATTCTTACAGACCTTTAGGGCCATGAGCCGAACATGCCCATTGAGTTTCGTTCCGATCGGCCTCCGTTAACCTTGTCTAATAGGTGCTCAAACTTCGTTGGCCGATGGCAGCCATGTTTTTTGAGATACGCCAATGTCCTCATACACATACATGGCACCTTGGACCAAGACACTGCATACCAATTTTCAAGTCAATCGGACTAACGGTCAGGTGGTTATAGCCTGTTTTATGTTTTTTTCATTTTATAGCGCCACCATGAGGCCAATCGTCGCGATTTTTTTACTGTGACCCCAGAGTAAGCTCATACACATGTGTACCAAGTTTGGTGAAGATACCTCATTTACATCGGGAGTTATAGCCATTTTAGTAAAATAGGCCCCTCCCACAACATACGTTTTGGCGCCCCTTAGCGACCGTGAATCGAAATTTCCACTTTTTTTCGATAATTATTGATATTCAGTCTCCAGAGAACATTTCTGCACTAGTTTGGTTCCAATCGGGCAAAAAACCAGGGACTAGTTCGCAAAAGTAGATTTTTGACAAAATTCAAAATGGCGGAAAATCTATCATGGCGGAAATGAAATCGGAGATATACGTTTTGTTCGTCAGGCATCCAGCTTTCCAATGATATAAGACACTTGAGTCTACGACATACGGTCTAGGAGTTATGAGCAGTTTCGCGCTTTTGGTTGTTATAGCGCCACCTATGGGCCAATCGGGGTCATAATCTCTGAACCTTTCCTCGATTTTTGTACTACCATCTGTCAAAGTTTCAAAGTTCCAGCTCTTACGGTTTGGGCTGCACGATGCGTTTTACGGCGGAATAATAATAATAATTAAAGCTGCAAGCAGCATTTATCGGGGTTCAAGCATTTAAGGCCTTTAAGCACATAAGCATTTAAGACATTAAGTTTTATTTAGAAAGCTTTTAACCACTGAAATAATAGATGGAAAAGTCCATTTACAGCCAATACAGGCAATTTACCATAGGAAATATATGGTTTTCAAACCTTTTTAACAGTTATAGCGCCACCTATGGTCCGATCAACATGAAATTTGGCATGCTTGTTTAGAATATTATGGCACATATGCTGACCAATTTTCGTGAAGTTCTGAGTTTTCGTTTAGGATTTATAAGCTTTTGAGTGCATTTTGCCACGCCCATTTTCTTTATGACCCAATTATAGCCATACGAAAAATTCAAAAGTTCAACTTTTTTTCGATAATTATTGATCTAGAGAGTCCAGAGAATTGTCCTAGACTGGTCTGGTTCCGATCGGGCGAAAAACCAGGGACTAGTTCGCAAAAGTAGGTTTTTAACATATTCGCGAATAATTAATGAACGATTTGATTGACAGCTATGGTTCTTGAGGCAATGTTGTTCAGCATGAGCAGATCTATCAAATGATATGCATTTTGTGACAATAAGTGTAACACCACGTGATTACAGAGCCGTAAAACTCGTTAGCGCCAACTAGTGGCCGATTTCTTTCAAAATTCTTACAGACCTTTAGGGCCATGAGCCGAACATGCCCATTGAGTTTCGTTCCGATCGGCCTCCGTTAACCTTGTCTAATAGGTGCTCAAACTTCGTTGGCCGATGGCGGCCATGTTTTTTGAGATACGCCAATGTCCTCATACACATACATGGCACCTTGGACCAAGACACTGCATACCAATTTTCAAGTCAATCGGACTAACGGTCAGGTGGTTATAGCCTGTTTTATGTTTTTTTCATTTTATAGCGCCACCATGAGGCCAATCGTCGCGATTTTTTTACTGTGACCCCAGAGTAAGCTCATACACATGTGTACCAAGTTTGGTGAAGATACCTCATTTACATCGGGAGTTATAGCCATTTTAGTAAAATAGGCCCCTCCCACAACGTACGTTTTGGCGCCACTTAGCGACCGTGAATCGAAATTTCCACTTTTTTTCGATAATTATTCATATTCAGTCTCCAGAGAACATTTCTGCACTAGTTTGGTTCCAATCGGGCAAAAAACCAGGGACTAGTTCGCAAAAGTAGATTTTTGACAAAATTCAAAATGGCGGAAAATCTATCATGGCGGAAATGAAATCGGAGATATACGTTTTGTTCGTCAGGCGTCCAGCTTTCCAATGATATAAGACACTTGAGTCTACGACATACGGTCTAGGAGTTATGAGCAGTTTCGCGCTTTTGTTTGTTATAGCGCCACCTATGGGCCAATCGGGGTCATAATCTCTGAACCTTTCCTCGATTTTTGTACTACCATCTGTCAAAGTTTCAAAGTTCCAGCTCTTACGGTTTGGGCTGCACGATGCGTTTTACGGCGGAATAATAATAATAATAATAATAAAAATCAGCACAATTACAATAGGGTTTCAGCACTTCGTGCTTGAACCCCTAATAATAATAATTAAAGCTGCAAGCAGCATTTATCGGGGTTCAAGCAGTTAAGGCCTTTAAGGCATTTAAGCACAAAAGCATCAAAAGTTATTAAGATTTATTTAGCAAGCATGTAACCACTGACATAATAGATGGAAAAGACCATTTACAGCCAATACAGGCAATTTGCCATGGGATATATATGGTTTTAAAGCTTTTTAACAGTTATAGCGCCACCTATGGTCCGATCTCCATAAAATTGTTTACTGTGACCTCAAATTGAACCCATACACATGTGTACTGAGTTTGGTGAAGATATCTCATTTACTTCTTGAGTTATAGCCATTTGAGTAAAATAGGCTCCTCCCACAACGATTTGCCACATTCTAGAATTATTTAATATGATTCTAGCATGATTTACTATCATATACCATGTTCCAGAATGATTTATTAGGATTCTAGCATGATTTACCTTGATACACCTCATTTCAGTATTATTTACTATGATTTACAATGTTTCTAGCATGATTAACCACATTACTAGCAATTATGTGAAGTGTCAGTGCAAATGAGGTGATGAACACTGACAAAATATTATTGTGTTATAATAGTTAGTTATATACGTGATTTTTAGTGTGTGTCCAAGTATGAATGCAAAAGCACTTGTAAAATATTTCATTATTAAGTAGAATGGCCAGCAGAGGGCACTAGAAGACCACTTATTGGCTCACTTTCACTTTAAACCAGTTTTCTGCACTAAAGCAAACCAGTTTTTCCATGTTAACTCAATGCATGCTTACACACACACACACACACACACACACACACACACACACACACACACACACACACACACACACACACACACACACACACACACATACACACACAGCATAGTTAACCATGATTTACCATGATATACCACGTTCTAGTATTATTTACCAGGAGATAAACGACAATCTAGTATTATTTACTTTGATTTACCATGTTTCTAGCCTGATTTATCACATTACTAGCAATTATTTGAAGTGTCAGTGCAAATAAAGTGATTAACACTGACAAAATATGATTGTGTTATAATAGTTATTGCTATATAAGTGATTTTTTTAGTGTGTATTCAAGTATGAATGCAAGCACATGTTGAAATATTTCATTAATAAGTAGAATGGCCAGCAGAGGGCAGTAGAAGACCACTTATTGGCTCACTTTCACTTTAAACCAGTTTTCTGCACTAAAGCAAACCAGTTTATCCATGTTAACTCAATGCATGCTTACACACACACACACACACACACACACACACACACACACACACACACACACACACACACACACACACAGCATAGTTAACCATGATTTACCATGATTTACCACATTACTAGCAATTATTTGAAGTGTCAGTGCAAATAAAGTGATTAACACTGACAAAATATGATTGTGTTATAATAGTTATTGCTATATAAGTGATTTTTAGTGTGTATTCAAGTATAAATGCAAGCACATGTGGAAAAATTTAATTAATAAGTAGAATGGCCAGCAGAGGGCAGTAGAAGACCACTTATTGGCTCACTTTCACTTTAAACCTCATGATTTTGACCAGTTTTCTGCACTAAAGCAAACCAGTGTTTCCATGTTAACTCAATAATGCATACTTGCTACATATGCTACACACACGAATGCTACACACACACACACACACACACACACACACACACACACACACACACACACACACACACACACACACAAATGTTTCAGTGATATTAGTGTCACATTCACCTTCATCACATTCACCTTCTGTCTTCATCACATTCACCATCTGTCGTCATCACCTGCACCTGCTCCTCATCACCCTCCTCATCATCACCTGCTCCTCATCATCATAACCGTCACCTGTTGTCCTTGTCTTGATCTGTGTATTTAAGTTCCCCTCTCATCCATTATCATTGTCGGTTATTGTTTGTGCACTAGCACTCTGTTATGTTTGTTTTCATGTTGGAAAATAAAACCTTTGTTATATTTGTACCACACACACACACACACACACACACACACACACACACACACACACACACACACACACACACACACACACACACACACCATCATTTATCATGATTTACCATGGCTGATACCAATACCAATATGAGAAAATGACTATTTTAAACAGCAGGGGGCAGTAAAATACCACTTATTGGCTTAACATGCCATTAATTCATATCATTTTCACCTTTTTAACTGTTATAGAGGCAAATTTTGTCCGATCTGTCTGAAAATTTTCATGCTAGTTCAGGGTAATATTTCACACGTTCTGACTTGTTTTTAAGAAGGTCTGAGCATTGATTAAAGAGATATAGGCTTTCGGGGACACTTGGTAAAGGCCAGATTTTGAAGTGAACCTATTATAGCTATCCAAATGAAGTAGTTCAACTTTTTCTGACAATTATTGATCTAGTGAGTCCAGAGAATTGTATTGCACTAGTTTTGAACATTATGATATGAAAATTATATGATCAGAGATGGAAAAGACCATTTACAGCCAATACAGGCAGTTTACCATAGGAAATATATGATTTTAAAGCTTTTTAACAGTTATAGCGCCACCTATCGTCCGATCTCCATAGAATTTTTCATGCTTGTTAATGATGTTATGTCACATATGCTGACCAATTTTTGTGAAGTTCTGAGTTTTTATTTAGGATTTATAGGGTTTTTAGTGTATTTTGCCACGCCCATTTTATAAATGACCCTATTACAGCCATCCAAATGCAAAAGTTCAACTTTTTTTTGATAATTATTGATCTAGAGAGTCCAGAGAATTGTCCTAGACTGGTCTGGTTCCGATCGGGCAAAAAACCTAGGACTAGTTCGCAAAAGTAGTTTTTTAACATATTAATGAATAATTAATGAACAGTTTGATTGACAGCAATGGTTCTTGAGGCAAAGTTGTTCAGGATGAGGAGATCTATCAAATGATATGCATATTGTGTGGATATTTGTAACACCACGTGATTACAGAGCCGTAAAACTCGTTAGCGCCAACTAGTGGCCAATTTCTTTCAAAATTCTTACAGACCTTTAGGGCCATGAGCCGAACATGCCCATTGAGTTTCGTTCCGATCGGCCTCCGTTAACCTTGTCTAATAGGTGTTAAAATTTCATTGGCCAATGGCGGCCATGTTTTTTGAGATACGCAAATGTCCTCATACACATACATGGCACCTTGGACCAAGACACTGCATACCAATTTTCAAGTCAATCGGACTAACGGTCAGGTGGTTATAGCCTGTTTTATGTTTTTTTCATTTTATAGCGCCACCATGAGGCCAATCGTCGCGATTTTTTTACTGTGACCCCAGAGTAAGCTCATACACATGTGTACCAAGTTTGGTGAAGATACCTCATTTACATCGGGAGTTACAGCCATTTTAGTAAAATAGGCCCCTCCCACAACGTACGTTTTGGCGCCCCTTAGTGACCGTGAATCGAAATTTCCACTTTTTTTCGATAATTATTGATATTCAGTCTCCAGAGAACATTTCTGCATTAGTTTGGTTCCAATCGGGCAAAAAACCAGGGACTAGTTCGCAAAAATAGATTTTTGACAAAATTCAAAATGGCGGAAAATCTATCATGGCGGAAATGAAATCGGAGATATACGTTTTGTTCGTCAGGCGTCCAGCTTTCCAATGATATAAGACACTTGAGTCTACGACATACGGTCTAGGAGTTATGAGCAGTTTCGCGCTTTTGGTTGTTATAGCGCCACCTATGGGCCAATCGGGGTCATAATCTCTGAACCTTTCCTCGATTTTTGTACTACCATCTGTCAAAGTTTCAAAGTTCCAGCTCTTACGGTTTGGGCTGCACGATGCGTTTTAGCGGAGAAGAATAATAATAATAATAATAAAAATCCTTACAATTACAATAGGGTTTCAGCACTTCGTGCTTGAACCCCTAATTAAAGCTGCAAGCAGCATTTATCGGGGTTCAAGCAGTTAAGGCCTTTAAGGCATTTAAGCACAAAAGCATCAAAAGTTATTAAGATTTATTTAGCAAGCATGTAACCACTGACATAATAGATGGAAAAGACCATTTACAGCCAATACAGGCAATTTGCCATGGGATATATATGGTTTTAAAGCTTTTTAACAGTTATAGCGCCACCTATGGTCCGATCTCCATAAAATTGTTTACTGTGACCTCAAATTGAACCCATACACATGTGTACTGAGTTTGGTGAAGATATCTCATTTACTTCTTGAGTTATAGCCATTTGAGTAAAATAGGCTCCTCCCACGACGATTTGCCACATTCTAGAATTATTTAATATGATTCTAGCATGATTTACTATCATATACCATGTTCCAGAATGATTTATTAGGATTCTAGCATGATTTACCTTGATACACCTCATTTCAGTATTATTTACTATGATTTACAATGTTTCTAGCATGATTAACCACATTACTAGCAATTATGTGAAGTGTCAGTGCAAATGAGGTGATGAACACTGACAAAATATTATTGTGTTATAATAGTTAGTTATATACGTGATTTTTAGTGTGTGTCCAAGTATGAATGCAAAAGCACATGTAAAATATTTCATTATTAAGTAGAATGGCCAGCAGAGGGCACTAGAAGACCACTTATTGGCTCACTTTCACTTTAAACCAGTTTTCTGCACTAAAGCAAACCAGTTTTTCCATGTTAACTCAATGCATGCTTACACACACACACACACACACACACACACACACACACACACACACACACACACACACACACATACACACACAGCATAGTTAACCATGATTTACCATGATATACCACGTTCTAGTATTATTTACCAGGAGATAAACGACAATCTAGTATTATTTACTTTGATTTACCATGTTTCTAGCCTGATTTATCACATTACTAGCAATTATTTGAAGTGTCAGTGCAAATAAAGTGATTAACACTGACAAAATATGATTGTGTTATAATAGTTATTGCTATATAAGTGATTTTTAGTGTGTATTCAAGTATAAATGCAAGCACATGTGGAAAAATTTAATTAATAAGTAGAAGGGCCAGCAGAGGGCAGTAGAAGACCACTTATTGGCTCACTTTCACTTTAAACCTCATGATTTTGACCAGTTTTCTGCACTAAAGCAAACCAGTGTTTCCATGTTAACTCAATAATGCATACTTGCTACATATGCTACACACAATAATGCTACACACACACACACACACACACACACACACACACACACACACACAAATGTTTCAGTGATATTGGTGTCACATTCACCTTCATCACATTCACCTTCTGTCTTCATCACATTCACCATCTGTCGTCATCACCTGCACCTGCTCCTCATCACCCTCCTCATCATCACCTGCTCCTCATCATCATAACCGTCACCTGTTGTCCTTGTCTTGATCTGTGTATTTAAGTTCCCCTCTCATCCATTATCATTGTCGGTTATTGTTTGTGCACTAGCACTCTGTTATGTTTGTTTTCATGTTGGAAAATAAAACCTTTGTTATATTTGTACCACACACACACACACACACACACACACACACACACACACACACACACACCATCATTTATCATGATTTACCATGGCTGATACCAATACCAATATGAGAAAATGACTATTTTAAACAGCAGGGGGCAGTAAAATACCACTTATTGGCTTAACATGCCATTAAATCATATCATTTTCACCTTTTTAACTGTTATAGAGGCAAATTTTGTCCGATCTGTCTGAAAATTTTCATGCTTGTTCAGGGTGATATTTCACACGTTCTGACTTGTTTTTAAGAAGGTCTGAGCATTGATTAAAGAGATATAGGCTTTCGGGGACACTTGGTAAAGGCCAGATTTTGAAGTGAACCTATTATAGCTATCCAAATGAAGTAGTTCAACTTTTTCTGACAATTATTGATCTAGTGAGTCCAGAGAATTGTATTGCACTAGTTTTGAACATTATGATATGAAAATTATATGATCAGACATGGAAAAGACCATTTACAGCCAATACAGGCAGTTTACCATAGGAAATATATGGTTTTAAAGCTTTTTAACAGTTATAGCGCCAACTATTGTCCAATCTCCATAAAATTTTGCAAGCTTGTTTGTGATGTTATGACACATATGCTCACCAATTTTTGTGAAGTTCTGAGTTTTCATTTAGGATTTATAGGCTTTTGAGTGTATTTTGCCACACCCATTTTATAAATGACCCTATTACAGCCATACAAATACAAAAGTTCAACTTTTTTTTGATAATTATTGATCTAGAGAGTCCATAGAATTGTCCTAGACTGGTCTGGTTCCGATCGGGCGAAAAACCAGGGACTAGTTCGCAAAAGTAGGTTTTAGACATATTCATGAATATTTAATGAACGGTTTGATTGACAGCAATGGTTCTAGAGGCAAAGTTGTTCAGCATGAGCAGATCTATCAAATGATATGCATTTTGTGACAATATATCTAACACCACGTGATTACAGAGCCATAAAACTCGTTAGCGCCAACTAGTGGCCGATTTCTTTCAAAATTCTTACAGACCTCTAGGGCCATGAGTCGAACATGCCCACCGAGTTTCGTTCCGATCGGCCTCCGTTAACCTTGTCTAATAGGTGCTCAACTTCATTGGCCAATGGCGGCCATGTTTTTTGAGATACACCAATGTCCTCATAGACATACATGGCACCTTGGACCAAGACACTGCATACCAATTTTCAAGTCAATCGGACTAACGGTCAGGTGGTTATAGCCTGTTTTATGTTTTTTTCATGTTATAGCGCCACCATGTGGCCAATCGCCGCGATTTTTTTACCGTGACCTCAGATTGACCTCTTACATATGTGTACCAAGTTTGGTGAAAATACCTCATTTACTTCTGGAGTTATAGCCATTTTAGTAAAATAGGCTCCGCCCACAACGTTAATTTTGCGCCCCCTAGCGACCCTGAATCGAAATTTCAACTTTTTTTCGATAATTATTGATCTTCAGTCTCCAGAGAACAATTCTGCACTGGTTTGGTTCCGATCGAGCAAAAAACCAGGGACTAGTTCGCAAAAGTAGGTTTTCGACAAAATTCAAAATGGCGGAAAATCTATCATGACGGAAATGAAATCGGAGATATACGTTTTGTTCGTCAGACGACCAGCTTTCCAATGATATAAGACACTTGTGTCTACGACATACGGTCCAGGAGTTATGACCACTTTCGCGCTTTTGGTTGTTATAGCGCCACCTATGGGCCAATCGAGGTCATAATTTGATAACCTCTCCTCGATTTTTGTACTACCATCTGGCAAAGTTTCAAAGCTCTAGCCCTTACGGTTTGGGCTGCACGATGCGTTTTACGGCGGAATAATAATAATAATAATAATTAAAGCTGCAAGCAGCATTTATCGGGGTTCAAGCATTTAAGGCCTTTAAGTACGAAAGCATCAAAAGTTATTAAGTTTTATTTAGCAAGCCAAAAAACTCTCTAGCGCCAAGTAGTGGCTGATTTCTTTCAAAATTCTTACAGACATCTAGAGCCATGATTCGATCATGCCTACCGAGTTTTGTTCCGATCGGCCTCCGTTAACCTTGTCTAATAGGTGTTTAAATTTCATTGGTCATGTTTTTCGAGATACGCCAATGTCCTCATAGACATACATGGCACCTTGGACTAAGACACTGCATACCAATTTTCAAGTCAATCGGACTAACGGTCAGGTAGTCATAGCCCTTTTCATGTTTTTTTCATGTTATAGCACCACCTAGTGTTCAATCGTCGTGACTTTGTTACCGTTTCTCCATCAGCTGGTTCTCATTCACATCCCTCTTACACACCTGTTCTCAATCTTTCTCTTTTGTCTTCGCTATATCTAGCTCTCTCTTTCTTGTTTGTGTTGTCGGATTATTGTTTGACTGTGATGCACGTCGATGGTTATAGCTCTGAAAAGAAACCTAAGTCCTGTCCTGTCCTGTCCAGTCCTGTCGGGTCCTGCTGTTAACTGTGCAACTGTTATCATTTGCTGTGAGTTACCTATTCTGTGCTGTACACAGTGTTCTCCGTGGAGAATAGCAGAGGGTTCCACTGCTCACCTGCTTCCCAGTCCTCGCTGCCCAGGAGTGGCCAGATCGACAGTATCCTCAGTTTCTTCATTCAATGAGTTGATCTACAGCATCCTCTGTTTATTTATATTCTGAGAGAAGCAACAAACTAAGTCTTTGTTTCATTGTCTGAGAAGTGACTTTCTGTTATCAGCCTGCACGGCGTTATCTTGTTTCAATTAAAAGAGAACATTACCTGCTTTTCGTCTCTGGACCTCTCTGTTTTATCACAGTTCTAGCATAGTTTACCATGATTTACCATGTTCTAGCATGATGTACCATGATATACCATGTTCTAGAATGATGTACCAGGATTGTAGTATGATTTACCTTGATACACCACATTCTAGTATTATGTATTATGATTTACCATGTTTTTAGTGTGATTTACCATGATTTACCACATTGCTAGCAATTGACCTTTCGCCGGCCCCTCCCCCAAAACGGCCATTGTCCAATCACACATCATAGCAACCGTTACTATGTGAGCAGGTCCGACAAACATTAGCAAGATGATGAAGCGTGCGCATAGAGCGTGCGCCCATGGCGTTTGTAAATCGGACACTACATACCCCGAGAGATTGTCTGGAGGAGTAATGTTCTTTCCATTCCCAAAGCCGAAAACACAACGTGAGCGGTGCCTACAATGGATAAAACAGTGTGGACGGCCCCACTCCCAGTTAAATGTGTTGAACATTACGAAGCATAAATACGTCTGCTGGCTGTGGTATCGATGGCTACTTAACGTTAAAGGTTTTTTTTTGTTTTTCTGATCTGAAATACTATCCTATCTGTAACTCAAAAAACATAATATTGTCTGAACCGCGAGTTTTATGATCCGTTGCCCCACTAATAAATATTATGGTCTCAACCGCGATTTTTGTGATCTTTGTCCCCCTAATAAATAAGTTATTATGGTAAGTGCATTATGAAAGACAATCAATGAAAGTTATTTAGATGCAAATTAAGGCTATGTCTGGTTAAACAGTTATTGTGTGATTTCGTTTATTGTGCTTTGTCAACTTGAAGCATGAATTTGAGAAAGAAAATCATTTTTTGAAGAAAATGCACCACATACTTTTTGTCATGATATTGGCCTAAGTTATAGCTAAAAGATTGTAAAAGCTTTCAGTTCACTGCCTAATTGTAGTTGAAAAGTCAAATTAAGCTTGATTAATGATATAGTGACTGATCAAATAAACTACAGCATCGGGAATATAACTCCCATGTGTTTTGCAGCATTTAAAATTTTAGTCATTGTGTTATGCGAAAAAACACACATAAGAAATTGCTGACAGCACTTTTATTTTCAGAGACAGTTTTTTCTTTCACACAAAAACACAACAGTAAGTGTCTTACAATGCTTTTAAACACTTGTTTCCTTGTTCTTTGTCATAATCACAAATGATGTGTATGAACACCGGTAAGCATTAAGTTAGCCTCGATAGAGACGTAGATAGTAGTCGTGTCTCCTTCATTGCGTATTTTTATATTATAATATATCCCTCCACTGAATACTGTAACCCTTTCTGCCTCAATCTGGAGGATATCGCGGAGGTATTGCTCCAAAAACACGCACGGGTATACCCTTTTCCGTCATGGCAATCTGTCGTGCTGGTGGTCGTGTTTGACCATTTGTTTGTCGGACGTAGCAACAGTAACTAAGGGGGGCGGGGCTCGGCGAAAGGTCAATTATGTGAAGTATCAGTAAAGATGAAGTGATAAACTCTGACAAAATATGATTGTGCTACAATAGTAATTGTTATATAAGTGATTTTTTTGTGTTTTATTGTTATATAAGTGATTTTTAGTGTCCAATGAATGCAAAAGCATATGTGAGTAGACTTCATTAATGAGTAGAATGGCCAGCAGAGGGCAGTAGAAGACCACATATTGGCTCACTTTCACTTTAAACTTCTTGATTTTCACCATTTTTCTGCACTAAAGCAAACCAGTTTTTCCATTTTAACTCCATAATGCATGTTTACACACACACACACACACACACACACACACACACACACACACACACACACAAAGACAAGTGTTGTTGTTTTTTCAATGCTATTGGGATGTCATTATGAATGGTCTATAAACATTTCACAAAGTCTTTGTAAGCTATTAATCAGACGATTCAGAATTTATTCAGAAACCTAAGACTACACACACACATTATGTTGTAGATGCAGACATTTGAAATGTATGATGTGATCAAACTGTCAATACTAATACTTTAACAGATGGATTTTGACTAAATGTAATTGTAAATGTTAAAATAGTGATTTTATAAAGTCTAAATATAAATTATAGAACAATATGACAAAATGACTATTTTGAACAGCAGGGGGCAGTAAAATACCACTTATTGGCTTAACATGCCATTATAATCATATCATTTTCACCTTTTTAACTGTTATAGAGGCAAATTTTGTCTGATCTGTCTGAAAATTTTCATGCATGTTCAGAGTGATATTTCACATGTTCTGACTTGTTTTTAAGAAGGTCTGAGTCATTCATTAAAGAGATATAGGCTTTCGGGGGACACTTGGTAAAGGCTACATTTTGAAGTGACCCTATTATAGCTATCCAAATGAAGTAGTTCAACTTTTTCTGACAATTATTGATCTAGTGAGTCCAGAGAATTGTATTGCACTAGTTTTGAACATTATGATATGAAAATTATATGATCAGAGATGGAAAAGACCATTTACAGCCAATACAGGCAACATACCATAGGAAATATATGGTTTTAAAGCTTTTTAACAGTTATAGCGCCACCTATCGTCCGATCTCCATAACATTTTGCATGCTTGTTAATGATGTTATGACACATAGGCTGACCAATTTTTGTGAAGTTCTGAGTTTTCATTTAGGATTTATAGGCTTTTGAGTGTATTTTGCCACACCCATTTTATAAATGACCCTATTACAGCCATACAAATGCAAAAGTTCAACTTTTTTTTGATAATTATTGATCTAGAGAGTCCAGAGAATTGTCCTAGACTGGTCTGGTTCCGATCGGGCGAAAAACCTAGGACTAGTTCGCAAAAGTAGGTTTTAAACATATTCGTGAATATTTAATGAACGGTTTGATTGACAGCAATGGTTCTTGAGGCAAAGTTGTTCAGCATGAGCAGATCTATCAAATGATATGCATATTGTGTGAATGAGTGTAACACCACGTGATTACAGAGCCATAAAACTCGTTAGCGCCAACTAGTGGCCTATTTCTTTCAAAATTCTTACAGACCTCTAGGGCCATGAGACGAACATGCCCATCGAGTTTCGTTCCGATCGGCCTCCGTTAACCTTGTCTAATCGGTGCTCAAACTTCATTGGCCGATGGCGGCCATGTTTTTTGAGATACGCCAATGTCCTCATAGACATACATGGCACCTTGGGCCAAGACACTGCATACCAATTTTCAAGTCAATCGGACTAACGGTCAGGTGGTTATAGCCTGTTTTATGTTTTTTTCATGTTATAGCGCCACCATGTGGCCAATCGCCGCGATTTTTTTACCGTGACCTCAGATTGACCTCTTACACATGTGTACCAAGTTTGGTTAAAATACCTCTTTTACTTCTGGAGTTATAGCCATTTTAGTAAAATAGGCTCCTCCCACAATGTTAATTTTGCACCCCCTAGCGACCGTGAATCGAAATTTCAACTTTTTTTCGATAATTATTGATCTTCAGACTCCAGAGAACAATTCTGCACTGGTTTGGTTCCGATCGGGCGAAAAACCAGGGACTAGTTCGCAAAAGTATATTTTCAACAAAATTCAAAATGGCGGAAAATCTATCATGGCGGAAATAAAATCGGAGATATACGTTTTGTTCGTCAGGCGTCCAGCTTTCCAATGATATAAGACACTTGAGTCTAGGACTTACGGTCTAGGAGTTATGAGCAGTTTCGCGCTTTTGGTTGCTATAGCGCCACCTATGGGCCAATCGGGGTCATAATTTGATAACCTCTCCTCGATTTTTGTACTACCATATGGCAAAGTTTCAAAGCTCTAGCCCTTACGGTTTGGGCTGCACGATGCGTTTTACGGCGGAATAATAATAATAATAATAATAATAATAATTAAAGCTGCAAGCAGCATTTATCGGGGTTCAAGCAGTTAAGGCGTTTAAGGTTTTTAAGCACAAAAGCATCAAAAGTTATTAAGATTTATTTAGCAAGCATGTAACCACTGACATAATAGATGGAAAAGACCATTTACAGCCAATACAGGCAATTTGCCATGGGATATATATGGTTTTAAAGCTTTTTAACAGTTATAGCGCCACCTATGGTCCGATCTCCATAAAATTGTTTACTGTGACCTCAAATTGAACCCATACACATGTGTACTGAGTTTGGTGAAGATATCTCATTTACTTCTTGAGTTATAGCCATTTGAGTAAAATAGGCTCCTCCCACAACGATTTGCCACATTCTAGAATTATTTAATATGATTCTAGCATGATTTACTATCATATACCATGTTCCAGAATGATTTATTAGGATTCTAGCATGATTTACCTTGATACACCTCATTTCAGTATTATTTACTATGATTTACAATGTTTCTAGCATGATTAACCACATTACTAGCAATTATGTCAAGTGTCAGTGCAAATGAGGTGATGAACACTGACAAAATATTATTGTGTTATAATAGTTAGTTATATACGTGATTTTTAGTGTGTGTCCAAGTATGAATGCAAAAGCACATGTAAAATATTTCATTATTAAGTAGAATGGCCAGCAGAGGGCACTAGAAGACCACTTATTGGCTCACTTTCACTTTAAACCAGTTTTCTGCACTAAAGCAAACCAGTTTTTCCATGTTAACTCAATGCATGCTTACACACACACACACACACACACACACACACACACACACATACACACACAGCATAGTTAACCATGGTTTACCATGATATACCACGTTCTAGTATTATTTACCAGGAGATAAACGACAATCTAGTATTATTTACTTTGATTTACCATGTTTCTAGCCTGATTTATCACATTACTAGCAATTATTTGAAGTGTCAGTGCAAATAAAGTGATTAACACTGACAAAATATGATTGTGTTATAATAGTTATTGCTATATAAGTGATTTTTTTAGTGTGTATTCAAGTATGAATGCAAGCACATGTTGAAATATTTCATTAATAAGTAGAATGGCCAGCAGAGGGCAGTAGAAGACCACTTATTGGCTCACTTTCACTTTAAACCAGTTTTCTGCACTAAAGCAAACCAGTTTATCCATGTTAACTCAATGCATGCTTACACACACACACACACACACACACACACACACACACACACACACACACACACATAAATGTTTCAGTGATATTGGTGTCACATTCACCTTCATCACATTCACCTTCTGTCTTCATCACATTCACCATCTGTCGTCATCACCTGCACCTGCTCCTCATCACCCTCCTCATCATCACCTGCTCCTCATCATCATAACCGTCACCTGTTGTCCTTGTCTTGATCTGTGTATTTAAGTTCCCCTCTCATCCATTATCATTGTCGGTTATTTTTTGTGCACTAGCACTCTGTTATGTTTGTTTTCATGTTGGAAAATAAAACCTTTGTTATATTTGTACCACACACACACACACACACACACACACACACACACACACACACACACACACACACACACACACCATCATTTATCATGATTTACCATGGCTGATACCAATACCAATATGAGAAAATGACTATTTTAAACAGCAGGGGGCAGTAAAATACCACTTATTGGCTTAACATGCCATTAATTCATATCATTTTCACCTTTTTAACTGTTATAGAGGCAAATTTTGTCCGATCTGTCTGAAAATTTTCATGCTTGTTCAGGGTGATATTTCACATGTTCTGACTTGTTTTTAAGAAGGTCTGAGCATTGATTAAAGAGATATAGGCTTTCGGGGACACTTGGTAAAGGCCAGATTTTGAAGTGAACCTATTATAGCTATCCAAATGAAGTAGTTCAACTTTTTCTGACAATTATTGATCTAGTGAGTCCAGAGAATTGTATTGCACTAGTTTTGAACATTATGATATGAAAATTATATGATCAGAGATGGAAAAGACCATTTACAGCCAATACAGGCAGTTTACCATAGGAAATATATGATTTTAAAGCTTTTTAACAGTTATAGCGCCACCTATCGTCCGATCTCCATAGAATTTTTCATGCTTGTTAATGATGTTATGTCACATATGCTGACCAATTTTTGTGAAGTTCTGAGTTTTTATTTAGGATTTATAGGCTTTTTAATGTATTTTGACACGCCCATTTTATAAATTACCCTATTACAGCCATCCAAATGCAAAAGTTCAACTTTTTTTTGATAATTATTGATCTAGAGAGTCCAGAGAATTGTCCTAGACTGGTCTGGTTCCGATCGGGCAAAAAACCTAGGACTAGTTCGCAAAAGTAGGTTTTTAACATATTAATGAATAATTAATGAACAGTTTGATTGACAGCAATGGTTCTTGAGGCAAAGTTGTTCAGGATGAGGAGATCTATCAAATGATATGCATATTGTGTGGATATTTGTAACACTACGTGATTACAGAGCCGTAAAACTCGTTAGCGCCAACTAGTGGCCGATTTCTTTCAAAATTCTTACAGACCTTTAGGGCCATGAGCCGAACATGCCCATTGAGTTTCGTTCCGATCGGCCTCCGTTAACCTTGTCTAATAGGTGCTCAAACTTCGTTGGCCGATGGCGGCCATGTTTTTTGAGATACGCCAATGTCCTCATACACATACATGGCACCTTGGACCAAGACACTGCATACCAATTTTCAAGTCAATCGGACTAACGGTCAGGTGGTTATAGCCTGTTTTATGTTTTTTTCATTTTATAGCGCCACCATGAGGCCAATCGTCGCGATTTTTTTACTGTGACCCCAGATTAAGCTCATACACATGTGTACCAAGTTTGGTGAAGATACCTCATTTACATCGGGAGTTATAGCCATTTTAGTAAAATAGGCCCCTCCCACAACGTACGTTTTGGCGCCCCTTAGCGACCGTGAATCGAAATTTCCACTTTTTTTCGATAATTATTGATCTTCAGTCTCCAGAGAACATTTCTGCACTAGTTTGGTTCCAATCGGGCAAAAAACCAGGGACTAGTTCGCAAAAGTAGATTTTTGACAAAATTCAAAATGGCGGAAAATCTATCATGGCGGAAATGAAATCGGAGATATACGTTTTGTTCGTCAGGCGTCCAGCTTTCCAATGATATAAGACACTTGAGTCTACGACATACGGTCTAGGAGTTATGAGCAGTTTCGCGCTTTTGGTTGTTATAGCGCCACCTATGGGCCAATCGGGGTCATAATCTCTGAACCTTTCCTCGATTTTTGTACTACCATCTGTCAAAGTTTCAAAGTTCCAGCTCTTACGGTTTGGGCTGCACGATGCGTTTTACGGCGGAATAATAATAATAATAATAATAATAATAAAAATCAGCACAATTACAATAGGGTTTCAGCACTTCGTGCTTGAACCCCTAATAATAAAAATCAGCACAATTACAATAGGGTTTCAGCACTTCGTGCTTGAACCCCTAATAATAAAAATCAGCACAATTACAATAGGGTTTCAGCACTTCGTGCTTGAACCCCTAATAATAAAAATCCTTACAATTACAATAGGGTTTCAGCACTTCGTGCTTGAACCCCTAATAATTAAAGCTGCAAGCAGCATTTATCGGGGTTCAAGCAGTTAAGGCCTTTAAGGCATTTAAGCACAAAAGCATCAAAAGTTATTAAGATTTATTTAGCAAGCATGTAACCACTGACATAATAGATGGAAAAGACCATTTACAGCCAATACAGGC
Organism: Squalius cephalus; assembly: GCF_949319135.1. Taxonomy (NCBI): domain Eukaryota; kingdom Metazoa; phylum Chordata; class Actinopteri; order Cypriniformes; family Leuciscidae; genus Squalius; species Squalius cephalus. The sequence goes on along the minus strand of NC_137133.1, from coordinate 22,873,153 downwards.
AGTTTACCATGGGATATATATGGTTTTAAAGCTTTTTAACAGTTATAGCGCCACCTATGGTCCGATCTCCATAAAATTGTTTACTGTGACCTCAAATTGAACCCATACACATGTGTACTGAGTTTGGTGAAGATATCTCATTTACTTCTTGAGTTATAGCCATTTGAGTAAAATAGGCTCCTCCCACAACGATTTGCCACATTCTAGAATTATTTAATATGATTCTAGCATGATTTACTATCATATACCATGTTCCAGAATGATTTATTAGGATTCTAGCATGATTTACCTTGATACACCTCATTTCAGTATTATTTACTATGATTTACAATGTTTCTAGCATGATTAACCACATTACTAGCAATTATGTCAAGTGTCAGTGCAAATGAGGTGATGAACACTGACAAAATATTATTGTGTTATAATAGTTAGTTATATACGTGATTTTTAGTGTGTGTCCAAGTATGAATGCAAAAGCACATGTAAAATATTTCATTATTAAGTAGAATGGCCAGCAGAGGGCACTAGAAGACCACTTATTGGCTCACTTTCACTTTAAACCAGTTTTCTGCACTAAAGCAAACCAGTTTTTCCATGTTAACTCAATGCATGCTTACACACACACACACACACACACACACACACACATACACACACAGCATAGTTAACCATGATTTACCATGATATACCACGTTCTAGTATTATTTACCAGGAGATAAACGACAATCTAGTATTATTTACTTTGATTTACCATGTTTCTAGCCTGATTTATCACATTACTAGCAATTATTTGAAGTGTCAGTGCAAATAAAGTGATTAACACTGACAAAATATGATTGTGTTATAATAGTTATTGCTATATAAGTGATTTTTTTAGTGTGTATTCAAGTATGAATGCAAGCACATGTTGAAATATTTCATTAATAAGTAGAATGGCCAGCAGAGGGCAGTAGAAGACCACTTATTGGCTCACTTTCACTTTAAACCAGTTTTCTGCACTAAAGCAAACCAGTTTATCCATGTTAACTCAATGCATGCTTACACACACACACACACACACACACACACACACACACACACACACACACACACACACACACACACACACACACACAGCATAGTTAACCATGATTTACCATGATTTACCACATTACTAGCAATTATTTGAAGTGTCAGTGCAAATAAAGTGATTAACACTGACAAAATATGATTGTGTTATAATAGTTATTGCTATATAAGTGATTTTTAGTGTGTATTCAAGTTTAAATGCAAGCACATGTGGAAAAATTTAATTAATAAGTAGAATGGCCAGCAGAGGGCAGTAGAAGACCACTTATTGGCTCACTTTCACTTTAAACCTCATGATTTTGACCAGTTTTCTGCACTAAAGCAAACCAGTGTTTCCATGTTAACTCAATAATGCATACTTGCTACATATGCTACACACAATAATGCTACACACACACACACACACACACACACATATGTTTCAGTGATATTGGTGTCACATTCACCTTCATCACATTCACCTTCTGTCTTCATCACATTCACCATCTGTCGTCATCACCTGCACCTGCTCCTCATCACCCTCCTCATCATCACCTGCTCCTCATCATCATAACCGTCACCTGTTGTCCTTGTCTTGATCTGTGTATTTAAGTTCCCCTCTCATCCATTATCATTGTCGGTTATTGTTTGTGCACTAGCACTCTGTTATGTTTGTTTTCATGTTGGAAAATAAAACCTTTGTTATATTTGTACCACACACACACACACACACACACACACACACACACACACACACCATCATTTATCATGATTTACCATGGCTGATACCAATACCAATATGAGAAAATGACTATTTTAAACAGCAGGGGGCAGTAAAATACCACTTATTGGCTTAACATGCCATTAATTCATATCATTTTCACCTTTTTAACTGTTATAGAGGCAAATTTTGTCCGATCTGTCTGAAAATTTTCATGCTTGTTCAGGGTGATATTTCACATGTTCTGACTTGTTTTTAAGAAGGTCTGAGCATTGATTAAAGAGATATAGGCTTTCGGGGACACTTGGTAAAGGCCAGATTTTGAAGTGAACCTATTATAGCTATCCAAATGAAGTAGTTCAACTTTTTCTGACAATTATTGATCTAGTGAGTCCAGAGAATTGTATTGCACTAGTTTTGAACATTATGATATGAAAATTATATGATCAGAGATGGAAAAGACCATTTACAGCCAATACAGGCAGTTTACCATAGGAAATATATGATTTTAAAGCTTTTTAACAGTTATAGCGCCACCTATCGTCCGATCTCCATAGAATTTTTCATGCTTGTTAATGATGTTATGTCACATATGCTGACCAATTTTTGTGAAGTTCTGAGTTTTTATTTAGGATTTATAGGCTTTTTAATGTATTTTGACACGCCCATTTTATAAATTACCCTATTACAGCCATCCAAATGCAAAAGTTCAACTTTTTTTTGATAATTATTGATCTAGAGAGTCCAGAGAATTGTCCTAGACTGGTCTGGTTCCGATCGGGCAAAAAACCTAGGACTAGTTCGCAAAAGTAGGTTTTTAACATATTAATGAATAATTAATGAACAGTTTGATTGACAGCAATGGTTCTTGAGGCAAAGTTGTTCAGGATGAGGAGATCTATCAAATGATATGCATATTGTGTGGATATTTGTAACACTACGTGATTACAGAGCCGTAAAACTCGTTAGCGCCAACTAGTGGCCGATTTCTTTCAAAATTCTTACAGACCTTTAGGGCCATGAGCCGAACATGCCCATTGAGTTTCGTTCCGATCGGCCTCCGTTAACCTTGTCTAATAGGTGCTCAAACTTCGTTGGCCGATGGCGGCCATGTTTTTTGAGATACGCCAATGTCCTCATACACATACATGGCACCTTGGACCAAGACACTGCATACCAATTTTCAAGTCAATCGGACTAACGGTCAGGTGGTTATAGCCTGTTTTATGTTTTTTTCATTTTATAGCGCCACCATGAGGCCAATCGTCGCGATTTTTTTACTGTGACCCCAGAGTAAGCTCATACACATGTGTACCAAGTTTGGTGAAGATACCTCATTTACATCGGGAGTTATAGCCATTTTAGTAAAATAGGCCCCTCCCACAATGTACGTTTTGGCGCCCCTTAGCGACCGTGAATCGAAATTTCCACTTTTTTTCGATAATTATTGATATTCAGTCTCCAGAGAACATTTCTGCACTAGTTTGGTTCCAATCGGGCAAAAAACCAGGGACTAGTTCGCAAAAGTAGATTTTTGACAAAATTCAAAATGGCGGAAAATCTATCATGGCGGAAATGAAATCGGAGATATACGTTTTGTTCGTCAGGCGTCCAGCTTTCCAATGATATAAGACACTTGAGTCTACGACATACGGTCTAGGAGTTATGAGCAGTTTCGCGCTTTTGGTTGTTATAGCGCCACCTATGGGCCAATCGGGGTCATAATCTCTGAACCTTTCCTCGATTTTTGTACTACCATCTGTCAAAGTTTCAAAGTTCCAGCTCTTACGGTTTGGGCTGCACGATGCGTTTTACGGCGGAATAATAATAATAATAATAATAATAATTAAAGCTGCAAGCAGCATTTATCGGGGTTCAAGCAGTTAAGGCCTTTAAGGCATTTAAGCACAAAAGCATCAAAAGTTATTAAGATTTATTTAGCAAGCATGTAACCACTGACATAATAGATGGAAAAGACCATTTACAGCCAATACAGGCAATTTGCCATGGGATATATATGGTTTTAAAGCTTTTTAACAGTTATAGCGCCACCTATGGTCCGATCTCCATAAAATTGTTTACTGTGACCTCAAATTGAACCCATACACATGTGTACTGAGTTTGGTGAAGATATCTCATTTACTTCTTGAGTTATAGCCATTTGAGTAAAATAGGCTCCTCCCACAACGATTTGCCACATTCTAGAATTATTTAATATGATTCTAGCATGATTTACTATCATATACCATGTTCCAGAATGATTTATTAGGATTCTAGCATGATTTACCTTGATACACCTCATTTCAGTATTATTTACTATGATTTACAATGTTTCTAGCATGATTAACCACATTACTAGCAATTATGTGAAGTGTCAGTGCAAATGAGGTGATGAACACTGACAAAATATTATTGTGTTATAATAGTTAGTTATATACGTGATTTTTAGTGTGTGTCCAAGTATGAATGCAAAAGCACTTGTAAAATATTTCATTATTAAGTAGAATGGCCAGCAGAGGGCACTAGAAGACCACTTATTGGCTCACTTTCACTTTAAACCAGTTTTCTGCACTAAAGCAAACCAGTTTTTCCATGTTAACTCAATGCATGCTTACACACACACACACACACACACACACACACACACACACACACACACACACACACACACACACACACACACACACACACATACACACACAGCATAGTTAACCATGATTTACCATGATATACCACGTTCTAGTATTATTTACCAGGAGATAAACGACAATCTAGTATTATTTACTTTGATTTACCATGTTTCTAGCCTGATTTATCACATTACTAGCAATTATTTGAAGTGTCAGTGCAAATAAAGTGATTAACACTGACAAAATATGATTGTGTTATAATAGTTATTGCTATATAAGTGATTTTTTTAGTGTGTATTCAAGTATGAATGCAAGCACATGTTGAAATATTTCATTAATAAGTAGAATGGCCAGCAGAGGGCAGTAGAAGACCACTTATTGGCTCACTTTCACTTTAAACCAGTTTTCTGCACTAAAGCAAACCAGTTTATCCATGTTAACTCAATGCATGCTTACACACACACACACACACACACACACACACACACACACACACACACACACACACACACAGCATAGTTAACCATGATTTACCATGATTTACCACATTACTAGCAATTATTTGAAGTGTCAGTGCAAATAAAGTGATTAACACTGACAAAATATGATTGTGTTATAATAGTTATTGCTATATAAGTGATTTTTAGTGTGTATTCAAGTATAAATGCAAGCACATGTGGAAAAATTTAATTAATAAGTAGAATGGCCAGCAGAGGGCAGTAGAAGACCACTTATTGGCTCACTTTCACTTTAAACCTCATGATTTTGACCAGTTTTCTGCACTAAAGCAAACCAGTGTTTCCATGTTAACTCAATAATGCATACTTGCTACATATGCTACACACACGAATGCTACACACACACACACACACACACACACACACACACACACACACACACACACACACACACACACACACACAAATGTTTCAGTGATATTAGTGTCACATTCACCTTCATCACATTCACCTTCTGTCTTCATCACATTCACCATCTGTCGTCATCACCTGCACCTGCTCCTCATCACCCTCCTCATCATCACCTGCTCCTCATCATCATAACCGTCACCTGTTGTCCTTGTCTTGATCTGTGTATTTAAGTTCCCCTCTCATCCATTATCATTGTCGGTTATTGTTTGTGCACTAGCACTCTGTTATGTTTGTTTTCATGTTGGAAAATAAAACCTTTGTTATATTTGTACCACACACACACACACACACACACACACACACACACACACACACACACACACACACACACACACCATCATTTATCATGATTTACCATGGCTGATACCAATACCAATATGAGAAAATGACTATTTTAAACAGCAGGGGGCAGTAAAATACCACTTATTGGCTTAACATGCCATTAATTCATATCATTTTCACCTTTTTAACTGTTATAGAGGCAAATTTTGTCCGATCTGTCTGAAAATTTTCATGCTAGTTCAGGGTAATATTTCACACGTTCTGACTTGTTTTTAAGAAGGTCTGAGCATTGATTAAAGAGATATAGGCTTTCGGGGACACTTGGTAAAGGCCAGATTTTGAAGTGAACCTATTATAGCTATCCAAATGAAGTAGTTCAACTTTTTCTGACAATTATTGATCTAGTGAGTCCAGAGAATTGTATTGCACTAGTTTTGAACATTATGATATGAAAATTATATGATCAGAGATGGAAAAGACCATTTACAGCCAATACAGGCAGTTTACCATAGGAAATATATGATTTTAAAGCTTTTTAACAGTTATAGCGCCACCTATCGTCCGATCTCCATAGAATTTTTCATGCTTGTTAATGATGTTATGTCACATATGCTGACCAATTTTTGTGAAGTTCTGAGTTTTTATTTAGGATTTATAGGGTTTTTAGTGTATTTTGCCACGCCCATTTTATAAATGACCCTATTACAGCCATCCAAATGCAAAAGTTCAACTTTTTTTTGATAATTATTGATCTAGAGAGTCCAGAGAATTGTCCTAGACTGGTCTGGTTCCGATCGGGCAAAAAACCTAGGACTAGTTCGCAAAAGTAGTTTTTTAACATATTAATGAATAATTAATGAACAGTTTGATTGACAGCAATGGTTCTTGAGGCAAAGTTGTTCAGGATGAGGAGATCTATCAAATGATATGCATATTGTGTGGATATTTGTAACACCACGTGATTACAGAGCCGTAAAACTCGTTAGCGCCAACTAGTGGCCAATTTCTTTCAAAATTCTTACAGACCTTTAGGGCCATGAGCCGAACATGCCCATTGAGTTTCGTTCCGATCGGCCTCCGTTAACCTTGTCTAATAGGTGTTAAAATTTCATTGGCCAATGGCGGCCATGTTTTTTGAGATACGCAAATGTCCTCATACACATACATGGCACCTTGGACCAAGACACTGCATACCAATTTTCAAGTCAATCGGACTAACGGTCAGGTGGTTATAGCCTGTTTTATGTTTTTTTCATTTTATAGCGCCACCATGAGGCCAATCGTCGCGATTTTTTTACTGTGACCCCAGAGTAAGCTCATACACATGTGTACCAAGTTTGGTGAAGATACCTCATTTACATCGGGAGTTACAGCCATTTTAGTAAAATAGGCCCCTCCCACAACGTACGTTTTGGCGCCCCTTAGTGACCGTGAATCGAAATTTCCACTTTTTTTCGATAATTATTGATATTCAGTCTCCAGAGAACATTTCTGCATTAGTTTGGTTCCAATCGGGCAAAAAACCAGGGACTAGTTCGCAAAAATAGATTTTTGACAAAATTCAAAATGGCGGAAAATCTATCATGGCGGAAATGAAATCGGAGATATACGTTTTGTTCGTCAGGCGTCCAGCTTTCCAATGATATAAGACACTTGAGTCTACGGACATACGGTCTAGGAGTTATGAGCAGTTTCGCGCTTTTGGTTGTTATAGCGCCACCTATGGGCCAATCGGGGTCATAATCTCTGAACCTTTCCTCGATTTTTGTACTACCATCTGTCAAAGTTTCAAAGTTCCAGCTCTTACGGTTTGGGCTGCACGATGCGTTTTAGCGGAGAAGAATAATAATAATAATAATTAAAGCTGCAAGCAGCATTTATCGGGGTTCAAGCAGTTAAGGCCTTTAAGGCATTTAAGCACAAAAGCATCAAAAGTTATTAAGATTTATTTAGCAAGCATGTAACCACTGACATAATAGATGGAAAAGACCATTTACAGCCAATACAGGCAATTTGCCATGGGATATATATGGTTTTAAAGCTTTTTAACAGTTATAGCGCCACCTATGGTCCGATCTCCATAAAATTGTTTACTGTGACCTCAAATTGAACCCATACACATGTGTACTGAGTTTGGTGAAGATATCTCATTTACTTCTTGAGTTATAGCCATTTGAGTAAAATAGGCTCCTCCCACGACGATTTGCCACATTCTAGAATTATTTAATATGATTCTAGCATGATTTACTATCATATACCATGTTCCAGAATGATTTATTAGGATTCTAGCATGATTTACCTTGATACACCTCATTTCAGTATTATTTACTATGATTTACAATGTTTCTAGCATGATTAACCACATTACTAGCAATTATGTGAAGTGTCAGTGCAAATGAGGTGATGAACACTGACAAAATATTATTGTGTTATAATAGTTAGTTATATACGTGATTTTTAGTGTGTGTCCAAGTATGAATGCAAAAGCACATGTAAAATATTTCATTATTAAGTAGAATGGCCAGCAGAGGGCACTAGAAGACCACTTATTGGCTCACTTTCACTTTAAACCAGTTTTCTGCACTAAAGCAAACCAGTTTTTCCATGTTAACTCAATGCATGCTTACACACACACACACACACACACACACACACACACACACACACACACACACACACACACATACACACACACACACACAGCATAGTTAACCATGATTTACCATGATATACCACGTTCTAGTATTATTTACCAGGAGATAAACGACAATCTAGTATTATTTACTTTGATTTACCATGTTTCTAGCCTGATTTATCACATTACTAGCAATTATTTGAAGTGTCAGTGCAAATAAAGTGATTAACACTGACAAAATATGATTGTGTTATAATAGTTATTGCTATATAAGTGATTTTTAGTGTGTATTCAAGTATAAATGCAAGCACATGTGGAAAAATTTAATTAATAAGTAGAAGGGCCAGCAGAGGGCAGTAGAAGACCACTTATTGGCTCACTTTCACTTTAAACCTCATGATTTTGACCAGTTTTCTGCACTAAAGCAAACCAGTGTTTCCATGTTAACTCAATAATGCATACTTGCTACATATGCTACACACAATAATGCTACACACACACACACACACACACACACACACAAATGTTTCAGTGATATTGGTGTCACATTCACCTTCATCACATTCACCTTCTGTCTTCATCACATTCACCATCTGTCGTCATCACCTGCACCTGCTCCTCATCACCCTCCTCATCATCACCTGCTCCTCATCATCATAACCGTCACCTGTTGTCCTTGTCTTGATCTGTGTATTTAAGTTCCCCTCTCATCCATTATCATTGTCGGTTATTGTTTGTGCACTAGCACTCTGTTATGTTTGTTTTCATGTTGGAAAATAAAACCTTTGTTTTATTTGTACCACACACACACACACACACACACACACACACACACACACACACACACACACACACACACACACACACACACACACCATCATTTATCATGATTTACCATGGCTGATACCAATACCAATATGAGAAAATGACTATTTTAAACAGCAGGGGGCAGTAAAATACCACTTATTGGCTTAACATGCCATTAAATCATATCATTTTCACCTTTTTAACTGTTATAGAGGCAAATTTTGTCCGATCTGTCTGAAAATTTTCATGCTTGTTCAGGGTGATATTTCACACGTTCTGACTTGTTTTTAAGAAGGTCTGAGCATTGATTAAAGAGATATAGGCTTTCGGGGACACTTGGTAAAGGCCAGATTTTGAAGTGAACCTATTATAGCTATCCAAATGAAGTAGTTCAACTTTTTCTGACAATTATTGATCTAGTGAGTCCAGAGAATTGTATTGCACTAGTTTTGAACATTATGATATGAAAATTATATGATCAGAGATGGAAAAGACCATTTACAGCCAATACAGGCAGTTTACCATAGGAAATATATGATTTTAAAGCTTTTTAACAGTTATAGCGCCACCTATCGTCCGATCTCCATAGAATTTTTCATGCTTGTTAATGATGTTATGTCACATATGCTGACCAATTTTTGTGAAGTTCTGAGTTTTTATTTAGGATTTATAGGCTTTTTAATGTATTTTGACACGCCCATTTTATAAATTACCCTATTACAGCCATCCAAATGCAAAAGTTCAACTTTTTTTTGATAATTATTGATCTAGAGAGTCCAGAGAATTGTCCTAGACTGGTCTGGTTCCGATCGGGCAAAAAACCTAGTACTAGTTCGCAAAAGTAGGTTTTTAACATATTAATGAATAATTAATGAACAGTTTGATTGACAGCAATGGTTCTTGAGGCAAAGTTGTTCAGGATGAGGAGATCTATCAAATGATATGCATATTGTGTGGATATTTGTAACACTACGTGATTACAGAGCCGTAAAACTCGTTAGCGCCAACTAGTGGCCGATTTCTTTCAAAATTCTTACAGACCTTTAGGGCCATGAGCCGAACATGCCCATTGAGTTTCGTTCCGATCGGCCTCCGTTAACCTTGTCTAATAGGTGCTCAAACTTCGTTGGCCAATGGCGGCCATGTTTTTTGAGATACGCCAATGTCCTCATACACATACATGGCACCTTGGACCAAGACACTGCATACCAATTTTCAAGTCAATCGGACTAACGGTCAGGTGGTTATAGCCTGTTTTATGTTTTTTTCATTTTATAGCGCCACCATGAGGCCAATCGTCGCGATTTTTTTACTGTGACCCCAGAGTAAGCTCATACACATGTGTACCAAGTTTGGTGAAGATACCTCATTTACATCGGGAGTTATAGCCATTTTAGTAAAATAGGCCCCTCCCACAACATACGTTTTGGCGCCCCTTAGCGACCGTGAATCGAAATTTCCACTTTTTTTCGATAATTATTGATATTCAGTCTCCAGAGAACATTTCTGCACTAGTTTGGTTCCAATCGGGCAAAAAACCAGGGACTAGTTCGCAAAAGTAGATTTTTGACAAAATTCAAAATGGCGGAAAATCTATCATGGCGGAAATGAAATCGGAGATATACGTTTTGTTCGTCAGGCGTCCAGCTTTCCAATGATATAAGACACTTGAGTCTACGACATACGGTCTAGGAGTTATGAGCAGTTTCGCGCTTTTGGTTGTTATAGCGCCACCTATAGGCCAATCGGGGTCATAATCTCTGAACCTTTCCTCGATTTTTGTACTACCATCTGTCAAAGTTTCAAAGTTCCAGCTCTTACGGTTTGGGCTGCACGATGCGTTTTACGGCGGAATAATAATAATAATAATTAAAGCTGCAAGCAGCATTTATCGGGGTTCAAGCAGTTAAGGCCTTTAAGGCATTTAAGCACAAAAGCATCAAAAGTTATTAAGATTTATTTAGCAAGCATGTAACCACTGACATAATAGATGGAAAAGACCATTTACAGCCAATACAGGCAATTTGCCATGGGATATATATGGTTTTAAAGCTTTTTAACAGTTATAGCGCCACCTATGGTCCGATCTCCATAAAATTGTTTACTGTGACCTCAAATTGAACCCATACACATGTGTACTGAGTTTGGTGAAGATATCTCATTTACTTCTTGAGTTATAGCCATTTGAGTAAAATAGGCTCCTCCCACAACGATTTGCCACATTCTAGAATTATTTAATATGATTCTAGCATGATTTACTATCATATACCATGTTCCAGAATGATTTATTAGGATTCTAGCATGATTTACCTTGATACACCTCATTTCAGTATTATTTACTATGATTTACAATGTTTCTAGCATGATTAACCACATTACTAGCAATTATGTGAAGTGTCAGTGCAAATGAGGTGATGAACACTGACAAAATATTATTGTGTTATAATAGTTAGTTATATACGTGATTTTTAGTGTGTGTCCAAGTATGAATGCAAAAGCACATGTAAAATATTTCATTATTAAGTAGAATGGCCAGCAGAGGGCACTAGAAGACCACTTATTGGCTCACTTTCACTTTAAACCAGTTTTCTGCACTAAAGCAAACCAGTTTTTCCATGTTAACTCAATGCATGCTTACACACACACACACACACACACACACACACACACACACACACACACATACACACACAGCATAGTTAACCATGATTTACCATGATATACCACGTTCTAGTATTATTTACCAGGAGATAAACGACAATCTAGTATTATTTACTTTGATTTACCATGTTTCTAGCCTGATTTATCACATTACTAGCAATTATTTGAAGTGTCAGTGCAAATAAAGTGATTAACACTGACAAAATATGATTGTGTTATAATAGTTATTGCTATATAAGTGATTTTTTTAGTGTGTATTCAAGTATGAATGCAAGCACATGTTGAAATATTTCATTAATAAGTAGAATGGCCAGCAGAGGGCAGTAGAAGACCACTTATTGGCTCACTTTCACTTTAAACCAGTTTTCTGCACTAAAGCAAACCAGTTTATCCATGTTAACTCAATGCATGCTTACACACACACACACACACACACACACACACACACACACACAGCATAGTTAACCATGATTTACCATGATTTACCACATTACTAGCAATTATTTGAAGTGTCAGTGCAAATAAAGTGATTAACACTGACAAAATATGATTGTGTTATAATAGTTATTGCTATATAAGTGATTTTTAGTGTGTATTCAAGTATAAATGCAAGCACATGTGGAAAAATTTAATTAATAAGTAGAATGGCCAGCAGAGGGCAGTAGAAGACCACTTATTGGCTCACTTTCACTTTAAACCTCATGATTTTGACCAGTTTTCTGCACTAAAGCAAACCAGTGTTTCCATGTTAACTCAATAATGCATACTTGCTACATATGCTACACACAATAATGCTACACACACACACACACACACACACACACACACACACACACACACACACAAATGTTTCAGTGATATTGGTGTCACATTCACCTTCATCACATTCACCTTCTGTCTTCATCACATTCACCATCTGTCGTCATCACCTGCACCTGCTCCTCATCACCCTCCTCATCATCACCTGCTCCTCATCATCATAACCGTCACCTGTTGTCCTTGTCTTGATCTGTGTATTTAAGTTCCCCTCTCATCCATTATCATTGTCGGTTATTGTTTGTGCACTAGCACTCTGTTATGTTTGTTTTCATGTTGGAAAATAAAACCTTTGTTATATTTGTACCACACACACACACACACACACACACACACACACACACACACACACACACACACACACACACCATAATTTATCATGATTTACCATGGCTGATACCAATACCAATATGAGAAAATGACTATTTTAAACAGCAGGGGGCAGTAAAATACCACTTATTGGCTTAACATGCCATTAATTCATATCATTTTCACCTTTTTAACTGTTATAGAGGCAAATTTTGTCCGATCTGTCTGAAAATTTTCATGCTTGTTCAGGGTGATATTTCACACGTTCTGACTTGTTTTTAAGAAGGTCTGAGCATTGATTAAAGAGATATAGGCTTTCGGGGACACTTGGTAAAGGCCAGATTTTGAAGTGAACCTATTATAGCTATCCAAATGAAGTAGTTCAACTTTTTCTGACAATTATTGATCTAGTGAGTCCAGAGAATTGTATTGCACTAGTTTTGAACATTATGATATGAAAATTATATGATCAGAGATGGAAAAGACCATTTACAGCCAATACAGGCAGTTTACCATAGGAAATATATGATTTTAAAGCTTTTTAACAGTTATAGCGCCAACTATCGTCCGATCTCCATAGAATTTTTCATGCTTGTTAATGATGTTATGACACATAGGCTGACCAATTTTTGTGAAGTTCTGAGTTTTTATTTAGGATTTATAGGCTTTTTAATGTATTTTGACACGCCCATTTTATAAATTACCCTATTACAGCCATCCAAATGCAAAAGTTCAACTTTTTTTTGATAATTATTGATCTAGAGAGTCCAGAGAATTGTCCTAGACTGGTCTGGTTCCGATCGGGCAAAAAACCTAGGACTAGTTCGCAAAAGTAGGTTTTTAACATATTAATGAATAATTAATGAACAGTTTGATTGACAGCAATGGTTCTTGAGGCAAAGTTGTTCAGGATGAGGAGATCTATCAAATGATATGCATATTGTGTGGATATTTGTAACACCACGTGATTACAGAGCCGTAAAACTCGTTAGCGCCAACTAGTGGCCGATTTCTTTCAAAATTCTTACAGACCTTTAGGGCCATGAGCCGAACATGCCCATTGAGTTTCGTTCCGATCGGCCTCCGTTAACCTTGTCTAATAGGTGCTCAAACTTCGTTGGCCGATGGCGGCCATGTTTTTTGAGATACGCCAATGTCCTCATACACATACATGGCACCTTGGACCAAGACACTGCATACCAATTTTCAAGTCAATCGGACTAACGGTCAGGTGGTTATAGCCTGTTTTATGTTTTTTTCATTTTATAGCGCCACCATGAGGCCAATTGTCGCGATTTTTTTACTGTGACCCCAGAGTAAGCTCATACACATGTGTACCAAGTTTGGTGAAGATAACTCATTTACATTGGGAGTTATAGCCATTTTAGTAAAATAGGCCCCTCCCACAACGTACGTTTTGGCGCCCCTTAGCGACCGTGAATCGAAATTTCCACTTTTTTTCGATAATTATTGATAATCAGTCTCCAGAGAACATTTCTGCACTAGTTTGGTTCCAATCGGGCAAAAAACCAGGGACTAGTTCGCAAAAGTAGATTTTTGACAAAATTCAAAATGGCGGAAAATCTATCATGGCGGAAATGAAATCGGAGATATACGTTTTGTTCGTCAGGCGTCCAGCTTTCCAATGATATAAGACACTTGAGTCTACGACATACGGTCTAGGAGTTATAGCGCCACCTATGGGCCAATCGGGGTCATAATCTCTGAACCTTTCCTCGATTTTTGTACTACCATCTGTCAAAGTTTCAAAGTTCCAGCTCTTACGGTTTGGGCTGCACGATGCGTTTTACGGCGGAATAATAATAATAATAATAATAAAAATCAGCACAATTACAATAGGGTTTCAGCACTTCGTGCTTGAACCCCTAAAAATCAGTACAATTACAATAGGGTTTCAGCACTTCGTGCTTGAACCCCTAATAAAAATCAGCACAATTACAATAGGGTTTCAGCATTTCATGCTTGAACCCCTAATAAGAAGAGACGTTTTGGACAGTTATAGCGCCACCTATTGTCCGATCTTCACGAAACTTGGCATGCTTCTTCACCATGTTCTGACACATCTGCTCATCGATTTTTGTGAAGTTTGGGGTTTTCCCTTAGGTTGTATAGGCTTTTGAGTGTTTTTTGGTCCCACCCCTTTCCTAAATGACCCTGTTACAGCCAGGCCAATGCAAAAGTTCAACTTCTTTTCAATAATTATTGATCTAGAGAGTCCAGAGAACTGTGCTAGACTGGTCTGGTTCCGATTGGGCCAAAAACCTAGGACTAGTTCGCAAAAGTAGGTTTTTCACTAAATTGCCCATAGAATTTTTTTTTTTGCTCGTAGAGCAATTTGGAGATAGCCATTTTGTCCGTCTGGATCCAGGGATCACAGTGATGCTAAAATTGAGACTCTAGGACAAACTGTCTAGGAGTTATGAGCAATTTAGTAAATGTGGTCATTATAGCGCCACCTATGGGCCAATCAGGGTCATATTTTGATAGGTTCTCCCCAAATTGAGGACTACCATTTGGCCAAGTTTCAAGGTTCCAGCTCTTACGGTTTGGGCTGCACGATGCGTTTTAGGGCGGAATAATAATAATAATAATAATAATAATAAAAATCAGCACAATTACAATAGGGTTTCAGCATTTCATGCTTGAACCCCTAATAAGAAGAGACGTTTTGGACAGTTATAGCGCCACCTATTGTCCGATCTTCACGAAACTTGGCATGCTTCTTCACCATGTTCTGACACATCTGCTCATCGATTTTTGTGAAGTTTGGGGTTTTCCCTTAGGTTGTATAGGCTTTTGAGTGTTTTTTGGTCCCACCCCTTTCCTAAATGACCCTGTTACAGCCAGGCCAATGCAAAAGTTCAACTTCTTTTCAATAATTATTGATCTAGAGAGTCCAGAGAACTGTGCTAGACTGGTCTGGTTCCGATTGGGCCAAAAACCTAGGACTAGTTCGCAAAAGTAGGTTTTTCACTAAATTGCCCATAGAATTTTTTTTTTTTGCTCGTAGAGCAATTTGGAGATAGCCATTTTGTCCGTCTGGATCCAGGGATCACAGTGATGCTAAAATTGAGACTCTAGGACAAACTGTCTAGGAGTTATGAGCAATTTAGTAAATGTGGTCATTATAGCGCCACCTATGGGCCAATCAGGGTCATATTTTGATAGGTTCTCCCCAAATTGAGGACTACCATTTGGCCAAGTTTCAAGGTTCCAGCTCTTACGGTTTGGGCTGCACGATGCGTTTTAGGGCGGAATAATAATAATAATAATAATAATAAAAATCAGCACAATTACAATAGGGTTTCAGCATTTCATGCTTGAACCCCTAATAAGAAGAGACGTTTTGGACAGTTATAGCGCCACCTATTGTCCGATCTTCACGAAACTTGGCATGCTTCTTCACCATGTTCTGACACATCTGCTCATCGATTTTTGTGAAGTTTGGGGTTTTCCCTTAGGTTGTATAGGCTTTTGAGTGTTTTTTGGTCCCACCCCTTTCCTAAATGACCCTGTTACAGCCAGGCCAATGCAAAAGTTCAACTTCTTTTCAATAATTATTGATCTAGAGAGTCCAGAGAACTGTGCTAGACTGGTCTGGTTCCGATTGGGCCAAAAACCTAGGACTAGTTCGCAAAAGTAGGTTTTTCACTAAATTGCCCATAGAATTTTTTTTTTTGCTCGTAGAGCAATTTGGAGATAGCCATTTTGTCCGTCTGGATCCAGGGATCACAGTGATGCTAAAATTGAGACTCTAGGACAAACTGTCTAGGAGTTATGAACAATTTAGTAAATGTGGTCATTATAGCGCCACCTATGGGCCAATCAGGGTCATATTTTGATAGGTTCTCCCCAAATTGAGGACTACCATTTGGCCAAGTTTCAAGGTTCCAGCTCTTACGGTTTGGGCTGCACGATGCGTTTTAGGGCGGAATAATAATAATAATAATAATAAAAATCAGCACAATTACAATAGGGTTTCAGCATTTCATGCTTGAACCCCTAATTAAAGCTGCAAGCAGCATTTATCGGGGTTCAAGCATTTAAGGCCTTTAAGGCATTTAAGCATTCAAGACATTAAGATTTATTTAGAAAGCTTTTAACCACTGAAATAATAGATTGAAAAGTCCATTTACAGCCAATACAGGCAATTTACCATTGCTTTTTAACAGTTATAGCGCCAACTATCATCCGATCTACATACAATTTTGCATGCTTATTTAGAATGTTATGGCACATATGCTCACCAATTTTCGTGATGTTCTGAGTTTTTGTTTAGGATTTATAGGCTTTTGTTTGCATTTTGCCACGCCCATTTTCTTTATGACCCAATTATACCCATGCGAAAAATGCAAAAGTTCAACTTTTTTTGATAATTATTGATCTAAAGAGTCCAGAGAATTGTCCTAGACTCGTTTGGTTCCGATCGGGCAAAAAACCAGGGACTAGTTCGCAAAAGTAGGTTTTTAACATATTCGTGAATAATTAATAAACTGTTTGATTGACAGCAATGGTTCTAGAGGCAAAGTTGTTCAGCATGAGCAGGTCTATCAAATGATATGCATTTTGTGATGATAAGTGTAACACCACGTGATTACAGAGCCATAAAACTCGTTAGCGCCAACTAGTGGCCGATTTCTTTCAAAATTGTTACAGACCTCTAGGGCCATGAGTCGAACATGCCCACCGAGTTTTGTTCCGATCGGCCTCCGTTAACCTTGTCTAATAGGTGCTCAAACTTCATTGGCCGATGGCGGCCATGTTTTTTGAGATACACCAATGTCCTCATAGATATACATGACAGCTTGGACCAAGACACTGCATACCAATTTTCAAGTCAATCGGACTAACGGTCAGGTGGTTACAGCCTGATTTATGTTTTTTTCATGTTATAGCGCCACCATGTGGCCAATCGCCGCAATCTTTTTACTATGACCTCAGATTGACCTCTTACACAGGTGTACCGAGTTTGGTGAATATACCTCATTTACTTCTGGAGTTATAGCCATTTTAGTAAAATAGGCTCCGCCTTCTTCAAACATTTTGGCGCCCCTTAGCGACCGTCAATCGAAATTTCAACTTTTTTTTGATAATTATTGATATTCTGACTCCAGAGAACATTTCTGCACTGGTTTGGTTCCGATCGGACACAAAACCAGGGACTAGTTCGCAAAAGTAGGTTTTGGACATAATTCAAAATGGCGGAAAATTTGCATACCGGAAATGAAATCCTTGAGGCCTTTTTTGTTCGGCTTGACCCAAGGATTCCAATGATATAAGACACTTGAGTCTGTGACAAACGGTTAATGAGATTTAAGCAAAAATATGATTTTTTTTTGTTTTTTGCACTGTAGCGCCACCTATGGGCCAATCGGGGTCATATTTTGATAACCTCTCCTCGATTTTTGTACTACCATCTGGCAAAGTTTCAAGTCTCTAGCACTTACGGTTTGGGCTGCACGATGCGTTTTACGGCAGAAGAAAAATAATAATAATAAAAATCAGTACAATTACAATAGGGTTTCAGCACTTCGTGCTTGAACCCCTAATAAAAATCCTTACAATAACAATAGGGTTTCAGCACTTCGTGCTTGAACCCCTAATTAAAGCTGCAAGCAGCATTTATCGGGGTTCAAGCAGTTAAGGTCTTTAAGGCATTTAAGCACAAAAGCATCAAAAGTTATTAAGATTTATTTAATAAGCATGTAACCACTGACATAATAGATGGAAAAGACCATTTACAGCCAATACAGGCAATTTACCATGTGATATATATGGTTTTAAAGCTTTTTAACAGTTATAGCGCCACCTATGGTCCGATCTCCATAGAATTGTTTACTGTGACCTCAAATTGAACCCATACACATGTGTACTGAGTTTGGTGAAGATATCTCATTTACTTCTTGAGTTATAGCCATTTTAGTAAAATAGGCTCCTCCCACAACAATTTAGCATATTCTAGTATTATTTACTATGATTCTAGCATGATTTGCCATATTCTAGCATAATTTACCATGATATACTACATTCTAGTATGATTTACCATTGTTTACTGTGATTCTAGCATGGATTACCATAGTTTATCATGATTTATCATAGTTTACCATGATTTATCATAGTTTACCATGATTTACCCTGTTCTAGCATAGTTTACCATGATTTACCATGTTCTAGCATGATTTACCATGATATACCACATTCTAACATGATTTACCATAGTTTATTATGATTTATCATGGCTTACCATGATTTACCCTGTTCTAGCATGATGTACCATGATATACCATGTTCTAGAATGATGTACCAGGATTGTAGTATGATTTACCTTGATACACCACATTCTAGTATTATTTATTATGATTTACCATGTTTTTAGTGTGATTTACCATGATTTACCACATTGCTAGCAATTATGTGAAGTATCAGTAAAAATGAAGTGATAAACTCTGACAAAATATGATTGTGCTACAATAGTAATTGTTATATAAGTGATTTTTAGTGTTTTATTGTTATATAAGTGATTTTTAGTGTCTAATGAATGCAAAAGCATATATGAGTAGACTTCATTAATAAGTAGAATGGCCAGCAGAGGGCAGTAGAAGACCACTTATTGGCTCACTTTCACTTTAAACTTCTTGATTTTCACCATTTTTCTGCACTAAAGCAAACCAGTTTTTCCATTTTAACTCCATAATGCATGTTTACACACACACACACACACACACACACACACACACAGACACACACACACACACACACACACACACACACACACACACACACACACACACACACAAAGACAAATGTTGTTGTTGTTTTTTCAATGCTATTGGGATATGTCATTATGAAAATATATTTGAATGGTCTATAAACATTTCACAAAGTCTTTGCAAGCTATTAATCAGATGATTCAGAATTTATTCAGAAACCTAAGACTACACACACACATTATGTTGTAGATGCAGACATTTGAAATGTATGATGTGATCAAACTGTCAATACTAATACTTTAACAGATGGATTTTGACTAAATGTAATTGTAAATGTTAAAATAGTGATTTTATAAAGTCTAAATATAAATTATAGAACAATATGACAAAATGACTATTTTAAACAGCAGGGGGCAGTAAAATACCACTTATTGGCTTAACATGCCATTATAATCATATCATTTTCACCTTTTTAACTGTTATAGAGGCAAATTTTGTCTGATCTGTCTGAAAATTTTCATGCATGTTCAGAGTGATATTTCACATGTTCTGACTTGTTTTTAAGAAGGTCTGAGTCATTCATTAAAGAGATATAGGCTTTCGGGGACACTTGGTACAGGCTACATTTTGAAGTGACCCTATTATAGCTATCCAAATGAAGTAGTTCAACTTTTTCTGACAATTATTGATCTAGTGAGTCCAGAGAATTGTATTGCACTAGTTTTGAACATTATGATATGAAAATTATATGATCAGAGATGGAAAAGACCATTTACAGCCAATACAGGCAACATACCATAGGAAATATATGGTTTTAAAGCTTTTTAACAGTTATAGCGCCACCTATCGTCCGATCTCCATAAAATTTTGCATGCTTGTTAATGATGTTATGACACATAGGCTGACCAATTTTTGTGAAGTTCTGAGTTTTCATTTAGAATTTATAGGCTTTTGAGTGTATTTTGCCACACCCATTTTATAAATGACCCTATTACAGCCATGCAAATGCAAAAGTTCAACTTTTTTTTGATAATTATTGATCTAGAGAGTCCAGAGAATTGTCCTAGACTGGTCTGGTTCCGATCGGGCGAAAAACCTAGGACTAGTTCGCAAAAGTAGGTTTTAGACATATTCGTAAATATTTAATGAACGGTTTGATTGACAGCAATCGTTCTTGAGGCAAAGTTGTTCAGCATGAGCAGATCTATCAAATGATATGCATATTGTGTGGATGAGTGTAACACCACGTGATTACAGAGCCATAAAACTCGTTAGCGCCAACTAGTGGCCGATTTCTTTCAAAATTCTTACAGACCTCTAGGGCCATGAGACGAACATGCCCATCGAGTTTCGTTCCGATCGGCCTCCGTTAACCTTGTCTAATCGGTGCTCAAACTTCATTGGCCGATGGCGGCCATGTTTTTTGAGATACGCCAATGTCCTCATAGACATACATGGCACCTTGGACCAAGACACTGCATACCAATTTTCAAGTCAATCGGACTAACGGTCAGGTGGTTATAGCCTGTTTTATGTTTTTTTCATGTTATAGCGCCACCATGTGGCTAATCGCCGCGATTTTTTTACCGTGACCTCAGATTGACCTCTTACACATGTGTACCAAGTTTGGTTAAAATACCTCTTTTACTTCTGGAGTTATAGCCATTTTAGTAAAATAGGCTCCTCCCACAACGTTAATTTTGCACCCCCTAGCGACCGTGAATCGAAATTTCAACTTTTTTTCGATAATTATTGATCTTCAGACTCCAGAGAACAATTCTGCACTGGTTTGGTTCCGATCGGGCGAAAAACCAGGGACTAGTTCGCAAAAGTAGATTTTCAACAAAATTCAAAATGGCGGAAAATCTATCATGGCGGAAATAAAATCGGAGATATACGTTTTGTTCGTCAGGCGTCCAGCTTTCCAATGATATAAGACACTTGAGTCTAGGACTTACGGTCTAGGAGTTATGAGCAGTTTTGCGCTTTTGGTTGCTATAGCGCCACCTATGGGCCAATCGGGGTCATAATTTGATAACCTCTCCTCGATTTTTGTACTACCATATGGCAAAGTTTCAAAGCTCTAGCCCTTACGGTTTGGGCTGCACGATGCGTTTTACGGCGGAATAATAATAATAATAATAATAATTAAAGCTGCAAGCAGCATTTATCGGGGTTCAAGCATTTAAAGGTGCCATAGAATGTGAAATTGAATTTATCTTGGCATAGTTAAATAACAAGAGTTCAGTACATGGACATGACATACAGTGAGTCTCAAACACCATAGTTTTCTCTTTCTTATTTAAATCTCGTTTTTGAAAAACACCCCTGAAAAACGGGCGAATCTCCACATAACACCAACTGTGACGAAACCGATGGGATCATTAATATGTACGCCTCTAAAAATTTGCATATGCCAGCCCATGCTCAGTGCCAGGCGAAACTGCACAGCCGAATCATCAGAAGTTCTGCAGGTGAAGAAACAAGCAGGAGGAGGATCATAGGGAAAATGGCAGATCTATCTATAATCTATCTATCTATAATCGGATACCGCTACAGTTTAATTCGAAGTTGTTTAGTTGCTCTGCCCATTTCACCACGGACTGTTACAACAATATCAAGCAGCAGGCTTCTCTCGGCGTCTCAAACGGACGAAGGGGGCAATTTCAACTAACGTTATATTCCCGCAAGCGGCAAGTAGGGATTTTATTAACCCCTTAACTGTCACCGTCCCGTATACGGGACGCCTAACTTTACTTGCCTATATTACTATTTAATCCTAATCTAATTATGACAAACTATATATCGTTGTAAAGTTCTAAGACTCCTAAACAGATATTTAGGACTGTTTTTTTGTTATAAATTATGTAGGAACAGAAATAGATGAATTTATGACAAGAGTGCACCTCAAAAAATCGACATAATAACAGGAGTTCTGACCTCCGTCACAAAAAGTTGACGCACACACTTTTAATAATTGATATGTTGGTTTTTATGCTAAAATTTCATTAGAAAATATATAATCTAGTATTTGTCAATAAAAAAAAATTATAAAATAATATTATCTTCTAAAAAGTATAATATATACTATCTTCTAAAATATTGTATTATATTTTTTATCGCTTTTTTTTATTATATTACATATTTTATTAGTTATCATAAATTAGGTATCATTTGAAAGCTTACGATCTCAGAATTCATCCTGTGAAAACTGTTTTGAAATTGGACATTGTGTTTCCATAGAAACGGTACTCTAAATTATTTTATCAGGCTCCTCCCCTTTTTGGCATCATTATGTTTCATAATTTATGATCAAAATATTTTCTAATCTTGACAAAACACATATTGTCAGAAAGGACAATCTGAGTCTCAAGGTTCCATATTTTGTGACAGAAGTGATATTTGGACAGAAATTTATTATTTTTTTATGGTAGAATGCATACAGTAAAATTCAATGGAATTCAATGACACCCGGTGGCTATTTTTGGTAATACGCCTAAACAAAATCTCATAGGAACTTCATTTTTTGTGATATCAACTTCAAATTTGGAACACAACTTGGTTAGATATTTGGCTTTGAATTTATAGTAATTTTTTTGTAAAACATATTTTGTAAAATATATATTTTATATAAAATAAAAATATTTAATAAATTATATTTGAATTAATGTAAATTTAAACTTCCATAACTTTTTCATACTTTAATTTTTTGAAGTGCTTTCACTTCAGCAATAATCTGCAATTTTTTACCTTTAAAACAAGACCAAACTTAGGTCTATACTCCAAAGCATTCTTGAATTACAAGCATTTAAGCTTGAATAGTGCATTTTAATGTCCATTCTCAAAAAGGGGGGTGACAGCTAAGGGGTTAACGATAATTTACATTGTGTTATCTAGATCCAGCGCAATATTGTTTTTTCCTCGAGAGACATCATGGCTTGCAAACGAGCGAACGAAGCATGGCAGTTGCTCAGTGTTTGGTTGTACAAATGAACACAAAAATATTTTTTTGCTCCTTCATCCGAGCCTCTGGAGAACCAGTGGGTTATGTGAATTTCTGATGTGTAATTGTTCAAATTCAGACAGATAATCTTTCTTTCAAAGTCGTTCAACACTGTTTATACATCAGTATATCGCGTTGCAGTGATAAGATCTTCATTCACGCGATCAACAGGCTGTCATCTGCTCAGTGCTCATCACTGAAACCTTTTATGTGATGGGAATAGATCTAAATACTTTAAAAAAAACTTATCATGATTCGTTAATCCCGATAGCTGTAATAGTAAAAACATATAAAAGCTGTAATAGTAAAAGTTTTCCAGATAGCTCTACATGTAATGCCAGATATTTCATATGCAAGCATGTCAGCCAATCACAGCAGTGGGCAACAACACTGAAGTCTCACAGCAGACACGCCCCTTCAAACAGAGTGTTCAAATCAATGGATGAAATCAGGCTAGGAAATATGCCTTTTATTTCTAAATTATAACAAATTTTGATCTAAAAAACATACTAACATTATAAGGGCACCCCAGGAAACATTATAAAATAATAAAATAATCCATTCTATGGCACCTTTAAGGCCTTTAAGCACATAAGCATTTAAGACATTAAGATTTATTTAGAAAGCTTTTAACCACTGAAATAATAGATTGAAAAGTCCATTTACAGCCAATACAGGCAATTTACCATAGGAAATATGTGGTTTTAAAGCTTTTTAACAGTTATAGTGCCACCTTTGGTCCGATGTCCATAAAATTTGGCATGCTTGTTTAGAATATTATGGCACATATGCTCACCAATTTTCGTGAAGTTCTGAGTTTTCGTTTAGGATTTATAAGCTTTTGAGTGCATTTTGCCACGCCCATTTTCTTTATGACCCAATTATAGCCATACGAAAAATTCAAAAGTTCAACTTTTTTTCGATAATTATTGATCAGGAGAGTCCAGAGAATTGTCCTAGACTGGTCTGGTTCCGATCGGGCGAAAAACCAGGGACTAGTTCGCAAAAGTAGGTTTTTAACATATTCGCGAATAATTAATGAACGATTTGATTGACAGCAATGGTTCTTGAGGCAATGTTGTTCAGCATGAGCAGATCTATCAAATGATATGCATTTTGTGACAATAAGTGTAACACCACGTGATTACAGAGCCGTAAAACTCGTTAGCGCCAACTAGTGGCCGATTTCTTTCAAAATTCTTACAGACCTCTAGGTCTATGAGTTGAACATGCCCATCGAGTTTCGTTCCGATCGGCCTCCGTTAACCTTGTCTAATAGGTGCTCAAACTTCATTGGCCGATGGCGGCCATGTTTTTTGAGATACACCAATGTCCTCATAGACATACATGACACCTTGGGCCAAGACACTGCATACCAATTTTCAAGTCAATCGGACTAACGGTCAGGTGGTTAAAGCCTGTTTTATGTTTTGTTCATGTTATAGCGCCACCATGTGGCCAATCGCCGCGATTTTTTTATTGTGACCTCAGATTGACCTCTTACACATGTGTACCGAGTTTGGTGAAGATACCTCATTTACTTCTGGAGTTATAGCCATTTTAGTAAAATAGGCCCCTCCCACAACGTACGTTTTGGCGCCCCTTAGCGTCCGTGAATCGAAATTTCAACTTTTTTTCGATAATTATTGATCTTCAGACTCCAGAGAATATTTCTGCACTGGTTTGGCTCCGATCGGGCAAAAAACCAGGGACTAGTTCCCAAAAGTAGGTTTTTAACATAATCGCAAGTATTTAATGAACAAATTGATTGACAGCAGTAGTTCTTGAGGCAAAGTTGTTCAGTATGAGGAGATCTATCAAATGATATGCATCACGTGATTACATAGCTGTAAAACCTGTTAGCATCAACTAGTGGCTGATTTTTAAAAATTCTTACAGACCTCTAGGGCCACGAGTCGAACATGCCCACCGAGTTTCGTTCTGATCGGCCTCCGTTAAGAGCAAACTAACAGCTTTGAATTAAAATGGTGAGGTATCCTGTTGTAAACATCAACCATGCCTGTTGACAGTTTTGTGGGAAGGGAATGAAAAGTTCTCAAATCCGCAGCACAGCCTCAGACATAACATTTATATCCATGATCTGCCATTTTCACTATTGTCCTTGCTTGCTTCTTCACAATACCTGCAGATCTTCTGATGATTCGGCTGTGCAGGTCCACATTAACACTGCCTGGCCTAGAACATGGACTGGAAAATGCAAATTTGGGGGGTATAAATATTAATGATCCTGACTCCAACGTCACAGTCGGTGTTATGGTGGGATTCACTCATTTTTCAGCGGTCTTTTGCAAACAGGAGATTTACACATGAAGGAGGAAACAATGGTGTTTGAGGCTCACGGTATGTCAGTTCCATGTCCAGAACTCTTATCATTCAACTATGCCAAGATAAATACAGTTTTCAATTGTATGGCACCTTTAAAATAGATGATTAGTAATATAATGCTTACTTGGAGTCTGAAATGGCTTTAACAAAAGAAGAAAAATATTCTTAGATTTCTGTTCATTCTAATCATGTACAAATAAAGTAGCACAATAAGATTACATTTATTTGAATGCATTAGTGAGTGTGTGATTGTGCTGTGTGTGCAGCGTGTCAATACTAAAAGTGAAGGTGTAGTTGATATCTTTGGTGATAATATCTGTAGTAATCATAAAAAAACAATTAAGAAATAAAGAATTAAAATTACAAATAATATTCTATTAAGATATGAGTTACAATAACATGATTTGCAATAGTAATAATATCAATAATATATGCACAATACACACAGATTAGACTATCAGGTCTGTGTTTTACAAAAACATTAGTATTGCAGCCAATGTGAGTCTGTGGGATTTATAAACAGACAAAATATGATTTGAAATGTTATTTTAATGATTTTATTAAGTTTAAACAATATTTCAAATGGAAAAAAAATGAAAAATAATATTTTAGTGAGCAGAATGAACCAATGAGTGTTCTTCTTCTGGTGGTTAAAATGTAAATGAAAACAATAATACTTAAACAATAATACTTAATACACTAACCATGCTTGAACACACACATGCACACACATTTTGTTGTAGATGTAGATATTTAAAATAAAAGATAGGTAACAAAATGATAATTGCAAATCTCCTCTGTATAACACCATTTTCAGATTTCAAATTAATCACTGAGAGGCAGAATTGTTCAAACTGAGAGCTCAGTAAAAATGAAGTGATAAAATTTGACAAAACATGACTGTGTTATAATAGGTGATTTTCATGCAAGTAATTTTATATAGTCCAAAAACTAATGCAAAAGCACAGATGAAAATATTTTATTAAGTAGAATGTCCTGCAGAGGGCAGTAGAAGACCACTAATTGACTCACTTTCATTTGAAAGACTTTTTTTATCCACCAGTAAAACAAAGCAGTTTCTCCATGTTCTTTCCATTAAGCATGCTTACACACACACACACACACACACAAACACAAACACATCCACACACACACACACACACACACACACACAAAGACAAATATGTTTTCAATGTTTTTAGGATGTGATATTGTGAAAATATCTTCATCTCCTCATCTTGAACAACTTTGCCTCAAGAATCACTAATGTCAATCAAACCGTTCATAATCATAATAAAAAATAAAATGTATAAAAAAATATCATAATAAAAAAAAAACATCATAATAAAAAAGATTGCTTCTTAAAGCATTTGTTTATTTCCCAATACTGAAGCTAATTAAAAGATCATGCGTAATCCTGCTGCTCCCTCTAGTGGACAACAGTGGTATTATAGCTTACATTTTACAGTTGAAGTGTTTGAATGAATGAATGGGAATTTGTTTTTTTACTTATATCTCAGGAACCAAAAGGCGAAAAATTCTGAAACTCAGAGCATAGATAGTGCTTGAGGAGCCCTGTTGAATGAGACCATCAACGTGTTTTTGGGCGATTGGGGCTGGGAGTTATGATTGTTATAAGGCATATCTGTTCGGGCTATTATCTCTGGAATGCCCAGGGCAAATAACACCACATTTGAATCGAAGCTAGCCAAGGACGCGCCCTTTCCAACGAGCTCTCATACAATGTTCGGGGTGGTCTGGGTCGGGAGTAATGGCCGTTCAAAATCGGGGGTCCCGCGGATTCGCGATACGCGGGGGGCGCGCTACCGAGGCCCGCGACGACACGTTTCGATCAAGAGCCCGGAGAGGTCCTCACCATCAAAATTTGAGCGCGCAACGACTTTCCGTTTTCGAGTTATGAATGAATTTGTATTCGGGGGCGTGGCTTAAATGCCGTTACTTTCGTTTCATTTCATTCATTTACTTTCGTCCATTTCCATATCTCAGTGTAACACAATTGTCAATAGTAATACTCAATAGATGAGTTTTGACAAAATGTGATTGTAAATGTTAAAATAATGATTTTATAAAGTCTAAATATGAATTTTATAACAATATTAGGGAGTAGTATGATGAAATGACAGCAGGGGGCAGTAAAATACCACTTATTGGCTTAATATGTCATTATATTCATATAAAATCACCTTTTGAAGAAGTTAAACTTTTTTTCTGATAATTATTGATCTAGAGAGTTCAGAGAATTGTGCTGCACTGGTTTTGAACATTATGATATGAACATTATATGATGATAGAAGACACCATTTACAGCAAATACAGGCAATTTACCATAGGAAATATATGGTTTTAAAGCGTTTTAACAGTTATAGCGCCAACTATGGTCCGATCTTCATAAAATTTTTCATGCTTCTTTAGCAGGTTATGACACATATGCTCATCAATTTTTGTGAAGTTCTGAGTTTTCGTTTAGGATTTATAGGCTTTTGAGTGCATTTTACCACGCCCATTTTCTAAATGACCCTGTTATAGCCATGCGAAAAATGCAAAAGTTCAACTTTTTTTTGATAATTATTGACCTAGAGAGTCCATAGAATTGTCCTAGACTGGTTTGGTTCCGATCGGGCGAAAAACCAGGGACTAGTTCGCAAAAGTACGTTTTTAACATAATTACGAATATTTAATGAACGGTTTGATTGACAGCAATGGTTCTTGAGGCAAAGTTGTTCAACAAGAGGAGATCTATCAAATGGTATGCATTTTGTGACAATAAGTGTAACACCACGTGATTACAGAGCCATAAAACTCGTTAGCGCCAACTAGTGGCCGATTTCTTTTAAAATTCTTACAGACCTCTAGGGCCATGAGTAGAACATGCCCACCGAGTTTCGTTCCGATCGGCCTCCGTTAACCTTGTCTAATAGGTGCTCAAACTTCATTGGCCGATGGCGGCCATGTTTTTTTAGATACGCCAATGTCCTCATACACATACATGACACCTTGGACCAAGACACTGCATACCAATTTTCAAGTCAATCGGACTAACGGTCAGGTGGTTAAAGCCTGTTTTATGTTTTTTATATATTATAGCGCCACCATGTGGCCAATCGCCGCGATTTTTTTACTGTTACCTCATATTGAGCTCATACATAGGTTTACCGAGTTTGGTGAAGATACCTCATTTACTTCTGGAGTTATAGCCATTTTAGTAAAATAGGCCCCTCCCATAACATACGTTTTGGCGCCCCTTAGCGACCGTGAATCGAAATTTCGACTTTTTTTCGATAATTATTGATCTTCAGTTTCTAGAGAACATTTCTGCACTGGTTTGGTTCCGATCGGGCGAAAAACCAGGGACTAGTTCGCAAAAGTATGTTTTTGACAAAATTCAAAATGGCGGAAAATCTATCATGGCGGAAATGAAATCGGAGATATACGTTTTGTTCGTCCGGCGTCCAGCTTTCCAATGATATAAGACACTTGAGTCTACGACATACGTTCTAGGAGTTCTGAGCAGTTTCGCGCTTTTGGTCGCTATAGCGCCACCTATGGGCCAATCGAGGTCATACTTTGATACGTTCTCCCCAAATTGAGGACTACCATTTGGCCAACTTTCAAGGTTCCAGCTCTTACGGTTTGGTCTGCACGATGCGTTTTAGGGGAAAATAATAATAATAATTAAAGCTGCAAGCAGCATTTATCGGGGTTCAAGCATTTAAGGCCTTTAAGGCATTTAAGCATTCAAGACATTAAGATTTATTTAGAAAGCTTTTAACCACTGAAATAATAGATTGAAAAGTCCATTTACAGCCAATACAGGCAATTTACCATTGCTTTTTAACAGTTATAGCGCCAACTATCATCCGATCTACATACAATTTTGCATGCTTATTTAGAATGTTATGGCACATATGCTCACCAATTTTCGTGATGTTCTGAGTTTTTGTTTAGGATTTATAGGCTTTTGTTTGCATTTTGCCACGCCCATTTTCTTTATGACCCAATTATACCCATGCGAAAAATGCAAAAGTTCAACTTTTTTTTGATAATTATTGATCTAAAGAGTCCAGAGAATTGTCCTAGACTCGTTTGGTTCCGATCGGGCAAAAAACCAGGGACTAGTTCGCAAAAGTAGGTTTTTAACATATTCGTGAATAATTAATAAACTGTTTGATTGACAGCAATGGTTCTAGAGGCAAAGTTGTTCAGCATGAGCAGGTCTATCAAATGATATGCATTTTGTGATGATAAGTGTAACACCACGTGATTACAGAGCCATAAAACTCGTTAGCGCCAACTAGTGGCCGATTTCTTTCAAAATTCTTACAGACCTCTAGGGCCATGAGTCGAACATGCCCACCGAGTTTTGTTCCGATCGGCCTCCGTTAACCTTGTCTAATAGGTGCTCAAACTTCATTGGCCGATGGCGGCCATGTTTTTTGAGATACACCAATGTCCTCATAGATATACATGACAGCTTGGACCAAGACACTGCATACCAATTTTCAAGTCAATCGGACTAACGGTCAGGTGGTTACAGCCTGATTTATGTTTTTTTCATGTTATAGCGCCACCATGTGGCCAATCGCCGCAATCTTTTTACTATGACCTCAGATTGACCTCTTACACAGGTGTACCGAGTTTGGTGAATATACCTCATTTACTTCTGGAGTTATAGCCATTTTAGTAAAATAGGCTCCGCCTTCTTCAAACATTTTGGCGCCCCTTAGCGACCGTCAATCGAAATTTCAACTTTTTTTCGATAATTATTGATATTCTGACTCCAGAGAACATTTCTGCACTGGTTTGGTTCCGATCGGACACAAAACCAGGGACTAGTTCGCAAAAGTAGGTTTTGGACATAATTCAAAATGGCGGAAAATTTGCATACCGGAAATGAAATCCTTGAGGCCTTTTTTGTTCGGCTTGACCCAAGGATTCCAATGATATAAGACACTTGAGTCTGTGACAAACGGTTAATGAGATTTAAGCAAAAATATGATTTTTTTTTGTTTTTTGCACTGTAGCGCCACCTATGGGCCAATCGGGGTCATATTTTGATAACCTCTCCTCGATTTTTGTACTACCATCTGGCAAAGTTTCAAGTCTCTAGCACTTACGGTTTGGGCTGCACGATGCGTTTTACGGCAGAAGAAAAATAATAATAATTAAAGCTGCAAGCAGCATTTATCGGGGTTCAAGCTATTAAGGCCTTTAAGGGGTTTTAAGCACAAAAGCATCAAAAGTTATCAGGTTTTATTTAGCATGTAACCACTGACATAATAGATGGAAAAGACCATTTACAGCCAATACAGGCAATGTACCATAGGAAATATATGGTTTTAAAGCTTTTTAACAGTTATAGCGCCACCTATTGTCCGATCTCCATAAAATTTGGAATGCTTGTTAATGATGTTATGTCACATATGCTCACCGATTTTTGTGAAGTTCTGAGTTTTCATTTAGGATTTATAGGATTTTTAATGTATTTTTCCACGCCCATTTTATAAATGACCCTATTAGAGCCATCCAAATGCAAAATTTCAACTTTTTTTTGATAGTTTTTGATCTAGAGAGTCCAGAGAATTGTCCTAGACTGGTCTGGTTCCGATCGGGCGAAAAACCTAGGACTAGTTCGCAAAAGTAGGTTTTTAACATGTTTGCGAATATTTAATGAACGGTTTGATTGACAGCAATGGTTCTTGAGGCAAAGTTGTTCAGGATGAGGAGATCTATCAAATGATATGCATATTGTGTGGATATTTGTAACACCACGTGATTACAGAGCCTTAAAACTCGTTAGCACCAACTAGTGGCCGATTTCTTTCAAAATTCTTACAGACCTCTAGGGCCTTGAGTCGAACATGCCCATCGAGTTTCGTTCCGATCGGCCTCCGTTAACCTTGTCTAATAGGTGCTCAAATTTCATTGGCCGATGGCGGCCATGTTTTTTGAGATACGCCAATGTCCTCATACACATACATGGCACCTTGGACCAAGACACTGCATACCAATTTTCAAGTCAATCGGACTAACGGTCAGGTGGTTATAGCCTGTTTTATGTTTTTTTCATGTTATAGCGCCACCATGTGGTCAATCGCCGCGGTTTTTTTACTGTGACCTCAGATTGACCTCTTACACATGTGTACCAAGTTTGGTGAAGATACCTCATTTACTTCTGGAGTTATAGCCATTTTTGTAAAATAGGCCCCGCCCACAACGTACGTTTTGGCGGCCCTTAGCGTCCGTGAATCGAAATTTCAACTTTTTTTCGATAGTTTTTGATATTCAGACTCTAGAGAACATTTCTGAACTGGTTTGGTTCCGATCGGGCGAAAAACCTAGGACTAGTTCGCAAAAGTATGTTTTTGACAAAATTCAAAATGGCGGAAAATCTATCATGGCGGAAATGAAATCGGAGATATACGTTTTGTTCGTCAGGCGTCCAGCTTTCCAATGATATAAGACACTTGAGTCTACGTCATACGGTCTAGTAGTTATGAGCAGTTTTGCGCTTTTGGTTGCTATAGCGCCACCTATGGGCCAATCGGGGTCATACTTTTATAGGTTCTCCCCAAATTGAGGACTACCATTTGGCCAAGTTTCAAGGTTCCAGCTCTTACGGTTTGGTCTGCACAATGCGTTTTAGGGGAAAATAATAATAATAATAATAATAATAATTAAAGCTGCAAGCAGCATTTATCGGGGTTCAAGCATTTAAGGCCTTTAAGGCATTTAAGCATTCAAGACATTAAGATTTATTTAGAAAGCTTTTAACCACTGAAATAATAGATTGAAAAGTCCATTTACAGCCAATACAGGCAATTTACCATTGCTTTTTAACAGTTATAGCGCCAACTATCATCCGATCTACATACAATTTTGCATGCTTATTTAGAATGTTATGGCACATATGCTCACCAATTTTCGTGATGTTCTGAGTTTTTGTTTAGGATTTATAGGCTTTTGTTTGCATTTTGCCACGCCCATTTTCTTTATGACCCAATTATACCCATGCGAAAAATGCAAAAGTTCAACTTTTTTTGATAATTATTGATCTAAAGAGTCCAGAGAATTGTCCTAGACTCGTTTGGTTCCGATCGGGCAAAAAACCAGGGACTAGTTCGCAAAAGTAGGTTTTTAACATATTCGTGAATAATTAATAAACTGTTTGATTGACAGCAATGGTTCTAGAGGCAAAGTTGTTCAGCATGAGCAGGTCTATCAAATGATATGCATTTTGTGATGATAAGTGTAACACCACGTGATTACAGAGCCATAAAACTCGTTAGCGCCAACTAGTGGCCGATTTCTTTCAAAATTGTTACAGACCTCTAGGGCCATGAGTCGAACATGCCCACCGAGTTTTGTTCCGATCGGCCTCCGTTAACCTTGTCTAATAGGTGCTCAAACTTCATTGGCCGATGGCGGCCATGTTTTTTGAGATACACCAATGTCCTCATAGATATACATGACAGCTTGGACCAAGACACTGCATACCAATTTTCAAGTCAATCGGACTAACGGTCAGGTGGTTACAGCCTGATTTATGTTTTTTTCATGTTATAGCGCCACCATGTGGCCAATCGCCGCAATCTTTTTACTATGACCTCAGATTGACCTCTTACACAGGTGTACCGAGTTTGGTGAATATACCTCATTTACTTCTGGAGTTATAGCTATTTTAGTAAAATAGGCTCCGCCTTCTTCAAACATTTTGGCGCCCCTTAGCGACCGTCAATCGAAATTTCAACTTTTTTTCGATAATTATTGATATTCTGACTCCAGAGAACATTTCTGCACTGGTTTGGTTCCGATCGGACACAAAACCAGGGACTAGTTCGCAAAAGTAGGTTTTGGACATAATTCAAAATGGCGGAAAATTTGCATACCGGAAATGAAATCCTTGAGGCCTTTTTTGTTCGGCTTGACCCAAGGATTCCAATGATATAAGACACTTGAGTCTGTGACAAACGGTTAATGAGATTTAAGCAAAAATATGATTTTTTTTTGTTTTTTGCACTGTAGCGCCACCTATGGGCCAATCGGGGTCATATTTTGATAACCTCTCCTCGATTTTTGTACTACCATCTGGCAAAGTTTCAAGTCTCTAGCACTTACGGTTTGGGCTGCACGATGCGTTTTACGGCAGAAGAAAAATAATAATAATAAAAATCAGTACAATTACAATAGGGTTTCAGCACTTCGTGCTTGAACCCCTAATAATAAAAATCAGTACAATTACAATAGGGTTTCAGCACTTCGTGCTTGAACCCCTAAAAATCAGCACAATTACAATAGGGTTTCAGCATTTCATGCTTGAACCCCTAATAAGAAGAGACGTTTTGGACAGTTATAGCGCCACCTATTGTCCGATCTTCACGAAACTTGGCATGCTTCTTCACCATGTTCTGACACATCTGCTCATCGATTTTTGTGAAGTTTGGGGTTTTCCCTTAGGTTGTATAGGCTTTTGAGTGTTTTTTTGTCCCACCCCTTTCCTGAATGACCCTGTTACAGCCAGGCCAATGCAAAAGTTCAACTTTTTTTCGATAATTATTGATCTAGAGACTCCAGAGAACTGTGCTAGACTGGTCTGGTTCCGATTGGGCCAAAAACCTAGGACTAGTTTGCAAAAGTAGGTTTTTCACTAAATTGCCCATAGAAATTTTTTGCTCGGATCGGGATTTGGAGATAGCCATTTTGTCCGTCTGGATCCAGGGATCACAGTGATGCTAAAATTGAGACTCTAGGACAAACTGTCTAGGAGTTATGAGCAATTTAGTAAATGTGGTCATTGTAGCGCCACCTATGGGCCAATCTGGGTCATACTTTGATAGGTTCTCCCCAAATTGAGGACTACCATTTGGCCAAGTTTCAAGGTTCCAGCTCTTACGGTTTGGGCTGCACGATGCGTTTTAGGGCGGAATAATAATAATAATAATAATAATAATAATAAAAATCAGCACAATTACAATAGGGTTTCAGCATTTCATGCTTGAACCCCTAATAAAAATCAGTACAATTACAATAGGGTTTCAGCACTTCGTGCTTGAACCCCTAATTAAAGCTGCAAGCAGCATTTATCGGGGTTCAAGCATTTAAGGCCTTTAAGCACATAAGCATTTAAGACATTACGTTTTATTTAACAAGCTTTTAACCACTGAAATTATAGATGGAAAAATCCATTTACAGCCAATATAGGCAATTTACCATAGGAAATATGTAGTTTTCAAACCTTTTTGCCAGTTATAGCGCCACCTATGGTCCGATCTACATGAAATTTTGCATGCTTGTTTAGAATGTTATGGCACATATGCTCACCCATTTTCGTGAAGTTCTGAGTTTTCGTTTAGGATTTATAGGCTTCTGAGTGCATTTTGCCACGCCCATTTTCTTTATGACCCAATTATACCCATGCGAAAAATGCAAAAGTTTAACTTTTTTTCGATAATTATTGATCTAGAGAGTCCAGAGAATTGTCCTAGACTGGTCTGGTTCTGATCGGGCGAAAAACCAGGGACTAGTTCGCAAAAGTAGGTTTTTAACATATTCATGAATATTTAATGAACAGTTTGATTGACAGTGATGGTTCTTGAGGCAAAGTTGTTCAGCATGAGCAGATCTATCAGATGATATGCATTTTGTGATGATAAGTGTAACACCACGTGATTACAGAGGCTTAAAACTCGTTAGCGCCAACTAGTGGCCGATTTCTTTCAAAATTCTTACAGACCTCTAGGGGCTTGAGCCGAACATGCCCATCGAGTTTCGCTCCGATCGGACTTCGTTAACGGTGCTCAAACCTCATTGGCCAATGGCGGCCATGTTTTTCGAGATACGCCAATATCCTTTTAGACATACATGGCCCCTTGGGCCAAGACACTGCATACCAAATTTCAAGTAATTCGGAAAAACGGTCAGTTGTCTATATGTTTTTATTTGTTTTATAGCGCCACCATGTGGCCAATCGACGCAATTTTTTTACTGTGACCTCAGATTGACCTCTTACACATGTGTACCAAGTTTGGTGAAGTTTACTTAATTACTTCTTGAGTTATAGCCATTTTAGTAAAATAGGCTCCTCCCACAACGTTAATTTTGCACCCCCTAGCGACCGTTAATCGAAATTTCAACTTTTTTTCGATAATTATTGATCTTCAGACTCCAGAGAACAATTCCGCACTGGTTTGGTTGCGATCGGGCGAAAAACCAGGGACTAGTTCGCAAAAGTAGGTTTTTGACAAAATTCAAAATGGCGAAAAATCTATCATGGCGGAAATGAAATCGGAGATATACGTTTTTTTCTTCAGGAGCTCTGGATTTCAATGATATAAGACACTTGAAGCTACGCCTTACGGTCTGGGAGTTCTGAGCAGTTTTGCGCTTTTGATTGCTATAGCGCCACCTATGGGCCGATTGGGCTGAGTCCGTGTATCTGAGTAGCGAGCAATAGTACTACCATCTGGCAAAGTTTCAAGTCTCTAGGTCTTACGGTTTGGGCTGCACGATGCGTTTTATGGCGGAAAAATAATAATAATAAAAATTAAAGCTGCAAGCAGCATTTATCGGGGTTCAAGCATTTAAGGCCTTTAAGCACATAAGCATTTAAGACATTACGTTTTATTTAACAAGCTTTTAACCACTGAAATTATAGATGGAAAAATCCATTTACAGCCAATATAGGCAATTTACCATAGGAAATATGTAGTTTTCAAACCTTTTTGCCAGTTATAGCGCCACCTATGGTCCGATCTACATGAAATTTTGCATGCTTGTTTAGAATGTTATGGCACATATGCTCACCCATTTTCGTGAAGTTCTGAGTTTTCGTTTAGGATTTATAGGCTTCTGAGTGCATTTTGCCACGCCCATTTTCTTTATGACCCAATTATACCCATGCGAAAAATGCAAAAGTTCAACTTTTTTTCGATAATTATTGAT
The DNA here is from genome assembly GCF_949319135.1 of Squalius cephalus. NCBI lineage: Eukaryota > Metazoa > Chordata > Actinopteri > Cypriniformes > Leuciscidae > Squalius > Squalius cephalus. The sequence continues at coordinate 22,836,277 of NC_137133.1, read as the reverse complement.
CTAGAGCGTCCAGAGAATTGTCCTAGACTGGTCTGGTTGTGATCGGGCGAAAAACCAGGGACTAGTTCGCAAAAGTAGGTTTTTAACATATTCATGAATATTTAATGAACAGTTTGATTGTCAGTGATGGTTCTTGAGGCAAAGTTGTTCAGCATGAGCAGATCTATCAGATGATATGCATTTTGTGATGATAAGTGTAACACCACGTGATTACAGAGCCTTAAAACTCGTTAGCGCCAACTAGTTGCCGATTTCTTTCAAAATTCTTACAGACCTCTAGGGGCTTGAGCCGAACATGCCCATCGAGTTTCGCTCCGATCGGACTTCGTTAACGGTGCTCAAACCTCATTGGCCAATGGCGGCCATGTTTTTCGAGATACGCCAATATCCTTTTAGACATACATGGCCCCTTGGGCCAAGACACTGCATACCAAATTTCAAGTCATTCGGAAAAACGGTCAGTTGTCTATATGTTTTTATTTGTTTTATAGCGCCACCATGTGGCCAATCGACGCAATTTTTTTACTGTGACCTCAGATTGACCTCTTACACATGTGTACCAAGTTTGGTGAAGTTTACTTAATTACTTCTTGAGTTATAGCCATTTTAGTAAAATAGGCTCCTCCCACAATGTTAATTTTGCACCCCCTAGCGACCATTAATCGAAATTTCAACTTTTTTTCGATAATTATTGATCTTCAGACTCCAGAGAACAATTCCGCACTGGTTTGGTTCCGATCGGGCGAAAAACCAGGGACTAGTTCGCAAAAGTAGGTTTTTGACAAAATTCAAAATGGCGAAAAATCTATCATGGCGGAAATGAAATCGGAGATATACGTTTTTTTCTTCAGGAGCTCTGGATTTCAATGATATTAGACACTTGAAGCTACGCCTTACGGTCTGGGAGTTCTGAGCAGTTTTGCGCTTTTGATTGCTATAGCGCCACCTATGGGCCGATTGGGCTGAGTCCGTGTATCTGAGTAGCGAGCAATAGTACTACCATCTGGCAAAGTTTCAAGTCTCTAGGTCTTACGGTTTGGGCTGCACGATGCGTTTTATGGCGGAAAAATAATAATAATAAAAATCAGGACGATTACAATAGGGTTTCAGCACTTCGTGCTTGAACCCCTAATAAAAATCAGCACAATTACAATAGGGTTTCAGCATTTCATGCTTGAACCCCTAATAAGAGGAGACGTTTTGGACAGTTATAGCGCCACCTATGGTCCGATCTTCACGAAACTTGGCATGCTTCTTCACCATGTTCTGACACATCTGCTCATCGATTTTTGTGAAGTTTGGGGTTTTCCCTTAGGTTGTATAGGCTTTTGAGTGTTTTTTGGTCCCACCCCTTTCCTAAATGACCCTGTTACAGCCAGGCCAATGCAAAAGTTCAACTTCTTTTCAATAATTATTGATCTAGAGAGTCCAGAGAACTGTGCTAGACTGGTCTGGTTCCGATTGGGCCAAAAACCTAGGACTAGTTCGCAAAAGTAGGTTTTTCACTAAATTGCCCATAGAATTTTTTTTTTTTGCTCGTAGAGCAATTTGGAGATAGCCATTTTGTCCGTCTGGATCCAGGGATCACAGTGATGCTAAAATTGAGACTCTAGGACAAACTGTCTAGGAGTTATGAGCAATTTAGTAAATGTGGTCATTATAGCGCCACCTATGGGCCAATCGGGGTCATATTTTGATAGGTTCTCCCCAAATTGAGGACTACCATTTGGCCAAGTTTCAAGGTTCCAGCTCTTACGGTTTGGGCTGCACGATGCGTTTTAGGGCGGAATAATAATAATAATAATAATTAAAGCTGCAAGCAGCATTTATCGGGGTTCAAGCAGTTAAGGCGTTTAAGGTTTTTAAGCACAAAAGCATCAAAAGTTATTAAGATTTATTTAGCAAGCATGTAACCACTGACATAATAGATTGGAAAAGACCATTTACAGCCAATACAGGCAATTTACCATGGGATATATATGGTTTTAAAGCTTTTTAACAGTTATAGCGCCACCTATGGTCCGATCTCCATAAAATTGTTTATTGTGACCTCAAATTGAACCCATACACATGTGTACTGAGTTTGGTGAAGATATCTCATTTACTTCTTGAGTTATAGCCATTTTAGTAAAATAGGCTCCTCCCACAAAAATTGACCACATTCTAGTATTATTTACTATGATTCTAGTTTACCATAGTTTATCATGATTTATCATAGCTTTCCATGATTTACCATGTTAATTGTCAATAGTAATTGTTATATAAGTGATTTTTAGTGTCGTATTGTTATATAAGTGATTTTTAGAGTCTAATGAATGCAAAAGCATATGTGAGTAGACTTCATTAATAAGTAGAATGACCAGCAGAGGGCAGTAGAAGACCACATATTGGCTCACTTTTACTTCAGACTTCTTGATTTTCACCATTTTTCTGCACTAAAGCAAAACAGTTTTTCCATTTTAACTCCATAATGCATGTTTACACACACACACACACACACACACACACACACACACACACACACACACACACACACACACACACACACACACAAAGACAAAGACAAATGTTGTTATTTTTTCAATGCTATTGGGATATGTCATTATATAAAATATTATTTGAATGGTCTATAAACATTTCACAAAGTCTTTGTAAGCTATTAATCAGATGATTCAGAATTTATTCAGAAACCTAAGACTACACACACACATTATGTTGTAGATACAGACGTTTGAAATATATGATGTGATCAAACTGTCAATACTAATACTTTAACAGATGGATTTTGACTAAATGTAATTGTAAATGTCAAAATAGTGATTTTATAAAGTCTAAATATAAATTATAGAACAATATGACAAAATGACTATTTTAAACAGCAGGGGGCAGTAAAATACCACTTATTGGCTTAATATACCATTATATTCATATCATTTTCACCTTTTTAACTGTTATAGAGGCAAATTTTGTCCGATCTGTCTGAAAATTTCCATGCATGTTCAGAGTGATATTTCACATGTTCTGACTTGTTTTTAAGAAGGTTTGAACATTCATTAAAGAGATATAGGCTTTCGGGGACACTTGGTAAAGGCCACATTTTGAAGTGAACCTATTATAGCTATCCAAATGAAGTAGTTCAACTTTTTCTGACAACTATTGTTCTAGTGAGTCCAGAGAATGGTTATGCACTAGTTTTTAACATTATGATATGAAAATTATATGATCAGACATGGAAAAGACCATTTACAGCCAATACAGGCAGTTTACCATAGGAAATATATGGTTTTAAAGCCTTTTAACAGTTATAGCGCCAACTATTGTCCGATCTCCATAAAATTTTGCAAGCTTGTTTGTGATGTTATGACACATATGCTCACCAATTTTTGTGAAGTTCTGAGTTTTCATTTAGGATTTATAGGCTTTTTAGTGTATTTTGCCACGCCCATTTTATAAATGACCCTATTACAGCCATACAAATACAAAAGTTAAACTTTTTTTTGATAATTATTGATCTAGAGAGTCCATAGAATTGTCCTAGACTGGTCTGGTTCCGATCGGGCGAAAAACCAGGGACTAGTTCGCAAAAGTAGGTTTTTAACATATTCATGAATATTTAATGAACGGTTTGATTGACAGCAATGGTTCTAGAGGCAAAGTTGTTCAGCATGAGCAGATCTATCAAATGATATGCATTTTGTGACAATATGTGTAACACCACGTGATTACAGAGCCATAAAACTCGTTAGCGCCAACTAGTGGCCGATTTCTTTCAAAATTCTTACAGACCTCTAGGGCCATGAGTCGAACATGCCCACCGAGTTTCGTTCCGATCGGCCTCCGTTAACCTTGTCTAATAGGTGCTCAACTTCATTGGCCAATGGCGGCCATGTTTTTTGAGATACACCAATGTCCTCATAGACATACATGGCACCTTGGACCAAGACACTGCATACCAATTTTCAAGTCAATCGGACTAACGGTCAGGTGGTTATAGCCTGTTTTATGTTTTTTTCCTTTTATAGCGCCACCATGTGGCCAATCGCCGCGATTTTTTTACCGTGACCTCAGATTGACCTCTTACACATGTGTACCAAGTTTGGTTAAAATACCTCTTTTACTTCTGGAGTTATAGCCATTTTAGTAAAATAGGCTCCTCCCACAACGTTAATTTTGCACCCCCTAGCGACCGTGAATCGAAATTTCAACTTTTTTTCGATAATTATTGAACTTCAGACTCCAGAGAACAATTCTGCACTGGTTTGGTTCCGATCGGGCGAAAAACCAGGGACTAGTTCGCAAAAGTAGATTTTCGACAAAATTCAAAATGGCGGAAAATCTATCATGGCGGAAATAAAATCGGAGATATACGTTTTGTTCGTCAGGCGTCCAGCTTTCCAATGATATAAGACACTTGAGTCTACGACATACGGTCTAGGAGTTATGAGCAGTTTCGCGCTTTTGGTTGCTATAGCGCCACCTATGGGCCAATCGGGGTCATAATTTGATAACCTCTCCTCGATTTTTGTACTACCATATGGCAAAGTTTCAAAGCTCTAGCCCTTACGGTTTGGGCTGCACGATGCGTTTTACGGCGGAATAATAATAATAATAATAATAATAATAATAATAATAATAATAAAAATCAGCACAATTACAATAGGGTTTCAGCACTTCGTGCTTGAACCCCTAATAATAAAAATCAGCACAATTACAATAGGGTTTCAGCATTTCATGCTTGAACCCCTAATAAGAGGAGACGTTTTGGACAGTTATAGCGCCACCTATGGTCCGATCTTCACGAAACTTGGCATGCTTCTTCACCATGTTCTGACACATCTGCTCATCGATTTTTGTGAAGTTTGGGGTTTTCCCTTAGGTTGTATAGGCTTTTGAGTGTTTTTTGGTCCCACCCCTTTCCTAAATGACCCTGTTACAGCCAGGCCAATGCAAAAGTTCAACTTCTTTTCAATAATTATTGATCTAGAGAGTCCAGAGAACTGTGCTAGACTGGTCTGGTTCCGATTGGGCCAAAAACCTAGGACTAGTTCGCAAAAGTAGGTTTTTCACTAAATTGCCCATAGAATTTTTTTTTTTTGCTCGTAGAGCAATTTGGAGATAGCCATTTTGTCCGTCTGGATCCAGGGATCACAGTGATGCTAAAATTGAGACTCTAGGACAAACTGTCTAGGAGTTATGAGCAATTTAGTAAATGTGGTCATTATAGCGCCACCTATGGGCCAATCGGGGTCATATTTTGATAGGTTCTCCCCAAATTGAGGACTACCATTTGGCCAAGTTTCAAGGTTCCAGCTCTTACGGTTTGGGCTGCACGATGCGTTTTAGGGCGGAATAATAATAATAATAATAATTAAAGCTGCAAGCAGCATTTATCGGGGTTCAAGCAGTTAAGGCGTTTAAGGTTTTTAAGCACAAAAGCATCAAAAGTTATTAAGATTTATTTAGCAAGCATGTAACCACTGACATAATAGATTGGAAAAGACCATTTACAGCCAATACAGGCAATTTACCATGGGATATATATGGTTTTAAAGCTTTTTAACAGTTATAGCGCCACCTATGGTCCGATCTCCATAAAATTGTTTATTGTGACCTCAAATTGAACCCATACACATGTGTACTGAGTTTGGTGAAGATATCTCATTTACTTCTTGAGTTATAGCCATTTTAGTAAAATAGGCTCCTCCCACAAAAATTGACCACATTCTAGTATTATTTACTATGATTCTAGTTTACCATAGTTTATCATGATTTATCATAGCTTTCCATGATTTACCATGTTAATTGTCAATAGTAATTGTTATATAAGTGATTTTTAGTGTCGTATTGTTATATAAGTGATTTTTAGAGTCTAATGAATGCAAAAGCATATGTGAGTAGACTTCATTAATAAGTAGAATGACCAGCAGAGGGCAGTAGAAGACCACATATTGGCTCACTTTTACTTCAGACTTCTTGATTTTCACCATTTTTCTGCACTAAAGCAAAACAGTTTTTCCATTTTAACTCCATAATGCATGTTTACACACACACACACACACACACACACACACACACACACACACACACACACACACACACACACACACACACACACAAGACAAAGACAAATGTTGTTATTTTTTCAATGCTATTGGGATATGTCATTATATAAAATATTATTTGAATGGTCTATAAACATTTCACAAAGTCTTTGTAAGCTATTAATCAGATGATTCAGAATTTATTCAGAAACCTAAGACTACACACACACATTATGTTGTAGATACAGACGTTTGAAATATATGATGTGATCAAACTGTCAATACTAATACTTTAACAGATGGATTTTGACTAAATGTAATTGTAAATGTCAAAATAGTGATTTTATAAAGTCTAAATATAAATTATAGAACAATATGACAAAATGACTATTTTAAACAGCAGGGGGCAGTAAAATACCACTTATTGGCTTAATATACCATTATATTCATATCATTTTCACCTTTTTAACTGTTATAGAGGCAAATTTTGTCCGATCTGTCTGAAAATTTCCATGCATGTTCAGAGTGATATTTCACATGTTCTGACTTGTTTTTAAGAAGGTTTGAACATTCATTAAAGAGATATAGGCTTTCGGGGACACTTGGTAAAGGCCACATTTTGAAGTGAACCTATTATAGCTATCCAAATGAAGTAGTTCAACTTTTTCTGACAACTATTGTTCTAGTGAGTCCAGAGAATGGTTATGCACTAGTTTTTAACATTATGATATGAAAATTATATGATCAGACATGGAAAAGACCATTTACAGCCAATACAGGCAGTTTACCATAGGAAATATATGGTTTTAAAGCCTTTTAACAGTTATAGCGCCAACTATTGTCCGATCTCCATAAAATTTTGCAAGCTTGTTTGTGATGTTATGACACATATGCTCACCAATTTTTGTGAAGTTCTGAGTTTTCATTTAGGATTTATAGGCTTTTTAGTGTATTTTGCCACGCCCATTTTATAAATGACCCTATTACAGCCATACAAATACAAAAGTTAAACTTTTTTTTGATAATTATTGATCTAGAGAGTCCATAGAATTGTCCTAGACTGGTCTGGTTCCGATCGGGCGAAAAACCAGGGACTAGTTCGCAAAAGTAGGTTTTTAACATATTCATGAATATTTAATGAACGGTTTGATTGACAGCAATGGTTCTAGAGGCAAAGTTGTTCAGCATGAGCAGATCTATCAAATGATATGCATTTTGTGACAATATGTGTAACACCACGTGATTACAGAGCCATAAAACTCGTTAGCGCCAACTAGTGGCCGATTTCTTTCAAAATTCTTACAGACCTCTAGGGCCATGAGTCGAACATGCCCACCGAGTTTCGTTCCGATCGGCCTCCGTTAACCTTGTCTAATAGGTGCTCAACTTCATTGGCCAATGGCGGCCATGTTTTTTGAGATACACCAATGTCCTCATAGACATACATGGCACCTTGGACCAAGACACTGCATACCAATTTTCAAGTCAATCGGACTAACGGTCAGGTGGTTATAGCCTGTTTTATGTTTTTTTCCTTTTATAGCGCCACCATGTGGCCAATCGCCGCGATTTTTTTACCGTGACCTCAGATTGACCTCTTACACATGTGTACCAAGTTTGGTTAAAATACCTCTTTTACTTCTGGAGTTATAGCCATTTTAGTAAAATAGGCTCCTCCCACAACGTTAATTTTGCACCCCCTAGCGACCGTGAATCGAAATTTCAACTTTTTTTCGATAATTATTGAACTTCAGACTCCAGAGAACAATTCTGCACTGGTTTGGTTCCGATCGGGCGAAAAACCAGGGACTAGTTCGCAAAAGTAGATTTTCGACAAAATTCAAAATGGCGGAAAATCTATCATGGCGGAAATAAAATCGGAGATATACGTTTTGTTCGTCAGGCGTCCAGCTTTCCAATGATATAAGACACTTGAGTCTACGACATACGGTCTAGGAGTTATGAGCAGTTTCGCGCTTTTGGTTGCTATAGCGCCACCTATGGGCCAATCGGGGTCATAATTTGATAACCTCTCCTCGATTTTTGTACTACCATATGGCAAAGTTTCAAAGCTCTAGCCCTTACGGTTTGGGCTGCACGATGCGTTTTACGGCGGAATAATAATAATAATAATAATAATAATAATAATAATAATAATAAAAATCAGCACAATTACAATAGGGTTTCAGCACTTCGTGCTTGAACCCCTAATAATAAAAATCAGCACAATTACAATAGGGTTTCAGCATTTCATGCTTGAACCCCTAATAAGAGGAGACGTTTTGGACAGTTATAGCGCCACCTATGGTCCGATCTTCACGAAACTTGGCATGCTTCTTCACCATGTTCTGACACATCTGCTCATCGATTTTTGTGAAGTTTGGGGTTTTCCCTTAGGTTGTATAGGCTTTTGAGTGTTTTTTGGTCCCACCCCTTTCCTAAATGACCCTGTTACAGCCAGGCCAATGCAAAAGTTCAACTTCTTTTCAATAATTATTGATCTAGAGAGTCCAGAGAACTGTGCTAGACTGGTCTGGTTCCGATTGGGCCAAAAACCTAGGACTAGTTCGCAAAAGTAGGTTTTTCACTAAATTGCCCATAGAATTTTTTTTTTTTGCTCGTAGAGCAATTTGGAGATAGCCATTTTGTCCGTCTGGATCCAGGGATCACAGTGATGCTAAAATTGAGACTCTAGGACAAACTGTCTAGGAGTTATGAGCAATTTAGTAAATGTGGTCATTATAGCGCCACCTATGGGCCAATCGGGGTCATATTTTGATAGGTTCTCCCCAAATTGAGGACTACCATTTGGCCAAGTTTCAAGGTTCCAGCTCTTACGGTTTGGGCTGCACGATGCGTTTTAGGGCGGAATAATAATAATAATAATAATAATAAAAATCAGCACAATTACAATAGGGTTTCAGCATTTCATGCTTGAACCCCTAATAAGAGGAGACGTTTTGGACAGTTATAGCGCCACCTATGGTCCGATCTTCACGAAACTTGGCATGCTTCTTCACCATGTTCTGACACATCTGCTCATCGATTTTTGTGAAGTTTGGGGTTTTCCCTTAGGTTGTATAGGCTTTTGAGTGTTTTTTGGTCCCACCCCTTTCCTAAATGACCCTGTTACAGCCAGGCCAATGCAAAAGTTCAACTTCTTTTCAATAATTATTGATCTAGAGAGTCCAGAGAACTGTGCTAGACTGGTCTGGTTCCGATTGGGCCAAAAACCTAGGACTAGTTCGCAAAAGTAGGTTTTTCACTAAATTGCCCATAGAATTTTTTTTTTTTGCTCGTAGAGCAATTTGGAGATAGCCATTTTGTCCGTCTGGATCCAGGGATCACAGTGATGCTAAAATTGAGACTCTAGGACAAACTGTCTAGGAGTTATGAGCAATTTAGTAAATGTGGTCATTATAGCGCCACCTATGGGCCAATCGGGGTCATATTTTGATAGGTTCTCCCCAAATTGAGGACTACCATTTGGCCAAGTTTCAAGGTTCCAGCTCTTACGGTTTGGGCTGCACGATGCGTTTTAGGGCGGAATAATAATAATAATAATAATAATAAAAATCAGCACAATTACAATAGGGTTTCAGCATTTCATGCTTGAACCCCTAATAAGAGGAGACGTTTTGGACAGTTATAGCGCCACCTATGGTCCGATCTTCACGAAACTTGGCATGCTTCTTCACCATGTTCTGACACATCTGCTCATCGATTTTTGTGAAGTTTGGGGTTTTCCCTTAGGTTGTATAGGCTTTTGAGTGTTTTTTGGTCCCACCCCTTTCCTAAATGACCCTGTTACAGCCAGGCCAATGCAAAAGTTCAACTTCTTTTCAATAATTATTGATCTAGAGAGTCCAGAGAACTGTGCTAGACTGGTCTGGTTCCGATTGGGCCAAAAACCTAGGACTAGTTCGCAAAAGTAGGTTTTTCACTAAATTGCCCATAGAATTTTTTTTTTTTGCTCGTAGAGCAATTTGGAGATAGCCATTTTGTCCGTCTGGATCCAGGGATCACAGTGATGCTAAAATTGAGACTCTAGGACAAACTGTCTAGGAGTTATGAGCAATTTAGTAAATGTGGTCATTATAGCGCCACCTATGGGCCAATCGGGGTCATATTTTGATAGGTTCTCCCCAAATTGAGGACTACCATTTGGCCAAGTTTCAAGGTTCCAGCTCTTACGGTTTGGGCTGCACGATGCGTTTTAGGGCGGAATAATAATAATAATAATAATAATAAAAATCAGCACAATTACAATAGGGTTTCAGCATTTCATGCTTGAACCCCTAATAAGAGGAGACGTTTTGGACAGTTATAGCGCCACCTATGGTCCGATCTTCACGAAACTTGGCATGCTTCTTCACCATGTTCTGACACATCTGCTCATCGATTTTTGTGAAGTTTGGGGTTTTCCCTTAGGTTGTATAGGCTTTTGAGTGTTTTTTGGTCCCACCCCTTTCCTAAATGACCCTGTTACAGCCAGGCCAATGCAAAAGTTCAACTTCTTTTCAATAATTATTGATCTAGAGAGTCCAGAGAACTGTGCTAGACTGGTCTGGTTCCGATTGGGCCAAAAACCTAGGACTAGTTCGCAAAAGTAGGTTTTTCACTAAATTGCCCATAGAATTTTTTTTTTTTGCTCGTAGAGCAATTTGGAGATAGCCATTTTGTCCGTCTGGATCCAGGGATCACAGTGATGCTAAAATTGAGACTCTAGGACAAACTGTCTAGGAGTTATGAGCAATTTAGTAAATGTGGTCATTATAGCGCCACCTATGGGCCAATCGGGGTCATATTTTGATAGGTTCTCCCCAAATTGAGGACTACCATTTGGCCAAGTTTCAAGGTTCCAGCTCTTACGGTTTGGGCTGCACGATGCGTTTTAGGGCGGAATAATAATAATAATAATAATAATTAAAGCTGCAAGCAGCATTTATCGGGGTTCAAGCAGTTAAGGCCTTTAAGGCCTTTAAGCACAAAAGCATCAAAAGTTATTAAGATTTATTTAGCAAGCATGTAACCACTGACATAATAGATGGAAAAGACCATTTACAGCCAATACAGGCAATTTACCATGTGATATGGTTTTAAAGCTTTTTAACAGTTATAGCGCCACCTATGGTCCGATCTCCATAGAATTGTTTACTGTGACCTCAAATTGAACCCATACACATGTGTACTGAGTTTGGTGAAGATATCTCATTTACTTCTTGAGTTATAGCCATTTTAGTAAAATAGGCTCCTCCCACAACAATTTAGCATATTCTAGTATTATTTACTATGATTCTAGCATGATTTGCCATATTCTAGCATAATTTACCATGATATACTACATTCTAGTATGATTTACCATTGTTTACTGTGATTCTAGCATGGATTACCATAGTTTATCATGATTTATCATAGTTTACCATGATTCATCATAGTTTACCATGATTTACCCTGTTCTAGCATAGTTTACCATGATTTACCATGTTCTAGCATGATTTACCATGATATACCACATTCTAACATGATTTACCATAGTTTATTATGATTTATCATGGCTTACCATGATTTACCCTGTTCTAGCATAGTTTACCATGATTTACCATGTTCTAGCATGATGTACCATGATATACCATGTTCTAGAATGATGTACCAGGATTGTAGTATGATTTACCTTGATACACCACATTCTAGAATTATTTATTATGATTTACCATGTTTTTAGTGTGATTTACCATGATTTACCACATTGCTAGCAATTATGTGAAGTATCAGTAAAAATGAAGTGATAAACTCTGACAAAATATGATTGTGCTACAATAGTAATTGTTATATAAGTGATTTTTTAGTGTTTTATTGTTATATAAGTGATTTTTAGTGTCTAATGAATGCAAAAGCATAAGTGAGTAGACTTCATTAATAAGTAGAATGGCCAGCAGAGGGCAGGAGAAGACCACATATTGGCTCACTTTCACTTTAAACTTCTTGATTTTCACCATTTTTCTGCACTAAAGCAAACCAGTTTTTCCATTTTAACTCCATAATGCATGTTTACACACACACACACACACACACGCACACACGCACACACACACACACACACACACACACACACACAAAGACAAATGTTGTTGTTGTTTTTTCAATGCTATTGGGATATGTCATTATGAAAATATATTTGAATGGTCTATAAACATTTCACAAAGTCTTTGCAAGCTATTAATCAGATGATTAACCTAAGACTACACACACACATTATGTTGTAGATGCAGACATTTGAAATGTATGATGTGATCAAACTGTCAATACTAATACTTTAACAGATGTATTTTGACTAAATGTAATTGTAAATGTTAAAATAGTGATTTTATAAAGTCTAAATATAAATTATAGAACAATATGACAAAATGACTATTTTGAACAGCAGGGGGCAGTAAAATACCACTTATTGGCTTAATATGCCATTATAATCATATCATTTTCACCTTTTTAACTGTTACAGAGGCAAATTTTGTCTGATCTGTCTGAAAATTTTCATGCATGTTCAGAGTGATATTTCACATGTTCTGACTTGTTTTTAAGAAGGTCTGAGTCATTCATTAAAGAGATATAGGCTTTCGGGGACACTTGGTAAAGGCTACATTTTGAAGTGAACCTATTATAGCTATCCAAATGAAGTAGTTCAACTTTTTCTGACAATTATTGATCTAGTGAGTCCAGAGAATTGTATTGCACTAGTTTTGAACATTATGATATGAAAATTATATGATCAGAGATGGAAAAGACCATTTACAGCCAATACAAGCAACATACCATAGGAAATATATGGTTTTAAAGCTTTTTAAAGGTTATAGCGCCACCTATCGTCCGATCTCCATAAAATTTTGCATGCTTGTTAATGATGTTATGACACATAGGCTGACCAATTTTTGTGAAGTTCTGAGTTTTCATTTAGGATTTATAGGCTTTTGAGTGTATTTTGCCACACCCATTTTATAAATGACCCTATTACAGCCATACAAATGCAAAAGTTCAACTTTTTTTTGATAATTATTGATCTAGAGAGTCCAGAGAATTGTCCTAGACTGGTCTGGTTCCGATCGGGCGAAAAACCTAGGACTAGTTCGCAAAAGTAGGTTTTAGACATATTCGTGAATATTTAATGAACGGTTTGATTGACAGCAATGGTTCTTGAGGCAAAGTTGTTCAGCATGAGCAGATCTATCAAATGATATGCATATTGTGTGGATGAGTGTAACACCACGTGATTACAGAGCCATAAAACTCGTTAGCGCCAACTAGTGGCCGATTTCTTTCAAAATTCTTACAGACCTCTAGGGCCATGAGACGAACATGCCCATCGAGTTTCGTTCCGATCGGCCTCCGTTAACCTTGTCTAATCGGTGCTCAAACTTCATTGGCCGATGGCGGCCATGTTTTTTGAGATACGCCAATGTCCTCATAGACATACATGGCACCTTGGACCAAGACACTGCATACCAATTTTCAAGTCAATCGGACTAACGGTCAGGTGGTTATAGCCTGTTTTATGTTTTTTTCATGTTATAGCGCCACCATGTGGCCAATCGCCGCGATTTTTTTACCGTGACCTCAGATTGACCTCTTACACATGTGTACCAAGTTTGGTTAAAATACCTCTTTTACTTCTGGAGTTATAGCCATTTTAGTAAAATAGGCTCCTCCCACAACGTTAATTTTGCACACCCTAGCGACCGTGAATCGAAATTTCAACTTTTTTTCGATAATTATTGATCATCAGACTCCAGTGAACAATTCTGCACTGGTTTGGTTCCGATCGGGCAAAAAACCAGGGACTAGTTCGCAAAAGTAGATTTTCGACAAAATTCAAAATGGCGGAAAATCTATCATGGCGGAAATAAAATCGGAGATATACGTTTTGTTCGTCAGGCGTCCAGCTTTCCAATGATATAAGACACTTGAGTCTAGGACTTACGGTCTAGGAGTTATGAGCAGTTTCGCGCTTTTGGTTGCTATAGCGCCACCTATGGGCCAATCGGGGTCATAATTTGATAACCTCTCCTCGATTTTTGTACTACCATATGGCAAAGTTTCAAAGCTCTAGCCCTTACGGTTTGGGCTGCACGATGCGTTTTACGGCGGAATAATAATAATAATAATAATAAAAATCAGCACAATTACAATAGGGTTTCAGCACTTCGTGCTTGAACCCCTAATTAAAGCTGCAAGCAGCATTTATCGGGGTTCAAGCAGTTAAGGCCTTTAAGGCATTTAAGCACAAAAGCATCAAAAGTTATTAAGATTTATTTAGCAAGCATGTAACCACTGACATAATAGATGGAAAAGACCATTTACAGCCAATACAGGCAATTTGCCATGGGATATATATGGTTTTAAAGCTTTTTAACAGTTATAGCGCCACCTATGGTCCGATCTCCATAAAATTGTTTACTGTGACCTCAAATTGAACCCATACACATGTGTACTGAGTTTGGTGAAGATATCTCATTTACTTCTTGAGTTATAGCCATTTGAGTAAAATAGGCTCCTCCCACAACGATTTGCCACATTCTAGAATTATTTAATATGATTCTAGCATGATTTACTATCATATACCATGTTCCAGAATGATTTATTAGGATTCTAGCATGATTTACCTTGATACACCTCATTTCAGTATTATTTACTATGATTTACAATGTTTCTAGCATGATTAACCACATTACTAGCAATTATGTGAAGTGTCAGTGCAAATGAGGTGATGAACACTGACAAAATATTATTGTGTTATAATAGTTAGTTATATACGTGATTTTTAGTGTGTGTCCAAGTATGAATGCAAAAGCACTTGTAAAATATTTCATTATTAAGTAGAATGGCCAGCAGAGGGCACTAGAAGACCACTTATTGGCTCACTTTCACTTTAAACCAGTTTTCTGCACTAAAGCAAACCAGTTTTTCCATGTTAACTCAATGCATGCTTACACACACACACACACACACACACACACACACACACACACACACACACACACACACACACACACACACACACACACACACACACATACACACACAGCATAGTTAACCATGATTTACCATGATATACCACGTTCTAGTATTATTTACCAGGAGATAAACGACAATCTAGTATTATTTACTTTGATTTACCATGTTTCTAGCCTGATTTATCACATTACTAGCAATTATTTGAAGTGTCAGTGCAAATAAAGTGATTAACACTGACAAAATATGATTGTGTTATAATAGTTATTGCTATATAAGTGATTTTTTTAGTGTGTATTCAAGTATGAATGCAAGCACATGTTGAAATATTTCATTAATAAGTAGAATGGCCAGCAGAGGGCAGTAGAAGACCACTTATTGGCTCACTTTCACTTTAAACCAGTTTTCTGCACTAAAGCAAACCAGTTTATCCATGTTAACTCAATGCATGCTTACACACACACACACACACACACACACACACACACACACACACACACACACACACACACACACACACACACACACACACAGCATAGTTAACCATGATTTACCATGATTTACCACATTACTAGCAATTATTTGAAGTGTCAGTGCAAATAAAGTGATTAACACTGACAAAATATGATTGTGTTATAATAGTTATTGCTATATAAGTGATTTTTAGTGTGTATTCAAGTATAAATGCAAGCACATGTGGAAAAATTTAATTAATAAGTAGAATGGCCAGCAGAGGGCAGTAGAAGACCACTTATTGGCTCACTTTCACTTTAAACCTCATGATTTTGACCAGTTTTCTGCACTAAAGCAAACCAGTGTTTCCATGTTAACTCAATAATGCATACTTGCTACATATGCTACACACACGAATGCTACACACACACACACACACACACACACACACACACACACACACACACACACACACACACACACACACACACACACAAATGTTTCAGTGATATTAGTGTCACATTCACCTTCATCACATTCACCTTCTGTCTTCATCACATTCACCATCTGTCGTCATCACCTGCACCTGCTCCTCATCACCCTCCTCATCATCACCTGCTCCTCATCATCATAACCGTCACCTGTTGTCCTTGTCTTGATCTGTGTATTTAAGTTCCCCTCTCATCCATTATCATTGTCGGTTATTGTTTGTGCACTAGCACTCTGTTATGTTTGTTTTCATGTTGGAAAATAAAACCTTTGTTATATTTGTACCACACACACACACACACACACACACACACACACACACACACACACACACACACACACACACACACACACACACACACCATCATTTATCATGATTTACCATGGCTGATACCAATACCAATATGAGAAAATGACTATTTTAAACAGCAGGGGGCAGTAAAATACCACTTATTGGCTTAACATGCCATTAATTCATATCATTTTCACCTTTTTAACTGTTATAGAGGCAAATTTTGTCCGATCTGTCTGAAAATTTTCATGCTAGTTCAGGGTAATATTTCACACGTTCTGACTTGTTTTTAAGAAGGTCTGAGCATTGATTAAAGAGATATAGGCTTTCGGGGACACTTGGTAAAGGCCAGATTTTGAAGTGAACCTATTATAGCTATCCAAATGAAGTAGTTCAACTTTTTCTGACAATTATTGATCTAGTGAGTCCAGAGAATTGTATTGCACTAGTTTTGAACATTATGATATGAAAATTATATGATCAGAGATGGAAAAGACCATTTACAGCCAATACAGGCAGTTTACCATAGGAAATATATGATTTTAAAGCTTTTTAACAGTTATAGCGCCACCTATCGTCCGATCTCCATAGAATTTTTCATGCTTGTTAATGATGTTATGTCACATATGCTGACCAATTTTTGTGAAGTTCTGAGTTTTTATTTAGGATTTATAGGGTTTTTAGTGTATTTTGCCACGCCCATTTTATAAATGACCCTATTACAGCCATCCAAATGCAAAAGTTCAACTTTTTTTTGATAATTATTGATCTAGAGAGTCCAGAGAATTGTCCTAGACTGGTCTGGTTCCGATCGGGCAAAAAACCTAGGACTAGTTCGCAAAAGTAGTTTTTTAACATATTAATGAATAATTAATGAACAGTTTGATTGACAGCAATGGTTCTTGAGGCAAAGTTGTTCAGGATGAGGAGATCTATCAAATGATATGCATATTGTGTGGATATTTGTAACACCACGTGATTACAGAGCCGTAAAACTCGTTAGCGCCAACTAGTGGCCAATTTCTTTCAAAATTCTTACAGACCTTTAGGGCCATGAGCCGAACATGCCCATTGAGTTTCGTTCCGATCGGCCTCCGTTAACCTTGTCTAATAGGTGTTAAAATTTCATTGGCCAATGGCGGCCATGTTTTTTGAGATACGCAAATGTCCTCATACACATACATGGCACCTTGGACCAAGACACTGCATACCAATTTTCAAGTCAATCGGACTAACGGTCAGGTGGTTATAGCCTGTTTTATGTTTTTTTCATTTTATAGCGCCACCATGAGGCCAATCGTCGCGATTTTTTTACTGTGACCCCAGAGTAAGCTCATACACATGTGTACCAAGTTTGGTGAAGATACCTCATTTACATCGGGAGTTACAGCCATTTTAGTAAAATAGGCCCCTCCCACAACGTACGTTTTGGCGCCCCTTAGTGACCGTGAATCGAAATTTCCACTTTTTTTCGATAATTATTGATATTCAGTCTCCAGAGAACATTTCTGCATTAGTTTGGTTCCAATCGGGCAAAAAACCAGGGACTAGTTCGCAAAAATAGATTTTTGACAAAATTCAAAATGGCGGAAAATCTATCATGGCGGAAATGAAATCGGAGATATACGTTTTGTTCGTCAGGCGTCCAGCTTTCCAATGATATAAGACACTTGAGTCTACGACATACGGTCTAGGAGTTATGAGCAGTTTCGCGCTTTTGGTTGTTATAGCGCCACCTATGGGCCAATCGGGGTCATAATCTCTGAACCTTTCCTCGATTTTTGTACTACCATCTGTCAAAGTTTCAAAGTTCCAGCTCTTACGGTTTGGGCTGCACGATGCGTTTTAGCGGAGAAGAATAATAATAATAATAATAAAAATCCTTACAATTACAATAGGGTTTCAGCACTTCGTGCTTGAACCCCTAATCAGGACGATTACAATAGGGTTTCAGCACTTCGTGCTTGAACCCCTAATAAAAATCCTTACAATAACAATAGGGTTTCAGCACTTCGTGCTTGAACCCCTAATCAGGACAATTACAATAGGGTTTCAGCACTTCGTGCTTGAACCCCTAATCAGGACAGTTACAATAGGGTTTCAGTACTTCGTGCTTGAACCCCTAATAATAATAAAAATCAGTACAATTACAATAGGGTTTCAGCACTTCGTGCTTGAACCCCTAATAAAAATCAGTACAATTACAATAGGGTTTCAGCACTTCGTGCTTGAACCCCTAAAAATCAGTACAATTACAATAGGGTTTCAGCACTTCGTGCTTGAACCCCTAATAATAAAAATCAGTACAATTACAATAGGGTTTCAGCACTTCGTGCTTGAACCCCTAATAAGAGGAGACGTTTTGGACAGTTATAGCGCCACCTATGGTCCGATCTTCACGAAACTTGGCATGCTTCTTCACCATGTTCTGACACATCTGCTCATCGATTTTTGTGAAGTTTGGGGGTTTCCCTTAGGTTGTGTAGGCTTTTGAGTGTTTTTTTTGTCCCAACCTTTCCTAAATGACCCTGTTACAGCCAGGCAAATGCAAAAGTTCAACTTTTTGTCAATAATTATTGATCTAGAGGCTCCAGAGAACTGTGCTAGACTGGTCTGGTTCCGATTGGGCCAAAAACCTAGGACTAGTTCGCAGAAGTAGGTTTTTGACAAAATTGCCCATAACAAATTTTTTTTTGCTGAACATCCAGGTACTATGCAATAATTCACCTTTTCGAAAGAAATACAAACGAGGAGTAATGCACTAATGAGTTCGCCAACTAACTAGACATTTTGTGTGAATGTGAAATGAATTTCAAGCTCTGGTGGTAGCTAGCCTTGCAGACGGAAGAGTGATTTCTCTTATAGGCAGATATGCGCTTTCTGGATTAGTGGGAGTGGCTTGCGGAGCTGTGCAATGTGGTGCATTGTGGGAGTTGTTGTCTTTCATACAAATGCGTCCTGAAGTTATTTTTTGTCTTTCCTCGGTCACGAAGGCACCAAATTCAAAATTTATTTTACATTGACTACATATATGACCCACTTTAAATAAAAAACAATGTTCAAATGGGTGGAATGCCCCTTTAAGTTGCAAGCCTGTGCACTTTACCTGACGTTTCAAGCCTTGTTTATACTTTCACCTGGCTCCGCAGCGCAAGTCTCCGCAGACTGCGCGCGCACCTCCCCAAACGGACGAGGCGTTTATACTCGACGCGCTTGCCGTTGTACTATTCTTTGAAACGATGGTTAGGCCAGGGTTAGGCCCGGCAGGTGTGCACGGACTGGGTTTAGTAATGAAAGGCTTTCAATGACCAAAAAAATTATTCAGACTGACAAAATAATAAAAATGACATTCTTCTTCTTTTAAATAATAATAATAATAATAATACAAATAATAATAATAACGACATTCCTCTTCTAAATAACAATAAGCGTCATTAATAATAAAAATCTAGAAATCAATTTTGTTTCTTTCCACTTCCCTGGTTTCGCTTTCTCTTTCTCAAAGAAATTTCTCTTCTTTGCCGTCTTCCGTGTGTCCATGGCGTAAAATGAGGGCGTGGGGGAAGAGCAGACTTGAATATATAGGGGCGTGTTATTCTAATGATGATCGTTTTCAGCCGCGGCATTTATCAAGGGCAGGTATTGCGTACACCTGGATTTCAAAGGTACGCACAGCTTCATAAATCAGGCGATGAGAGGAGTGTAAACATAATCTTATGCCAATATATACGCCCGTTTCTATGCAAGAATGATAAATGAGGGCCAGTGTACCTATATATATGTGTCAAATTTGTTGTAAATATGTAATTTTGATAAGGAGTTTAGACAATTATATTCAGTGGCGTAACGAGCCAACACCGGGCCCTTAAGTAAGATTATCAAGGCGTGCCCCTTGATGACGCAATTGATGACGCAATTGATAACATTCATGACGCAATGTCCGCGAGTAGGCTACCATGAATAGGGCAGGATATGATCATACACAGCATATAAGAGATGAGATGACTAACAAAATCAGGAGGAGCCTACGCTCACCAAAAAACAAAAAAACAAAACAAAAAAAAAAACACTGGTGACAGCGCACCATAACACATTGTTAGGCCTAGGTCCAAATACATACAAAAGATGCTCTCTTACATTATAGCAGGATTTTCCGGGCTTTCCTATGTGCAACTGCAAAGTTGTCAATTAGATCAGGATTGTGCGCACGGGCATTCTCAATTGACCCTTTGCAGGGAGTTTGATTGACAGGCGATCTGACTAATCATAATCCGCCATTTTGTCCCACAAAGCAGTCAGAAGAGTTAGTAGATTACCATTGGAGGATTTAAATTTAAAAAACAAAGTGTACTGACATCTTAGCACTTTAAAACAACATTCCTTTTATGTTCATTCATGTTTATTTTAATGCTATAAATTAACTAGAAGGAAGAGATGATCGGTTCACGAGCAGCTTTAACTGAGCCTCGAGTCTACAGCGATCTGTCAGACACATTAAAGAGTCACAAAACGGTATTTATTGTTTAAATGTCTCTAAAAAATGACTACATTTGAAAGGTGAGACTTTTGGCGCTTTTCCATTACCAGTACCAGCTCAACTCAACTCGACTCGACTCGACTCGGCTCGGCTCGGCTCGCTTTTCGCTCCGTTTTCCATTGCAGATAGTACCTCCACAATTGTACCTGGTCGTCATAGCGACGCCGCAGGAAACTGCCGTGACTTAATCTTCTACGCGAGATACATCTGCTGCCACACACACAGGACAATGGAGGAAATCGAGTGTATGCTGTTTTTGGATGTTTTTGTTTTTGCTGTTTTTTATTCAGGATACTCTGTCTGGCGCGTGCAATGATGACGCAGTGAATAGTGACGATTCTCTCTGATCAATCAGCAGTCTGCTGTGTTTTCACGTCACATTTTAGTATCGCCTCAGCTCGCTTAGAACCTCGCCGGAGGTGGTATGAAAAAAAGTACCTGGAAGCAGGTACAGGTACAACTTTTACACAGTGGAAAACCAAACAAAGCCGAGTCGAGTCGAGCCGAGCCGAGGCAAGCTGGTACTGTGTAGTGGAAAAGCGCCATTTGTTTCATATCAAAAGTACTTGTCTGTCAGCACGCAGTCTCCTCTCTGATCCGTAATGTCACTGCGTGAGAACTTGGTGTGGTGTGAGAGTGGCGTCGCTTGTCAGACATAGCAACAGTAACTAAAGTGGGCGGGTCTTTGCAAATGGTCAATGACAGTATGGACGGGGATTCGCCACTCCCAATTCAAAACAAATTTCATCACAATCCATCATTGTTCGTTTCAAACATGTAAGAGCATCAAAATGATCCATGGGTGAAATTGATTGGATTTAATTCATTTTTTTTGTCAGTTCCTATCATAATTTTAACATTTTGGCGTTATTGTTTAGCTATTTACCTATGTTTTCAAATTTCCTTTGTTTTTTTTGTTGTTGTCTCGATCGGACTAACGGCTTTGAAGATAAACACAATTTTTTAAAGCTCTAAATGACACTTACAAAAACCATAAGGCGAAACCTGGCATGTTTGGTATTGTTGGACTCGGCAAGGATTCAGGAGTCTTATGAGGTCACTCCTGTGAAAAAACACTGGCTTGAAACTTCTAAGGCTCCTTCAAGGCATTGTGCCAATGACGTATACTGAGTTTTTTTTAGATACACCAATGTTCTCATAGACTATCATGGCACCCTGGACAAAGACACTGCGTGCCAATTTTCAGTAGACTAACAGTTGGGTGCGCTTATAACTATTTTCATGATTTTTTTCACTGTTATAGCGCCACCAAGTGGCCAATTGTCACGATTTTTTTCATGTCAACTCAGATTGAGCTTATGAACATGTGTCCCAAGTTTAGCGAAAATATCTCTTTCCGCTCACAAGTTATAACCATTTTATAGTGCCACCAAGTGGCCAATTGTCATGATTTTTTATCACGTGACCTCAGAATGAGCTCATGAACATGTGTCCCAAGTTTTGCAAAAAAATCTCTTTCCGTTCACAATTTATAACCATTTTAGTAAAAGTGGCCCTGATGCCATCAAATATTTTGGTTCCCCTTATCGACCGTTAATTGAAATTTTGAATTTTTTGGATGATTATTGATTATCAGACTCCAGAGAATATTCTTGCAGTGGTTTGGTTCCGATCGGGCAAAAAACCTAGGAGAAGTTCACAAAAATAAGTTTTTCAAAAAAATGCAATTTACTCGAAATTGGCACCGAAGGGCGAGCAAATCAGAGATAGCCATTTTGTCCGCCTTGAGCCAAGGATTCCAAGGATGTGAGACACTTGATCCTGGGACAAACGGTCTAAGAGTTATGAGCGATTTTGAACTTTTGATTGCTGTAGCGCCACCTATGGGCCATTCGGGGTCATACTCTGATAGGTTGTCCCCAAATTGAGGCCTACCATCTGGCCAGGTTTCAAGTCTCTAGGCCTTACGGTTTGGCCTGCACGATGCGTTTTACGAATCCTTACAATTACAATAGGGTTTCAGCATTTCATGCTTGAACCCCTAATTAAAGCTGCAAGCAGCATTTATCGGGGTTCAAGCAATTAAGGCCTTTAAGGCCTTTAAGCATAAAAGCATCAAAAGTTATTAAGATTTATTTAGCAAGCATGTAACTACTGACATAATAGATGAAAAAGACCATTTACCATAGGAAATATATGGTTTTAAAGCTTTTTAACAGTTATAGCGCCACCTATGGTCCGATCTCCATAAAATTTTGCATGCTTGTTAATGATGTTATGTCACATATTCCCACCAATTTTTGTGAAGTTCTGAGTTTTCATTTATGATTTATAGGCTTTTTAGTGCATTTTGCCACACCCATTTTCTTTATGACCCTATTATAGCCATGCGCAAAATGCAAAAGTTCAACTTTTTTTTGATAATTATTGATCTAGAGAGTCCATAGAATTATCCTAGACTGGTCTGGTTCCGATCGGGCGAAAAACCTAGGACTAGTTCGCAAAAGTAGGTTTTTAACATATTCGCGAATAATTAATGAACGGTTTGATTGACAGCAATAGTTCTTGAGGCAAAATTGTTCATCATGTGCAGATCTATCAAATGATATGCATTTTGTGACGATAAGTGTAACACCACGTGATTACAGAGCCATAAAACTCGTTAGCGCCAACTAGTGGCCGATTTCTTTCAAAATTCTTACAGACCTCTAGGGCCATGACTCGAACATGCCCATCGAGTTTCGTTCCGATCGGCCTCCGTTAACCTTGTCTAATAGGTGCTCAAACTTCATTGGCCGATGGCGGCCATGTTTTTTGAGATACACCAATGTCCTCATAGACATATATGACACCTTGGGCCAAGACACTGCATACCAATTTTCAAGTCAATCGGACTAATGGTCAGGTGGTTATAGCCTGTTTTATGTTTTATTCATGTTATAGCGCCACCATGTGGCCAATCGCCGCGATTTTTTTACTGTGACCCCAGAGTGACCTCTTACACATGTGTACCGAGTTTGGTGATTATACCTCATTTAGTTCTGGAGTTATAGCCGTTTTAGTAAAATAGGCTCCTCCCACAACATACATTTTGGCGCCCCTTAGCGACCGTGATTCGAAATTTCAACTTTTTTTCGATAATTATTGATCTTCAGTCTCCAGAGAACATTTCTGCACTGGTTTGGTTCCGATCGGGCAAAAAACCTAGGACTAGTTCGCAAAAGTAGGTTTTTAACAAAATTCAAAATGGCGGAAAAATTTGCATACCGGAAATGAAATCGGAGATATACATTTTGTTCTTCAGGTATCCAGCTTTCCAATGATATAAGACACTTGAGTCTACGACATACGGTCTAGGAGTTCTGAGCAGTTTCGCGCTTTTGGTTGCTATAGCGCCACCTATGGGCCAATCGGGGTCATACTCTCTGAACCTCTCCTCGATTTTTGTACTACCATCTGGCAAAGTTTCAAGGTTCCAGCTCTTACGGTTTGGGCTGCACGATGCGTTTTAGCGGAGAAGAAAAATAATAATAAAAATTAAAGCTGCAAGCAGCATTTATCGGGGTTCAAGCAGTTAAGGCCTTTAAGGCATTTAAGCACAAAAGCATCAAAAGTTATTAAGATTTATTTAGCAAGCATGTAACCACTGACATAATAGATGGAAAAGACCATTTACAGCCAATACAGGCAATTTGCCATGGGATATATATGGTTTTAAAGCTTTTTAACAGTTATAGCGCCACCTATGGTCCGATCTCCATAAAATTGTTTACTGTGACCTCAAATTGAACCCATACACATGTGTACTGAGTTTGGTGAAGATATCTCATTTACTTCTTGAGTTATAGCCATTTGAGTAAAATAGGCTCCTCCCACAACGATTTGCCACATTCTAGAATTATTTAATATGATTCTAGCATGATTTACTATCATATACCATGTTCCAGAATGATTTATTAGGATTCTAGCATGATTTACCTTGATACACCTCATTTCAGTATTATTTACTATGATTTACAATGTTTCTAGCATGATTAACCACATTACTAGCAATTATGTGAAGTGTCAGTGCAAATGAGGTGATGAACACTGACAAAATATTATTGTGTTATAATAGTTAGTTATATACGTGATTTTTAGTGTGTGTCCAAGTATGAATGCAAAAGCACTTGTAAAATATTTCATTATTAAGTAGAATGGCCAGCAGAGGGCACTAGAAGACCACTTATTGGCTCACTTTCACTTTAAACCAGTTTTCTGCACTAAAGCAAACCAGTTTTTCCATGTTAACTCAATGCATGCTTACACACACACACACACACACACACACACACACACACACACACACACACACACACACACACACACACACACACACATACACACACAGCATAGTTAACCATGATTTACCATGATATACCACGTTCTAGTATTATTTACCAGGAGATAAACGACAATCTAGTATTATTTACTTTGATTTACCATGTTTCTAGCCTGATTTATCACATTACTAGCAATTATTTGAAGTGTCAGTGCAAATAAAGTGATTAACACTGACAAAATATGATTGTGTTATAATAGTTATTGCTATATAAGTGATTTTTTTAGTGTGTATTCAAGTATGAATGCAAGCACATGTTGAAATATTTCATTAATAAGTAGAATGGCCAGCAGAGGGCAGTAGAAGACCACTTATTGGCTCACTTTCACTTTAAACCAGTTTTCTGCACTAAAGCAAACCAGTTTATCCATGTTAACTCAATGCATGCTTACACACACACACACACACACACACACACACACACACACACACACACACACACACACACACACACACACACAGCATAGTTAACCATGATTTACCATGATTTACCACATTACTAGCAATTATTTGAAGTGTCAGTGCAAATAAAGTGATTAACACTGACAAAATATGATTGTGTTATAATAGTTATTGCTATATAAGTGATTTTTAGTGTGTATTCAAGTATAAATGCAAGCACATGTGGAAA
This sequence comes from Squalius cephalus, assembly GCF_949319135.1. NCBI lineage: Eukaryota > Metazoa > Chordata > Actinopteri > Cypriniformes > Leuciscidae > Squalius > Squalius cephalus. The sequence goes on along the minus strand of NC_137133.1, from coordinate 22,810,486 downwards.
AATTTAATTAATAAGTAGAATGGCCAGCAGAGGGCAGTAGAAGACCACTTATTGGCTCACTTTCACTTTAAACCTCATGATTTTGACCAGTTTTCTGCACTAAAGCAAACCAGTGTTTCCATGTTAACTCAATAATGCATACTTGCTACATATGCTACACACACGAATGCTACACACACACACACACACACACACACACACACACACACACACACACACACACACACACACACACACAAATGTTTCAGTGATATTAGTGTCACATTCACCTTCATCACATTCACCTTCTGTCTTCATCACATTCACCATCTGTCGTCATCACCTGCACCTGCTCCTCATCACCCTCCTCATCATCACCTGCTCCTCATCATCATAACCGTCACCTGTTGTCCTTGTCTTGATCTGTGTATTTAAGTTCCCCTCTCATCCATTATCATTGTCGGTTATTGTTTGTGCACTAGCACTCTGTTATGTTTGTTTTCATGTTGGAAAATAAAACCTTTGTTATATTTGTACCACACACACACACACACACACACACACACACACACACACACACACACACACACACACACACACACACACACACACACCATCATTTATCATGATTTACCATGGCTGATACCAATACCAATATGAGAAAATGACTATTTTAAACAGCAGGGGGCAGTAAAATACCACTTATTGGCTTAACATGCCATTAATTCATATCATTTTCACCTTTTTAACTGTTATAGAGGCAAATTTTGTCCGATCTGTCTGAAAATTTTCATGCTAGTTCAGGGTAATATTTCACACGTTCTGACTTGTTTTTAAGAAGGTCTGAGCATTGATTAAAGAGATATAGGCTTTCGGGGACACTTGGTAAAGGCCAGATTTTGAAGTGAACCTATTATAGCTATCCAAATGAAGTAGTTCAACTTTTTCTGACAATTATTGATCTAGTGAGTCCAGAGAATTGTATTGCACTAGTTTTGAACATTATGATATGAAAATTATATGATCAGAGATGGAAAAGACCATTTACAGCCAATACAGGCAGTTTACCATAGGAAATATATGATTTTAAAGCTTTTTAACAGTTATAGCGCCACCTATCGTCCGATCTCCATAGAATTTTTCATGCTTGTTAATGATGTTATGTCACATATGCTGACCAATTTTTGTGAAGTTCTGAGTTTTTATTTAGGATTTATAGGGTTTTTAGTGTATTTTGCCACGCCCATTTTATAAATGACCCTATTACAGCCATCCAAATGCAAAAGTTCAACTTTTTTTTGATAATTATTGATCTAGAGAGTCCAGAGAATTGTCCTAGACTGGTCTGGTTCCGATCGGGCAAAAAACCTAGGACTAGTTCGCAAAAGTAGTTTTTTAACATATTAATGAATAATTAATGAACAGTTTGATTGACAGCAATGGTTCTTGAGGCAAAGTTGTTCAGGATGAGGAGATCTATCAAATGATATGCATATTGTGTGGATATTTGTAACACCACGTGATTACAGAGCCGTAAAACTCGTTAGCGCCAACTAGTGGCCAATTTCTTTCAAAATTCTTACAGACCTTTAGGGCCATGAGCCGAACATGCCCATTGAGTTTCGTTCCGATCGGCCTCCGTTAACCTTGTCTAATAGGTGTTAAAATTTCATTGGCCAATGGCGGCCATGTTTTTTGAGATACGCAAATGTCCTCATACACATACATGGCACCTTGGACCAAGACACTGCATACCAATTTTCAAGTCAATCGGACTAACGGTCAGGTGGTTATAGCCTGTTTTATGTTTTTTTCATTTTATAGCGCCACCATGAGGCCAATCGTCGCGATTTTTTTACTGTGACCCCAGAGTAAGCTCATACACATGTGTACCAAGTTTGGTGAAGATACCTCATTTACATCGGGAGTTACAGCCATTTTAGTAAAATAGGCCCCTCCCACAACGTACGTTTTGGCGCCCCTTAGTGACCGTGAATCGAAATTTCCACTTTTTTTCGATAATTATTGATATTCAGTCTCCAGAGAACATTTCTGCATTAGTTTGGTTCCAATCGGGCAAAAAACCAGGGACTAGTTCGCAAAAATAGATTTTTGACAAAATTCAAAATGGCGGAAAATCTATCATGGCGGAAATGAAATCGGAGATATACGTTTTGTTCGTCAGGCGTCCAGCTTTCCAATGATATAAGACACTTGAGTCTACGACATACGGTCTAGGAGTTATGAGCAGTTTCGCGCTTTTGGTTGTTATAGCGCCACCTATGGGCCAATCGGGGTCATAATCTCTGAACCTTTCCTCGATTTTTGTACTACCATCTGTCAAAGTTTCAAAGTTCCAGCTCTTACGGTTTGGGCTGCACGATGCGTTTTAGCGGAGAAGAATAATAATAATAATAATAAAAATCCTTACAATTACAATAGGGTTTCAGCACTTCGTGCTTGAACCCCTAATTAAAGCTGCAAGCAGCATTTATCGGGGTTCAAGCAGTTAAGGCCTTTAAGGCATTTAAGCACAAAAGCATCAAAAGTTATTAAGATTTATTTAGCAAGCATGTAACCACTGACATAATAGATGGAAAAGACCATTTACAGCCAATACAGGCAATTTGCCATGGGATATATATGGTTTTAAAGCTTTTTAACAGTTATAGCGCCACCTATGGTCCGATCTCCATAAAATTGTTTACTGTGACCTCAAATTGAACCCATACACATGTGTACTGAGTTTGGTGAAGATATCTCATTTACTTCTTGAGTTATAGCCATTTGAGTAAAATAGGCTCCTCCCACGACGATTTGCCACATTCTAGAATTATTTAATATGATTCTAGCATGATTTACTATCATATACCATGTTCCAGAATGATTTATTAGGATTCTAGCATGATTTACCTTGATACACCTCATTTCAGTATTATTTACTATGATTTACAATGTTTCTAGCATGATTAACCACATTACTAGCAATTATGTGAAGTGTCAGTGCAAATGAGGTGATGAACACTGACAAAATATTATTGTGTTATAATAGTTAGTTATATACGTGATTTTTAGTGTGTGTCCAAGTATGAATGCAAAAGCACATGTAAAATATTTCATTATTAAGTAGAATGGCCAGCAGAGGGCACTAGAAGACCACTTATTGGCTCACTTTCACTTTAAACCAGTTTTCTGCACTAAAGCAAACCAGTTTTTCCATGTTAACTCAATGCATGCTTACACACACACACACACACACACACACACACACACACACACACACACACACACACACACACATACACACACAGCATAGTTAACCATGATTTACCATGATATACCACGTTCTAGTATTATTTACCAGGAGATAAACGACAATCTAGTATTATTTACTTTGATTTACCATGTTTCTAGCCTGATTTATCACATTACTAGCAATTATTTGAAGTGTCAGTGCAAATAAAGTGATTAACACTGACAAAATATGATTGTGTTATAATAGTTATTGCTATATAAGTGATTTTTAGTGTGTATTCAAGTATAAATGCAAGCACATGTGGAAAAATTTAATTAATAAGTAGAAGGGCCAGCAGAGGGCAGTAGAAGACCACTTATTGGCTCACTTTCACTTTAAACCTCATGATTTTGACCAGTTTTCTGCACTAAAGCAAACCAGTGTTTCCATGTTAACTCAATAATGCATACTTGCTACATATGCTACACACAATAATGCTACACACACACACACACACACACACACACACACACACACACACACAAATGTTTCAGTGATATTGGTGTCACATTCACCTTCATCACATTCACCTTCTGTCTTCATCACATTCACCATCTGTCGTCATCACCTGCACCTGCTCCTCATCACCCTCCTCATCATCACCTGCTCCTCATCATCATAACCGTCACCTGTTGTCCTTGTCTTGATCTGTGTATTTAAGTTCCCCTCTCATCCATTATCATTGTCGGTTATTGTTTGTGCACTAGCACTCTGTTATGTTTGTTTTCATGTTGGAAAATAAAACCTTTGTTATATTTGTACCACACACACACACACACACACACACACACACACACACACACACACACACCATCATTTATCATGATTTACCATGGCTGATACCAATACCAATATGAGAAAATGACTATTTTAAACAGCAGGGGGCAGTAAAATACCACTTATTGGCTTAACATGCCATTAAATCATATCATTTTCACCTTTTTAACTGTTATAGAGGCAAATTTTGTCCGATCTGTCTGAAAATTTTCATGCTTGTTCAGGGTGATATTTCACACGTTCTGACTTGTTTTTAAGAAGGTCTGAGCATTGATTAAAGAGATATAGGCTTTCGGGGACACTTGGTAAAGGCCAGATTTTGAAGTGAACCTATTATAGCTATCCAAATGAAGTAGTTCAACTTTTTCTGACAATTATTGATCTAGTGAGTCCAGAGAATTGTATTGCACTAGTTTTGAACATTATGATATGAAAATTATATGATCAGACATGGAAAAGACCATTTACAGCCAATACAGGCAGTTTACCATAGGAAATATATGGTTTTAAAGCTTTTTAACAGTTATAGCGCCAACTATTGTCCAATCTCCATAAAATTTTGCAAGCTTGTTTGTGATGTTATGACACATATGCTCACCAATTTTTGTGAAGTTCTGAGTTTTCATTTAGGATTTATAGGCTTTTGAGTGTATTTTGCCACACCCATTTTATAAATGACCCTATTACAGCCATACAAATACAAAAGTTCAACTTTTTTTTGATAATTATTGATCTAGAGAGTCCATAGAATTGTCCTAGACTGGTCTGGTTCCGATCGGGCGAAAAACCAGGGACTAGTTCGCAAAAGTAGGTTTTAGACATATTCATGAATATTTAATGAACGGTTTGATTGACAGCAATGGTTCTAGAGGCAAAGTTGTTCAGCATGAGCAGATCTATCAAATGATATGCATTTTGTGACAATATATCTAACACCACGTGATTACAGAGCCATAAAACTCGTTAGCGCCAACTAGTGGCCGATTTCTTTCAAAATTCTTACAGACCTCTAGGGCCATGAGTCGAACATGCCCACCGAGTTTCGTTCCGATCGGCCTCCGTTAACCTTGTCTAATAGGTGCTCAACTTCATTGGCCAATGGCGGCCATGTTTTTTGAGATACACCAATGTCCTCATAGACATACATGGCACCTTGGACCAAGACACTGCATACCAATTTTCAAGTCAATCGGACTAACGGTCAGGTGGTTATAGCCTGTTTTATGTTTTTTTCATGTTATAGCGCCACCATGTGGCCAATCGCCGCGATTTTTTTACCGTGACCTCAGATTGACCTCTTACATATGTGTACCAAGTTTGGTGAAAATACCTCATTTACTTCTGGAGTTATAGCCATTTTAGTAAAATAGGCTCCGCCCACAACGTTAATTTTGCGCCCCCTAGCGACCCTGAATCGAAATTTCAACTTTTTTTCGATAATTATTGATCTTCAGTCTCCAGAGAACAATTCTGCACTGGTTTGGTTCCGATCGAGCAAAAAACCAGGGACTAGTTCGCAAAAGTAGGTTTTCGACAAAATTCAAAATGGCGGAAAATCTATCATGACGGAAATGAAATCGGAGATATACGTTTTGTTCGTCAGACGACCAGCTTTCCAATGATATAAGACACTTGTGTCTACGACATACGGTCCAGGAGTTATGACCACTTTCGCGCTTTTGGTTGTTATAGCGCCACCTATGGGCCAATCGAGGTCATAATTTGATAACCTCTCCTCGATTTTTGTACTACCATCTGGCAAAGTTTCAAAGCTCTAGCCCTTACGGTTTGGGCTGCACGATGCGTTTTACGGCGGAATAATAATAATAATAATAATTAAAGCTGCAAGCAGCATTTATCGGGGTTCAAGCATTTAAGGCCTTTAAGTACGAAAGCATCAAAAGTTATTAAGTTTTATTTAGCAAGCCAAAAAACTCTCTAGCGCCAAGTAGTGGCTGATTTCTTTCAAAATTCTTACAGACATCTAGAGCCATGATTCGATCATGCCTACCGAGTTTTGTTCCGATCGGCCTCCGTTAACCTTGTCTAATAGGTGTTTAAATTTCATTGGTCATGTTTTTCGAGATACGCCAATGTCCTCATAGACATACATGGCACCTTGGACTAAGACACTGCATACCAATTTTCAAGTCAATCGGACTAACGGTCAGGTAGTCATAGCCCTTTTCATGTTTTTTTCATGTTATAGCACCACCTAGTGTTCAATCGTCGTGACTTTGTTACCGTTTCTCCATCAGCTGGTTCTCATTCACATCCCTCTTACACACCTGTTCTCAATCTTTCTCTTTTGTCTTCGCTATATCTAGCTCTCTCTTTCTTGTTTGTGTTGTCGGATTATTGTTTGACTGTGATGCACGTCGATGGTTATAGCTCTGAAAAGAAACCTAAGTCCTGTCCTGTCCTGTCCAGTCCTGTCGGGTCCTGCTGTTAACTGTGCAACTGTTATCATTTGCTGTGAGTTACCTATTCTGTGCTGTACACAGTGTTCTCCGTGGAGAATAGCAGAGGGTTCCACTGCTCACCTGCTTCCCAGTCCTCGCTGCCCAGGAGTGGCCAGATCGACAGTATCCTCAGTTTCTTCATTCAATGAGTTGATCTACAGCATCCTCTGTTTATTTATATTCTGAGAGAAGCAACAAACTAAGTCTTTGTTTCATTGTCTGAGAAGTGACTTTCTGTTATCAGCCTGCACGGCGTTATCTTGTTTCAATTAAAAGAGAACATTACCTGCTTTTCGTCTCTGGACCTCTCTGTTTTATCACAGTTCTAGCATAGTTTACCATGATTTACCATGTTCTAGCATGATGTACCATGATATACCATGTTCTAGAATGATGTACCAGGATTGTAGTATGATTTACCTTGATACACCACATTCTAGTATTATGTATTATGATTTACCATGTTTTTAGTGTGATTTACCATGATTTACCACATTGCTAGCAATTGACCTTTCGCCGGCCCCTCCCCCAAAACGGCCATTGTCCAATCACACATCATAGCAACCGTTACTATGTGAGCAGGTCCGACAAACATTAGCAAGATGATGAAGCGTGCGCATAGAGCGTGCGCCCATGGCGTTTGTAAATCGGACACTACATACCCCGAGAGATTGTCTGGAGGAGTAATGTTCTTTCCATTCCCAAAGCCGAAAACACAACGTGAGCGGTGCCTACAATGGATAAAACAGTGTGGACGGCCCCACTCCCAGTTAAATGTGTTGAACATTACGAAGCATAAATACGTCTGCTGGCTGTGGTATCGATGGCTACTTAACGTTAAAGGTTTTTTTTTGTTTTTCTGATCTGAAATACTATCCTATCTGTAACTCAAAAAACATAATATTGTCTGAACCGCGAGTTTTATGATCCGTTGCCCCACTAATAAATATTATGGTCTCAACCGCGATTTTTGTGATCTTTGTCCCCCTAATAAATAAGTTATTATGGTAAGTGCATTATGAAAGACAATCAATGAAAGTTATTTAGATGCAAATTAAGGCTATGTCTGGTTAAACAGTTATTGTGTGATTTCGTTTATTGTGCTTTGTCAACTTGAAGCATGAATTTGAGAAAGAAAATCATTTTTTGAAGAAAATGCACCACATACTTTTTGTCATGATATTGGCCTAAGTTATAGCTAAAAGATTGTAAAAGCTTTCAGTTCACTGCCTAATTGTAGTTGAAAAGTCAAATTAAGCTTGATTAATGATATAGTGACTGATCAAATAAACTACAGCATCGGGAATATAACTCCCATGTGTTTTGCAGCATTTAAAATTTTAGTCATTGTGTTATGCGAAAAAACACACATAAGAAATTGCTGACAGCACTTTTATTTTCAGAGACAGTTTTTTCTTTCACACAAAAACACAACAGTAAGTGTCTTACAATGCTTTTAAACACTTGTTTCCTTGTTCTTTGTCATAATCACAAATGATGTGTATGAACACCGGTAAGCATTAAGTTAGCCTCGATAGAGACGTAGATAGTAGTCGTGTCTCCTTCATTGCGTATTTTTATATTATAATATATCCCTCCACTGAATACTGTAACCCTTTCTGCCTCAATCTGGAGGATATCGCGGAGGTATTGCTCCAAAAACACGCACGGGTATACCCTTTTCCGTCATGGCAATCTGTCGTGCTGGTGGTCGTGTTTGACCATTTGTTTGTCGGACGTAGCAACAGTAACTAAGGGGGGCGGGGCTCGGCGAAAGGTCAATTATGTGAAGTATCAGTAAAGATGAAGTGATAAACTCTGACAAAATATGATTGTGCTACAATAGTAATTGTTATATAAGTGATTTTTTTGTGTTTTATTGTTATATAAGTGATTTTTAGTGTCCAATGAATGCAAAAGCATATGTGAGTAGACTTCATTAATGAGTAGAATGGCCAGCAGAGGGCAGTAGAAGACCACATATTGGCTCACTTTCACTTTAAACTTCTTGATTTTCACCATTTTTCTGCACTAAAGCAAACCAGTTTTTCCATTTTAACTCCATAATGCATGTTTACACACACACACACACACACACACACACACACACACACACACACACACACAAAGACAAGTGTTGTTGTTTTTTCAATGCTATTGGGATGTCATTATGAATGGTCTATAAACATTTCACAAAGTCTTTGTAAGCTATTAATCAGACGATTCAGAATTTATTCAGAAACCTAAGACTACACACACACATTATGTTGTAGATGCAGACATTTGAAATGTATGATGTGATCAAACTGTCAATACTAATACTTTAACAGATGGATTTTGACTAAATGTAATTGTAAATGTTAAAATAGTGATTTTATAAAGTCTAAATATAAATTATAGAACAATATGACAAAATGACTATTTTGAACAGCAGGGGGCAGTAAAATACCACTTATTGGCTTAACATGCCATTATAATCATATCATTTTCACCTTTTTAACTGTTATAGAGGCAAATTTTGTCTGATCTGTCTGAAAATTTTCATGCATGTTCAGAGTGATATTTCACATGTTCTGACTTGTTTTTAAGAAGGTCTGAGTCATTCATTAAAGAGATATAGGCTTTCGGGGGACACTTGGTAAAGGCTACATTTTGAAGTGACCCTATTATAGCTATCCAAATGAAGTAGTTCAACTTTTTCTGACAATTATTGATCTAGTGAGTCCAGAGAATTGTATTGCACTAGTTTTGAACATTATGATATGAAAATTATATGATCAGAGATGGAAAAGACCATTTACAGCCAATACAGGCAACATACCATAGGAAATATATGGTTTTAAAGCTTTTTAACAGTTATAGCGCCACCTATCGTCCGATCTCCATAACATTTTGCATGCTTGTTAATGATGTTATGACACATAGGCTGACCAATTTTTGTGAAGTTCTGAGTTTTCATTTAGGATTTATAGGCTTTTGAGTGTATTTTGCCACACCCATTTTATAAATGACCCTATTACAGCCATACAAATGCAAAAGTTCAACTTTTTTTTGATAATTATTGATCTAGAGAGTCCAGAGAATTGTCCTAGACTGGTCTGGTTCCGATCGGGCGAAAAACCTAGGACTAGTTCGCAAAAGTAGGTTTTAAACATATTCGTGAATATTTAATGAACGGTTTGATTGACAGCAATGGTTCTTGAGGCAAAGTTGTTCAGCATGAGCAGATCTATCAAATGATATGCATATTGTGTGAATGAGTGTAACACCACGTGATTACAGAGCCATAAAACTCGTTAGCGCCAACTAGTGGCCTATTTCTTTCAAAATTCTTACAGACCTCTAGGGCCATGAGACGAACATGCCCATCGAGTTTCGTTCCGATCGGCCTCCGTTAACCTTGTCTAATCGGTGCTCAAACTTCATTGGCCGATGGCGGCCATGTTTTTTGAGATACGCCAATGTCCTCATAGACATACATGGCACCTTGGGCCAAGACACTGCATACCAATTTTCAAGTCAATCGGACTAACGGTCAGGTGGTTATAGCCTGTTTTATGTTTTTTTCATGTTATAGCGCCACCATGTGGCCAATCGCCGCGATTTTTTTACCGTGACCTCAGATTGACCTCTTACACATGTGTACCAAGTTTGGTTAAAATACCTCTTTTACTTCTGGAGTTATAGCCATTTTAGTAAAATAGGCTCCTCCCACAATGTTAATTTTGCACCCCCTAGCGACCGTGAATCGAAATTTCAACTTTTTTTCGATAATTATTGATCTTCAGACTCCAGAGAACAATTCTGCACTGGTTTGGTTCCGATCGGGCGAAAAACCAGGGACTAGTTCGCAAAAGTATATTTTCAACAAAATTCAAAATGGCGGAAAATCTATCATGGCGGAAATAAAATCGGAGATATACGTTTTGTTCGTCAGGCGTCCAGCTTTCCAATGATATAAGACACTTGAGTCTAGGACTTACGGTCTAGGAGTTATGAGCAGTTTCGCGCTTTTGGTTGCTATAGCGCCACCTATGGGCCAATCGGGGTCATAATTTGATAACCTCTCCTCGATTTTTGTACTACCATATGGCAAAGTTTCAAAGCTCTAGCCCTTACGGTTTGGGCTGCACGATGCGTTTTACGGCGGAATAATAATAATAATAATAATAATAATAATTAAAGCTGCAAGCAGCATTTATCGGGGTTCAAGCAGTTAAGGCGTTTAAGGTTTTTAAGCACAAAAGCATCAAAAGTTATTAAGATTTATTTAGCAAGCATGTAACCACTGACATAATAGATGGAAAAGACCATTTACAGCCAATACAGGCAATTTGCCATGGGATATATATGGTTTTAAAGCTTTTTAACAGTTATAGCGCCACCTATGGTCCGATCTCCATAAAATTGTTTACTGTGACCTCAAATTGAACCCATACACATGTGTACTGAGTTTGGTGAAGATATCTCATTTACTTCTTGAGTTATAGCCATTTGAGTAAAATAGGCTCCTCCCACAACGATTTGCCACATTCTAGAATTATTTAATATGATTCTAGCATGATTTACTATCATATACCATGTTCCAGAATGATTTATTAGGATTCTAGCATGATTTACCTTGATACACCTCATTTCAGTATTATTTACTATGATTTACAATGTTTCTAGCATGATTAACCACATTACTAGCAATTATGTCAAGTGTCAGTGCAAATGAGGTGATGAACACTGACAAAATATTATTGTGTTATAATAGTTAGTTATATACGTGATTTTTAGTGTGTGTCCAAGTATGAATGCAAAAGCACATGTAAAATATTTCATTATTAAGTAGAATGGCCAGCAGAGGGCACTAGAAGACCACTTATTGGCTCACTTTCACTTTAAACCAGTTTTCTGCACTAAAGCAAACCAGTTTTTCCATGTTAACTCAATGCATGCTTACACACACACACACACACATACACACACAGCATAGTTAACCATGGTTTACCATGATATACCACGTTCTAGTATTATTTACCAGGAGATAAACGACAATCTAGTATTATTTACTTTGATTTACCATGTTTCTAGCCTGATTTATCACATTACTAGCAATTATTTGAAGTGTCAGTGCAAATAAAGTGATTAACACTGACAAAATATGATTGTGTTATAATAGTTATTGCTATATAAGTGATTTTTTTAGTGTGTATTCAAGTATGAATGCAAGCACATGTTGAAATATTTCATTAATAAGTAGAATGGCCAGCAGAGGGCAGTAGAAGACCACTTATTGGCTCACTTTCACTTTAAACCAGTTTTCTGCACTAAAGCAAACCAGTTTATCCATGTTAACTCAATGCATGCTTACACACACACACACACACACACACACACACACACACACACACACACACACACATAAATGTTTCAGTGATATTGGTGTCACATTCACCTTCATCACATTCACCTTCTGTCTTCATCACATTCACCATCTGTCGTCATCACCTGCACCTGCTCCTCATCACCCTCCTCATCATCACCTGCTCCTCATCATCATAACCGTCACCTGTTGTCCTTGTCTTGATCTGTGTATTTAAGTTCCCCTCTCATCCATTATCATTGTCGGTTATTTTTTGTGCACTAGCACTCTGTTATGTTTGTTTTCATGTTGGAAAATAAAACCTTTGTTATATTTGTACCACACACACACACACACACACACACACACACACACACACACACACACACACACACACACACACCATCATTTATCATGATTTACCATGGCTGATACCAATACCAATATGAGAAAATGACTATTTTAAACAGCAGGGGGCAGTAAAATACCACTTATTGGCTTAACATGCCATTAATTCATATCATTTTCACCTTTTTAACTGTTATAGAGGCAAATTTTGTCCGATCTGTCTGAAAATTTTCATGCTTGTTCAGGGTGATATTTCACATGTTCTGACTTGTTTTTAAGAAGGTCTGAGCATTGATTAAAGAGATATAGGCTTTCGGGGACACTTGGTAAAGGCCAGATTTTGAAGTGAACCTATTATAGCTATCCAAATGAAGTAGTTCAACTTTTTCTGACAATTATTGATCTAGTGAGTCCAGAGAATTGTATTGCACTAGTTTTGAACATTATGATATGAAAATTATATGATCAGAGATGGAAAAGACCATTTACAGCCAATACAGGCAGTTTACCATAGGAAATATATGATTTTAAAGCTTTTTAACAGTTATAGCGCCACCTATCGTCCGATCTCCATAGAATTTTTCATGCTTGTTAATGATGTTATGTCACATATGCTGACCAATTTTTGTGAAGTTCTGAGTTTTTATTTAGGATTTATAGGCTTTTTAATGTATTTTGACACGCCCATTTTATAAATTACCCTATTACAGCCATCCAAATGCAAAAGTTCAACTTTTTTTTGATAATTATTGATCTAGAGAGTCCAGAGAATTGTCCTAGACTGGTCTGGTTCCGATCGGGCAAAAAACCTAGGACTAGTTCGCAAAAGTAGGTTTTTAACATATTAATGAATAATTAATGAACAGTTTGATTGACAGCAATGGTTCTTGAGGCAAAGTTGTTCAGGATGAGGAGATCTATCAAATGATATGCATATTGTGTGGATATTTGTAACACTACGTGATTACAGAGCCGTAAAACTCGTTAGCGCCAACTAGTGGCCGATTTCTTTCAAAATTCTTACAGACCTTTAGGGCCATGAGCCGAACATGCCCATTGAGTTTCGTTCCGATCGGCCTCCGTTAACCTTGTCTAATAGGTGCTCAAACTTCGTTGGCCGATGGCGGCCATGTTTTTTGAGATACGCCAATGTCCTCATACACATACATGGCACCTTGGACCAAGACACTGCATACCAATTTTCAAGTCAATCGGACTAACGGTCAGGTGGTTATAGCCTGTTTTATGTTTTTTTCATTTTATAGCGCCACCATGAGGCCAATCGTCGCGATTTTTTTACTGTGACCCCAGATTAAGCTCATACACATGTGTACCAAGTTTGGTGAAGATACCTCATTTACATCGGGAGTTATAGCCATTTTAGTAAAATAGGCCCCTCCCACAACGTACGTTTTGGCGCCCCTTAGCGACCGTGAATCGAAATTTCCACTTTTTTTCGATAATTATTGATCTTCAGTCTCCAGAGAACATTTCTGCACTAGTTTGGTTCCAATCGGGCAAAAAACCAGGGACTAGTTCGCAAAAGTAGATTTTTGACAAAATTCAAAATGGCGGAAAATCTATCATGGCGGAAATGAAATCGGAGATATACGTTTTGTTCGTCAGGCGTCCAGCTTTCCAATGATATAAGACACTTGAGTCTACGACATACGGTCTAGGAGTTATGAGCAGTTTCGCGCTTTTGGTTGTTATAGCGCCACCTATGGGCCAATCGGGGTCATAATCTCTGAACCTTTCCTCGATTTTTGTACTACCATCTGTCAAAGTTTCAAAGTTCCAGCTCTTACGGTTTGGGCTGCACGATGCGTTTTACGGCGGAATAATAATAATAATAATAATAATAATAAAAATCAGCACAATTACAATAGGGTTTCAGCACTTCGTGCTTGAACCCCTAATAATAATTAAAGCTGCAAGCAGCATTTATCGGGGTTCAAGCAGTTAAGGCCTTTAAGGCATTTAAGCACAAAAGCATCAAAAGTTATTAAGATTTATTTAATAAGCATGTAACCACTGACATAATAGATGGAAAAGACCATTTACAGCCAATACAGGCAATTTACCATGTGATATATATGGTTTTAAAGCTTTTTAACAGTTATAGCGCCACCTATGGTCCGATCTCCATAGAATTGTTTACTGTGACCTCAAATTGAACCCATACACATGTGTACTGAGTTTGGTGAAGATATCTCATTTACTTCTTGAGTTATAGCCATTTTAGTAAAATAGGCTCCTCCCACAACAATTTAGCATATTCTAGTATTATTTACTATGATTCTAGCATAATTTGCCATATTCTAGCATAATTTACCATGATATACTACATTCTAGTATGATTTACCATTGTTTACTGTGATTCTAGCATGGATTACCATAGTTTATCATGATTTATCATAGTTTACCATGATTTATCATAGTTTACCATGATTTACCCTGTTCTAGCATAGTTTACCATGATTTACCATGTTCTAGCATGATTTACCATGATATACCACATTCTAACATGATTTACCATAGTTTATTATGATTTATCATGGCTTACCATGATTTACCCTGTTCTAGCATAGTTTACCATGATTTACCATGTTCTAGCATGATGTACCATGATATACCATGTTCTAGAATGATGTACCAGGATTGTAGTATGATTTACCTTGATACACCACATTCTAGTATTATTTATTATGATTTACCATGTTTTATTGTGATTTACCATGATTTACCACATTGCTAGCAATTATGTGAAGTATCAGTAAAAATGAAGTGATAAACTCTGACAAAATATGATTGTGCTACAATAGTAATTGTTATGTAAGTGATTTTTTAGTGTTTTATTGTTATATAAGTGATTTTTAGTGTCTAATGCATATGTGAGTAGACTTCATTAATAAGTAGAATGGCCAGCAGAGGGCAGTAGAAGACCACTTATTGGCTCACTTTCACTTTAAACTTCTTGATTTTCACCATTTTTCTGCACTAAAGCAAACCAGTTTTTCCATTTTAACTCCATAATGCATGTTTACACACACACACACACACACACACACACACACACACACACACACACACACACACACAAAGACAAATGTTGTTGTTGTTTTTTCAATGCTATTGGGATATGTCATTATGAAAATATATTTGAATGGTCTATAAACATTTCACAAAGTCTTTGCAAGCTATTAATCAGATGATTCAGAATTTATTCAGAAACCTAAGACTACACACACACATTATGTTGTAGATACAGACATTTGAAATGTATGATGTGATCAAACTGTCAATACTAATACTTTAACAGATGGATTTTGACTAAATGTAATTGTAAATGTTAAAATAGTGATTTTATAAAGTCTAAATATAAATTATAGAACAATTATGACAAAATGACTATTTTGAACAGCAGGGGGCAGTAAAATACCACTTATTGGCTTAACATGCCATTATAATCATATCATTTTCACCTTTTTAACTGTTATAGAGGCAAATTTTGTCTGATCTGTCTGAAAATTTTCATGCATGTTCAGAGTGATATTTCACATGTTCTGACTTGTTTTAAAGAAGGTCTGAGTCATTCATTAAAGAGATATAGGCTTTCGGGGACACTTGGTAAAGGCTACATTTTGAAGTGAACCTATTATAGCTATCCAAATGAAGTAGTTCAACTTTTTCTGACAATTATTGATCTAGTGAGTCCAGAGAATTGTATTGCACTAGTTTTGAACATTATGATATGAAAATTATATGATCAGAGATGGAAAAGACCATTTACAGCCAATACAGGCAACATACCATAGGAAATATATGGTTTTAAAGCTTTTTAACAGTTATAGCGCCACCTATCGTCCGATCTCCATATCATTTTGCATGCTTGTTAATGATGTTATGACACATAGGCTGACCAATTTTTGTGAAGTTCTGAGTTTTCATTTAGGATTTATAGGCTTTTGAGTGTATTTTGCCACACCCATTTTATAAATGACCCTATTACAGCCATACAAATGCAAAAGTTCAACTTTTTTTTGATAATTATTGATCTAGAGAGTCCAGAGAATTGTCCTAGACTGGTCTGGTTCCGATCGGGCGAAAAACCTAGGACTAGTTCGCAAAAGTAGGTTTTAGACATATTCATGAATATTTAATGAACGGTTTGATTGACAGCAATGGTTCTTGAGGCAAAGTTGTTCAGCATGAGCAGATCTATCAAATGATATGCATATTGTGTGGATGAGTGTAACACCACGTGATTACAGAGCCATAAAACTCGTTAGCGCCAACTAGTGGCCGATTTCTTTCAAAATTCTTACAGACCTCTAGGGCCATGAGACGAACATGCCCATCGAGTTTCGTTCCGATCGGCCTCCGTTAACCTTGTCTAATCGGTGCTCAAACTTCATTGGCCGATGGCGGCCATGTTTTTTGAGATACGCCAATGTCCTCATAGACATACACGGCACCTTGGACCAAGACACTGCATACCAATTTTCAAGTCAATCGGACTAACGGTCAGGTGGTTATAGCCTGTTTTATGTTTTTTTCATGTTATAGCGCCACCATGTGGCCAATCGCCGCGATTTTTTTACCGTGACCTCAGAGTGACCTCTTACACATGTGTACCAAGTTTGGTTAAAATACCTCTTTTACTTCTGGAGTTATAGCCATTTTAGTAAAATAGGCTCCTCCCACAACGTTAATTTTGCACCCCCTAGCGACCGTGAATCGAAATTTCAACTTTTTTTCGATAATTATTGATCTTCAGACTCCAGAGAACAATTCTGCACTGGTTTGGTTCCGATCGGGCGAAAAACCAGGGACTAGTTCGCAAAAGTAGATTTTCGACAAAATTCAAAATGGCGGAAAATCTATCATGGCGGAAATAAAATCGGAGATATACGTTTTGTTCGTCAGGCGTCCAGCTTTCCAATGATATAAGACACTTGAGTCTATGACTTACGGTCTAGGAGTTATGAGCAGTTTCGCGCTTTTGGTTGCTATAGCGCCACCTATGGGCCAATCGGGGTCATAATTTGATAACCTCTCCTCGATTTTTGTACTACCATATGGCAAAGTTTCAAAGCTCTAGCCCTTACGGTTTGGGCTGCACGATGCGTTTTACGGCGGAATAATAATAATAATAATAATAATAATAAAAATCAGCACAATTACAATAGGGTTTCAGCACTTCGTGCTTGAACCCCTAATTAAAGCTGCAAGCAGCATTTATCGGGGTTCAAGCAGTTAAGGCCTTTAAGGCCTTTAAGCACAAAAGCATCAAAAGTTATTAAGATTTATTTAGCAAGCATGTAACCACTGACATAATAGATGGAAAAGACCATTTACAGCCAATACAGGCAATTTACCATGTGATATATATGGTTTTAAAGCTTTTTAACAGTTATAGCGCCACCTATGGTCCGATCTCCATAGAATTGTTTACTGTGACCTCAAATTGAACCCATACACATGTGTACTGAGTTTGGTGAAGATATCTCATTTACTTCTTGAGTTATAGCCATTTTAGTAAAATAGGCTCCTCCCACAACAATTTAGCATATTCTAGTATTATTTACTATGATTCTAGCATGATTTGCCATATTCTAGCATAATTTACCATGATATACTACATTCTAGTATGATTTACCATTGTTTACTGTGATTCTAGCATGGATTACCATAGTTTATCATGATTTATCATAGTTTACCATGATTCATCATAGTTTACCATGATTTACCCTGTTCTAGCATAGTTTACCATGATTTACCATGTTCTAGCATGATTTACCATGATATACCACATTCTAACATGATTTACCATAGTTTATTATGATTTATCATGGCTTACCATGATTTACCCTGTTCTAGCATAGTTTACCATGATTTACCATGTTCTAGCATGATGTACCATGATATACCATGTTCTAGAATGATGTACCAGGATTGTAGTATGATTTACCTTGATACACCACATTCTAGAATTATTTATTATGATTTACCATGTTTTTAGTGTGATTTACCATGATTTACCACATTGCTAGCAATTATGTGAAGTATCAGTAAAAATGAAGTGATAAACTCTGACAAAATATGATTGTGCTACAATAGTAATTGTTATATAAGTGATTTT
This sequence comes from Squalius cephalus, assembly GCF_949319135.1. Lineage (NCBI taxonomy): Eukaryota > Metazoa > Chordata > Actinopteri > Cypriniformes > Leuciscidae > Squalius > Squalius cephalus. The sequence goes on along the minus strand of NC_137133.1, from coordinate 22,792,130 downwards.
TTAGTGTTTTATTGTTATATAAGTGATTTTTAGTGTCTAATGAATGCAAAAGCATAAGTGAGTAGACTTCATTAATAAGTAGAATGGCCAGCAGAGGGCAGGAGAAGACCACATATTGGCTCACTTTCACTTTAAACTTCTTGATTTTCACCATTTTTCTGCACTAAAGCAAACCAGTTTTTCCATTTTAACTCCATAATGCATGTTTACACACACACACACACACGCACACACGCACACACACACACACACACACACACACACAAAGACAAATGTTGTTGTTGTTTTTTCAATGCTATTGGGATATGTCATTATGAAAATATATTTGAATGGTCTATAAACATTTCACAAAGTCTTTGCAAGCTATTAATCAGATGATTAACCTAAGACTACACACACACATTATGTTGTAGATGCAGACATTTGAAATGTATGATGTGATCAAACTGTCAATACTAATACTTTAACAGATGTATTTTGACTAAATGTAATTGTAAATGTTAAAATAGTGATTTTATAAAGTCTAAATATAAATTATAGAACAATATGACAAAATGACTATTTTGAACAGCAGGGGGCAGTAAAATACCACTTATTGGCTTAATATGCCATTATAATCATATCATTTTCACCTTTTTAACTGTTACAGAGGCAAATTTTGTCTGATCTGTCTGAAAATTTTCATGCATGTTCAGAGTGATATTTCACATGTTCTGACTTGTTTTTAAGAAGGTCTGAGTCATTCATTAAAGAGATATAGGCTTTCGGGGACACTTGGTAAAGGCTACATTTTGAAGTGAACCTATTATAGCTATCCAAATGAAGTAGTTCAACTTTTTCTGACAATTATTGATCTAGTGAGTCCAGAGAATTGTATTGCACTAGTTTTGAACATTATGATATGAAAATTATATGATCAGAGATGGAAAAGACCATTTACAGCCAATACAAGCAACATACCATAGGAAATATATGGTTTTAAAGCTTTTTAAAGGTTATAGCGCCACCTATCGTCCGATCTCCATAAAATTTTGCATGCTTGTTAATGATGTTATGACACATAGGCTGACCAATTTTTGTGAAGTTCTGAGTTTTCATTTAGGATTTATAGGCTTTTGAGTGTATTTTGCCACACCCATTTTATAAATGACCCTATTACAGCCATACAAATGCAAAAGTTCAACTTTTTTTTGATAATTATTGATCTAGAGAGTCCAGAGAATTGTCCTAGACTGGTCTGGTTCCGATCGGGCGAAAAACCTAGGACTAGTTCGCAAAAGTAGGTTTTAGACATATTCGTGAATATTTAATGAACGGTTTGATTGACAGCAATGGTTCTTGAGGCAAAGTTGTTCAGCATGAGCAGATCTATCAAATGATATGCATATTGTGTGGATGAGTGTAACACCACGTGATTACAGAGCCATAAAACTCGTTAGCGCCAACTAGTGGCCGATTTCTTTCAAAATTCTTACAGACCTCTAGGGCCATGAGACGAACATGCCCATCGAGTTTCGTTCCGATCGGCCTCCGTTAACCTTGTCTAATCGGTGCTCAAACTTCATTGGCCGATGGCGGCCATGTTTTTTGAGATACGCCAATGTCCTCATAGACATACATGGCACCTTGGACCAAGACACTGCATACCAATTTTCAAGTCAATCGGACTAACGGTCAGGTGGTTATAGCCTGTTTTATGTTTTTTTCATGTTATAGCGCCACCATGTGGCCAATCGCCGCGATTTTTTTACCGTGACCTCAGATTGACCTCTTACACATGTGTACCAAGTTTGGTTAAAATACCTCTTTTACTTCTGGAGTTATAGCCATTTTAGTAAAATAGGCTCCTCCCACAACGTTAATTTTGCACACCCTAGCGACCGTGAATCGAAATTTCAACTTTTTTTCGATAATTATTGATCATCAGACTCCAGTGAACAATTCTGCACTGGTTTGGTTCCGATCGGGCGAAAAACCAGGGACTAGTTCGCAAAAGTAGATTTTCGACAAAATTCAAAATGGCGGAAAATCTATCATGGCGGAAATAAAATCGGAGATATACGTTTTGTTCGTCAGGCGTCCAGCTTTCCAATGATATAAGACACTTGAGTCTAGGACTTACGGTCTAGGAGTTATGAGCAGTTTCGCGCTTTTGGTTGCTATAGCGCCACCTATGGGCCAATCGGGGTCATAATTTGATAACCTCTCCTCGATTTTTGTACTACCATATGGCAAAGTTTCAAAGCTCTAGCCCTTACGGTTTGGGCTGCACGATGCGTTTTACGGCGGAATAATAATAATAATAATAATAATAATAAAAATCAGCACAATTACAATAGGGTTTCAGCACTTCGTGCTTGAACCCCTAATCAGTACAATTACAATAGGGTTTCAGCACTTCGTGCTTGAACCCCTAATAAAAATCAGCACAATTACAATAGGGTTTCAGCACTTCGTGCTTGAACCCCTAATAATAATAATAATAATAATTAAAGCTGCAAGCAGCATTTATCGGGGTTCAAGCAGTTAAGGCCTTTAAGGCATTTAAGCACAAAAGCATCACAAGTTATTAAGATTTATTTAGCAAGCATGTAACCACTGACATAATAGATGGAAAAGACCATTTACAGCCAATACAGGCAATTTGCCATGGGATATATATGGTTTTAAAGCTTTTTAACAGTTATAGCGCCACCTATGGTCCAATCTCCATAAAATTGTTTACTGTGACCTCAAATTGAACCCATACACATGTGTACTGAGTTTGGTGAAGATATCTCATTTACTTCTTGAGTTATAGCCATTTGAGTAAAATAGGCTCCTCCCACAACGATTTGCCACATTCTAGAATTATTTAATATGATTCTAGCATGATTTACTATCATATACCATGTTCCAGAATGATTTATTAGGATTCTAGCATGATTTACCTTGATACACCTCATTTCAGTATTATTTACTATGATTTACAATGTTTCTAGCATGATTAACCACATTACTAGCAATTATGTGAAGTGTCAGTGCAAATGAGGTGATGAACACTGACAAAATATTATTGTGTTATAATAGTTAGTTATATACGTGATTTTTAGTGTGTGTCCAAGTATGAATGCAAAAGCACATGTAAAATATTTCATTATTAAGTAGAATGGCCAGCAGAGGGCACTAGAAGACCACTTATTGGCTCACTTTCACTTTAAACCAGTTTTCTGCACTAAAGCAAACCAGTTTTTCCATGTTAACTCAATGCATGCTTACACACACACACACACACACACACACACACACACACACACACACACACACACACACACACACATACACACACAGCATAGTTAACCATGATTTACCATGATATACCACGTTCTAGTATTATTTACCAGGAGATAAACAACAATCTAGTATTATTTACTTTGATTTACCATGTTTCTAGCCTGATTTATCACATTACTAGCAATTTTTTGAAGTGTCAGTGCAAATAAAGTGATTAACACTGACAAAATATGATTGTGTTATAATAGTTATTGCTATATAAGTGATTTTTTTAGTGTGTATTCAAGTATGAATGCAAGCACATGTTGAAATATTTCATTAATAAGTAGAATGGCCAGCAGAGGGCAGTAGAAGACCACTTATTGGCTCACTTTCACTTTAAACCAGTTTTCTGCACTAAAGCAAACCAGTTTATCCATGTTAACTCAATGCATGCTTACACACACACACACACACACACACACACACACACACACACACACACACACACACACACAGCATAGTTAACCATGATTTACCATGATTTACCACATTACTAGCAATTATTTGAAGTGTCAGTGCAAATAAAGTGATTAACACTGACAAAATATGATTGTGTTATAATAGTTATTGCTATATAAGTGATTTTTAGTGTGTATTCAAGTATAAATGCAAGCACATGTGGAAAAATTTAATTAATAAGTAGAATGGCCAGCAGAGGGCAGTAGAAGACCACTTATTGGCTCACTTTCACTTTAAACCTCATGATTTTGACCAGTTTTCTGCACTAAAGCAAACCAGTGTTTCCATGTTAACTCAATAATGCATACTTGCTACATATGCTACACACAATAATGCTACACACAATAATGCTACACACACACACACACACACACACACACACACACACACACACACACACACACACACACACACAAATGTTTCAGTGATATTGGTGTCACATTCACCTTCATCACATTCACCTTCTGTCTTCATCACATTCACCATCTGTCGTCATCACCTGCACCTGCTCCTCATCACCCTCCTCATCATCACCTGCTCCTCATCATCATAACCGTCACCTGTTGTCCTTGTCTTGATCTGTGTATTTAAGTTCCCCTCTCATCCATTATCATTGTCGGTTATTGTTTGTGCACTAGCACTCTGTTATGTTTGTTTTCATGTTGGAAAATAAAACCTTTGTTATATTTGTACCACACACACACACACACACACACACACACACACACACACACACACACACACACACACACACCATCATTTATCATGATTTACCATGGCTAATACCAATACCAATATGAGAAAATGACTATTTTAAACAGCAGGGGGCAGTGAAATACCACTTATTGGCTTAACATGCCATTAATTCATATCATTTTCACCTTTTTAACTGTTATAGAGGCAAATTTTGTCTGATCTGTCTGAAAATTTTCATGCTTGTTCAGGGTGATATTTCACACGTTCTGACTTGTTTTTAAGAAGGTCTGAGCATTGATTAAAGAGATATAGGCTTTCGGGGACACTTGGTAAAGGCCAGATTTTGAAGTGAACCTATTATAGCTATCCAAATGAAGTAGTTCAACTTTTTCTGACAATTATTGATCTAGTGAGTCCAGAGAATTGTATTGCACTAGTTTTGAACATTATGATATGAAAATTATATGATCAGAGATGGAAAAGACCATTTACAGCCAATACAGGCAGTTTACCATAGGAAATATATGATTTTAAAGCTTTTTAACAGTTATAGCGCCACCTATCGTCCGATCTCCATAGAATTTTTCATGCTTCTTAATGATGTTATGTCACATATGCTGACCAATTTTTGTGAAGTTCTGAGTTTTTATTTAGGATTTATAGGCTTTTTAATGTATTTTGACACGCCCATTTTATAAATTACCCTATTACAGCCATCCAAATGCAAAAGTTCAACTTTTTTTTGATAATTATTGATCTAGAGAGTCCAGAGAATTGTCCTAGACTGGTCTGGTTCCGATCGGGCAAAAAACCTAGGACTAGTTCGCAAAAGTAGGTTTTTAACATATTAATGAATAATTAATGAACAGTTTGATTGACAGCAATGGTTCTTGAGGCAAAGTTGTTCAGGATGAGGAGATCTATCAAATGATATGCATATTGTGTGGATATTTGTAACACCACGTGATTACAGAGCCGTAAAACTCGTTAGCGCCAACTAGTGGCCGATTTCTTTCAAAATTCTTACAGACCTTTAGGGCCATGAGCCGAACATGCCCATTGAGTTTCGTTCCGATCGGCCTCCGTTAACCTTGTCTAATAGGTGCTCAAACTTCGTTGGCCGATGGCAGCCATGTTTTTTGAGATACGCCAATGTCCTCATACACATACATGGCACCTTGGACCAAGACACTGCATACCAATTTTCAAGTCAATCGGACTAACGGTCAGGTGGTTATAGCCTGTTTTATGTTTTTTTCATTTTATAGCGCCACCATGAGGCCAATCGTCGCGATTTTTTTACTGTGACCCCAGAGTAAGCTCATACACATGTGTACCAAGTTTGGTGAAGATACCTCATTTACATCGGGAGTTATAGCCATTTTAGTAAAATAGGCCCCTCCCACAACGTACGTTTTGGCGCCCCTTAGCGACCGTGAATCGAAATTTCCACTTTTTTTCGATAATTATTGATATTCAGTCTCCAGAGAACATTTCTGCACTAGTTTGGTTCCAATCGGGCAAAAAACCAGGGACTAGTTCGCAAAAGTAGATTTTTGACAAAATTCAAAATGGCGGAAAATCTATCATGGCGGAAATGAAATCGGAGATATACGTTTTGTTCGTCAGGCGTCCAGCTTTCCAATGATATAAGACACTTGAGTCTACGACATACGGTCTAGGAGTTATGAGCAGTTTCGCGCTTTTGGTTGTTATAGCGCCACCTATGGGCCAATCGGGGTCATAATCTCTGAACCTTTCCTCGATTTTTGTACTACCATCTGTCAAAGTTTCAAAGTTCCAGCTCTTACGGTTTGGGCTGCACGATGCGTTTTACGGCGGAATAATAATAATAATAATAATAATTAAAGCTGCAAGCAGCATTTATCGGGGTTCAAGCAGTTAAGGCCTTTAAGGCATTTAAGCACAAAAGCATCAAAAGTTATTAAGATTTATTTAGCAAGCATGTAACCACTGACATAATAGATGGAAAAGACCATTTACAGCCAATACAGGCAATTTGCCATGGGATATATATGGTTTTAAAGCTTTTTAACAGTTATAGCGCCACCTATGGTCCGATCTCCATAAAATTGTTTACTGTGACCTCAAATTGAACCCATACACATGTGTACTGAGTTTGGTGAAGATATCTCATTTACTTCTTGAGTTATAGCCATTTGAGTAAAATAGGCTCCTCCCACAACGATTTGCCACATTCTAGAATTATTTAATATGATTCTAGCATGATTTACTATCATATACCATGTTCCAGAATGATTTATTAGGATTCTAGCATGATTTACCTTGATACACCTCATTTCAGTATTATTTACTATGATTTACAATGTTTCTAGCATGATTAACCACATTACTAGCAATTATGTGAAGTGTCAGTGCAAATGAGGTGATGAACACTGACAAAATATTATTGTGTTATAATAGTTAGTTATATACGTGATTTTTAGTGTGTGTCCAAGTATGAATGCAAAAGCACTTGTAAAATATTTCATTATTAAGTAGAATGGCCAGCAGAGGGCACTAGAAGACCACTTATTGGCTCACTTTCACTTTAAACCAGTTTTCTGCACTAAAGCAAACCAGTTTTTCCATGTTAACTCAATGCATGCTTACACACACACACACACACACACACACACACACACACACACACACACACACACACACACACACACACACACACACACACACACACATACACACACAGCATAGTTAACCATGATTTACCATGATATACCACGTTCTAGTATTATTTACCAGGAGATAAACGACAATCTAGTATTATTTACTTTGATTTACCATGTTTCTAGCCTGATTTATCACATTACTAGCAATTATTTGAAGTGTCAGTGCAAATAAAGTGATTAACACTGACAAAATATGATTGTGTTATAATAGTTATTGCTATATAAGTGATTTTTTTAGTGTGTATTCAAGTATGAATGCAAGCACATGTTGAAATATTTCATTAATAAGTAGAATGGCCAGCAGAGGGCAGTAGAAGACCACTTATTGGCTCACTTTCACTTTAAACCAGTTTTCTGCACTAAAGCAAACCAGTTTATCCATGTTAACTCAATGCATGCTTACACACACACACACACACACACACACACACACACACACACACACACACACACACACACACACACACAGCATAGTTAACCATGATTTACCATGATTTACCACATTACTAGCAATTATTTGAAGTGTCAGTGCAAATAAAGTGATTAACACTGACAAAATATGATTGTGTTATAATAGTTATTGCTATATAAGTGATTTTTAGTGTGTATTCAAGTATAAATGCAAGCACATGTGGAAAAATTTAATTAATAAGTAGAATGGCCAGCAGAGGGCAGTAGAAGACCACTTATTGGCTCACTTTCACTTTAAACCTCATGATTTTGACCAGTTTTCTGCACTAAAGCAAACCAGTGTTTCCATGTTAACTCAATAATGCATACTTGCTACATATGCTACACACACGAATGCTACACACACACACACACACACACACACACACACACACACACACACACACACACACACACACACACACACACAAATGTTTCAGTGATATTAGTGTCACATTCACCTTCATCACATTCACCTTCTGTCTTCATCACATTCACCATCTGTCGTCATCACCTGCACCTGCTCCTCATCACCCTCCTCATCATCACCTGCTCCTCATCATCATAACCGTCACCTGTTGTCCTTGTCTTGATCTGTGTATTTAAGTTCCCCTCTCATCCATTATCATTGTCGGTTATTGTTTGTGCACTAGCACTCTGTTATGTTTGTTTTCATGTTGGAAAATAAAACCTTTGTTATATTTGTACCACACACACACACACACACACACACACACACACACACACACACACACACACACACACACACACACACACACACACACACACACACCATCATTTATCATGATTTACCATGGCTGATACCAATACCAATATGAGAAAATGACTATTTTAAACAGCAGGGGGCAGTAAAATACCACTTATTGGCTTAACATGCCATTAATTCATATCATTTTCACCTTTTTAACTGTTATAGAGGCAAATTTTGTCCGATCTGTCTGAAAATTTTCATGCTAGTTCAGGGTAATATTTCACACGTTCTGACTTGTTTTTAAGAAGGTCTGAGCATTGATTAAAGAGATATAGGCTTTCGGGGACACTTGGTAAAGGCCAGATTTTGAAGTGAACCTATTATAGCTATCCAAATGAAGTAGTTCAACTTTTTCTGACAATTATTGATCTAGTGAGTCCAGAGAATTGTATTGCACTAGTTTTGAACATTATGATATGAAAATTATATGATCAGAGATGGAAAAGACCATTTACAGCCAATACAGGCAGTTTACCATAGGAAATATATGATTTTAAAGCTTTTTAACAGTTATAGCGCCACCTATCGTCCGATCTCCATAGAATTTTTCATGCTTGTTAATGATGTTATGTCACATATGCTGACCAATTTTTGTGAAGTTCTGAGTTTTTATTTAGGATTTATAGGGTTTTTAGTGTATTTTGCCACGCCCATTTTATAAATGACCCTATTACAGCCATCCAAATGCAAAAGTTCAACTTTTTTTTGATAATTATTGATCTAGAGAGTCCAGAGAATTGTCCTAGACTGGTCTGGTTCCGATCGGGCAAAAAACCTAGGACTAGTTCGCAAAAGTAGTTTTTTAACATATTAATGAATAATTAATGAACAGTTTGATTGACAGCAATGGTTCTTGAGGCAAAGTTGTTCAGGATGAGGAGATCTATCAAATGATATGCATATTGTGTGGATATTTGTAACACCACGTGATTACAGAGCCGTAAAACTCGTTAGCGCCAACTAGTGGCCAATTTCTTTCAAAATTCTTACAGACCTTTAGGGCCATGAGCCGAACATGCCCATTGAGTTTCGTTCCGATCGGCCTCCGTTAACCTTGTCTAATAGGTGTTAAAATTTCATTGGCCAATGGCGGCCATGTTTTTTGAGATACGCAAATGTCCTCATACACATACATGGCACCTTGGACCAAGACACTGCATACCAATTTTCAAGTCAATCGGACTAACGGTCAGGTGGTTATAGCCTGTTTTATGTTTTTTTCATTTTATAGCGCCACCATGAGGCCAATCGTCGCGATTTTTTTACTGTGACCCCAGAGTAAGCTCATACACATGTGTACCAAGTTTGGTGAAGATACCTCATTTACATCGGGAGTTACAGCCATTTTAGTAAAATAGGCCCCTCCCACAACGTACGTTTTGGCGCCCCTTAGTGACCGTGAATCGAAATTTCCACTTTTTTTCGATAATTATTGATATTCAGTCTCCAGAGAACATTTCTGCATTAGTTTGGTTCCAATCGGGCAAAAAACCAGGGACTAGTTCGCAAAAATAGATTTTTGACAAAATTCAAAATGGCGGAAAATCTATCATGGCGGAAATGAAATCGGAGATATACGTTTTGTTCGTCAGGCGTCCAGCTTTCCAATGATATAAGACACTTGAGTCTACGACATACGGTCTAGGAGTTATGAGCAGTTTCGCGCTTTTGGTTGTTATAGCGCCACCTATGGGCCAATCGGGGTCATAATCTCTGAACCTTTCCTCGATTTTTGTACTACCATCTGTCAAAGTTTCAAAGTTCCAGCTCTTACGGTTTGGGCTGCACGATGCGTTTTAGCGGAGAAGAATAATAATAATAATAATAAAAATCCTTACAATTACAATAGGGTTTCAGCACTTCGTGCTTGAACCCCTAATAAAAATCAGCACAATTACAATAGGGTTTCAGCACTTCGTGCTTGAACCCCTAATAATAAAAATCAGTACAATTACAATAGGGTTTCAGCACTTCGTGCTTGAACCCCTAAAAATCAGTACAATTACAATAGGGTTTCAGCACTTCGTGCTTGAACCCCTAAAAATCAGCACAATTACAATAGGGTTTCAGCATTTCATGCTTGAACCCCTAATAAGAAGAGACGTTTTGGACAGTTATAGCGCCACCTATTGTCCGATCTTCACGAAACTTGGCATGCTTCTTCACCATGTTCTGACACATCTGCTCATCGATTTTTGTGAAGTTTGGGGTTTTCCCTTAGGTTGTATAGGCTTTTGAGTGTTTTTTTGTCCCACCCCTTTCCTAAATGACCCTGTTACAGCCAGGCCAATGCAAAAGTTAAAGTTAAAGCTGCAAGCAGCATTTATCGGGGTTCAAGCAGTTAAGGCCTTTAAGGCCTTTAAGCACACAAGCATCAAAAGACATTACGTTTTATTTAGCAAGCATTTAACAACTGCCATCATAGATGAAAAAGTCAATTTACAGCCAATACAGGCAGTTTACCATAGGAAATATATGGTTTTAAAGCGTTTTTACAGTTATAGCACCTTTTTGCCTGAGTCTTCTTACAGTCTTGCCTGATCTCCACCACTTTTATTAGTAGTACTCAAAGTGTGCCCATATATATGTGTCAAATTTGTTGTAAATATGTAATTTTGATAAGGAGTTTAGACAATTATATTCAGTGGCGTAACGAGCCAACACCGGGCCCTTAAGTAGGATTATCAAGGCGGGCCCCTTGATGACGCAATTGATGACATTGATGACGCAATGTCCGCAAGTAGGCTACTATGAATAGGGCAGGATATGATCATACACAGCATATAAGAGATGAGATGACTAACAAAATCAGGAGGAGCCTACGGTCACCAAAAACAAAACAAAAAAAACACTGGTGACAGCGCACCATAACACATTGTTAGGCCTAGGTCCAAATACATAAAAAAGATGCTCTCTTACATTATAGCGGGATTTTCCGGGCTTTCCTATGTGCAACTGCAAAGTTGTCGATTAGATCAGGATTGTGCGCACGGGCATTCTCAATTGACCCTTCGCAGGGAGTTTGATTGACAGGCGATCTGACTAATCATAATACGCCATTTTGTCCCACAAAGCAGTCAGGAGAGTTAGTAGATTAATATTGGAGGATTTAAATTTGAAAAACAAAGTGTGCTGACATCTTAGCACTTTAAAACAACATTCCTTTTATGTTCATTCATGTTTATTTTAATGCTATAAATTAACTAGAAGGAAGAGATGATTTGTTCACAAGCAGCTTTAACTGAGCCTCGAGTCTACAGCGATCTGTCAGACACATTAAAGAGTCACAAAACGGTATTTATTGTTTAAATGTCTCTAAAAAATTACTACATTTGAAAGGTGAAACTTTTGCCGCTTTTCCATTACCAGCTCAACTCAACTCGACTCGACTCGGCTCGGCCCGCTTTTCGCTCCATTTTCCATTGCAGATAGTACCTCCACAATAGTACCTGGTCGTAATAGCGACGCCGCAGGAAACTGCCGTGACATAATCTTCTACACGAGATACATCCGCTGCCACACACACAGGACAATGGAGGAAATCGAGTGTATGCTGTTTTTGGATTTTTTTGTTTTTGCTGTTTTTTATTCAGGATACTCCGTCTGGCGCGTGCAATGATGATGCAGTGAATAGTGACGATTCTCTCTGACCAATCAGCAGTCTGCCGTGTTTTCACGTCACATTTTAGTATCGCCTCGCTTAGAACTTTGCCGGAGGTGGTACGAAAAAAAGTACCTGGAAGCAGGTACAGGTACAACTTTTACACAGTGGAAAACCAAACAAAGCCGAGTCGAGTCGAGCCGAGCCGAGCCGAGCCGAGGCGAGCTGGTACTGTGTAGTGGAAAAGCACCATTTGTTTCATATCAAAAGTACTTGTCTGTTAGCGCGCAGTCTCCTCTCTGATCCGCAATGTATTTTTCACTGCGTGAGAACTTGGTGTGGTGTGAGAGTGGCGTCGCTTGTCAGACATAGCAACAGTAACTAAAGTGGGCGGGTCTTTGCGAATGGTCATTGACAGTATGGACGGGGATTCGCCAGTCCCAATTCAAAACAAATTTCATCACAATCCATCATTGTTCGTTTCAAACATGTGAGAGCATCAAAATGATCCATGGGTGAAATTGATTGGATTTAATTCATTTTTTTGTCAGTTCCTATCATAATTTTAAAGGGGTGGTATAATGCCCTTTTCACAAGATGTAAAATAAGTCTCTGATGTCCCCAGAGTGTGTATGTTAAGTTTCAGCTCAAAATACCCCACAGATATTTTTATATAGCATGTTAAAATTGTCACTTTTTGAGGGTGAGCAAAAACGCACCGTTTTTGTGTGTCCCTTTAAATGCAAATTAGCTGCTGCTCTCAGCACAGGGGGTGGAGCTTCAAGAGCTCCTGTCCTTTTACCTCACACAGACATGCACTGGAAATGTCAATGTTTATGTTCAAACTGGAGTCAGACAATGATGGAGAGACTCCAGTGAAGAAGTGACAACATGTAGAATGCAACAGGACGTTTCTGAATGGTTAGTTGATGAATTTATGTAGCTTATGTGTAGTTATCTTCTAGTCATTGATTAGCATATTCTGTCATGATAATCTATAAATCTTGTTCCCGGGGGTGGGGTTTATGTAAATTATAGGGTTAGTGATGTCACTAACCCGAGAGGAAGCTCGTGTAGTCCCTACCAACCGTTTGCTGTAGTCCTTAAAAAACGATTTCTTTAAAAGCAAATATCTCCCTTTGCTTTGAACTTTGAGCGTTGTAACTTTGCAGATGTTTTTTATGCTCAAACAGCAACATTACACACTAACTAAAGTTAGAAAAGTGAAATCATAATCAACCACCCCTTTAACATTTTGGCATTATTGTTTAGCTATGTACCTATGTTTTCAAATTTCCTTTGTTTTTTTGTTGTTGCCTCGATCGGACTAACGGCTTTGAAGATAAACACAATTTTTTAAAGCTCTAAATGACACTTACAAAAACCATAAGGCGAAACCTGGCATGTTTGGTATTGTTGGACTTGGCAAGAATACAGGAGTCTTAGGAGGTCACTCCTGTGAAAAAACACTGGCTTGAAACTTCTAAGGCTCCTTCAAGGCATTGTGCCAATGACGTATACTGAGTTTTTTGAGATACACCAATGTTCTCATAGACTATCATGGCACCCTGGACAAAGACACTGCATGCCAATTTTCAGTAGACTAACAGTTGGGTGCGCTTATAGCTATTTTCAGGCTTCTGGGTGGATGAAGTAGGAGACGAACACAAAGATGATGAATTCCAAGATTTTAATTCTCAATATAAACAAATACAAACAAAAAGGGAGCGTGTGCTCAGACCATAGATTAACCTAACATAAACCAACCTAACATAAACATTGACCGATGAGTGAACAGAAGGAACTTAAATACACAGACAGATGAACACAAGACAGGTGATGCAGATGATGATGATGACGAACAGGTGGGTAATGAAGGGAGTGAGTTCAGGTGTGGAAACAAGGAGGATTCTGGGAACTGTAGTGCAGACAGGACGATGACAGACGGTGAATGTGACATAAATGGACTTAGAAGTTTTAATTTTACAATCAAGACTGTTCCACAAACTGACTCCTTTGATTGTGACACATTTTTCCTTTACAGCCGATTGGAACCTGGGTTTTGTAAAAACCTCAGTACCTTTTAATTCATATCTACTTTTCCTCTTAGTGAATCTGTTTTGCAAATTGTTTGGTAAACTTTCTAAATGAGCTTTATACATGGTTTTTAGAAGGTTATATTCTACTTTAGTTGTATGAATAAAGGATTAGTTGAATCTCTGTATCCACTTCCACTAATAACTCTAATCGCTCTTTTCTGTAAAAATAAAATTGGATTAATATATGTTTTACAGGCACTTCCCCACACTTCAATGCAATATGTCAGATATGGCACAATCAATGAGTTATACAACAAAAACAATGCATTCTTATTTAAATAATCTTTAACTTTATGCAGCACACCTATTATTTGGGATACCTTTACTTTGATATTATCAATATGTGATTTCCATGTCAAATGTTCGTCAATCATAATACCTAGAAACTTAATCACATGTGCCCTTTCAATTTCTAATCCATTAATAAACAATGATGTTTCGACATATTTCTTTTTACTACAAAATATCAAAAATTTAGTTTTACTAATATTTAGGGACAATCTATTAGCATTGAACCACTTCATGATTTTCTGAAATTCATTCTCTACGATTTGTAGGACATCTTTTATATTTTTTCCTGAATAAAATAAAGTGGTGTCATCCGCAAACAGAATGCACCTAAGTAACTGAGACACAGACACAATGTCATTTACATATAAAAGAAAAAGTATAGGTCCTAGGACAGATCCTTGTGGTACCCCACAAGTTATGCTGCAATTTTTAGACTTTTTATTATCAATTTCAACAAACTGACTTCTGTTTTTTAAATAGCTGGTAACCCATTGGTGCGCCACACCTCTGATACCATATTTATATAATTTATGCAACAATATCTTGTGGTCTAGCGTATCAAACGCTTTTTGAAGATCCACAAAGATACTTACTAAATAGTGCTTTTTGTCTATAGCATTGGTGATTTCTTCAGTTAGCTCCATAATTGCTGTAGCAGTTGAGTGATTAGGACGAAACCCATATTGGCTGTTACTTAAAATCTTAAATTCATTAAAAAATTTATTCAGTCTAATCGCAAATAACTTCTCTAGAATTTTAGAGAACTGTGGAAGTAATGATATTGGTCTATAATTCGAAAATTCAGATTTATTTCCTTTTTTAAACAGTGGAATTACTTTGGCTATTTTCATGCAGTCTGGAAATATCCCTGAAATAAATGACAAATTACAGATATAGGTAAAAGGCTCAATAATTACATCTATAATTTGCTTTATCAATACCATATTCATATCAGTGTAATCATTTGATGTTTTATTGGCACACATTGTCAACTCAGATTGAGCTTATGAACATGTGTCCCAAGTTTAGGGAAAATATCTCTTTCCGCTCACAAGTTATAACCATTTTATAGTGCCACCAAGTGGCCAATTGTCATGATTTTTTTTTCACGTGACCTCAGAATGAGCTCATGAACATGTGTCCCAAGTTTTGCGAAAATATCTCTTTCCGTTCACAAGTTATAACCGTTTTATAGTGCCACCAAGTGGCCAATTGTTGCGATTTTTTTCAAGTGATCTCAGATTGAGCTCAGGAAGATGTATCCCAAGTTTAGCAAAAAAATCTCTTTCCGTTCACAATTTATAACCGTTTTAGTAAAAGTGGCCCTGGTGCCATCAAAAATTTTGGTTCCCCTTATCGACCGCTAATTGAAATTGTGAATTTTTTGGATGATTATTGATTGTGAGACTCCAGAGAATATTCTTGCAGTGGTTTGGTTCCGAATGGGCCAAAAACCTAAGAGAAGTTTGCAAAAATAGTTTTTTCAAAAAAATTCAATTTACTCGAAATTGGCGCCGAAGGGCGAGCAAATCGGAGATAGCCATTTTGTCCGCCTTGAGCCAAGGATTCCAACGATATAAGACACTTGATCCTGGGACAAACGGTCTAAGAGTTATGAGCGATTTTGAACTTTTGGTTGCTGTAGCGCCACCTATGGGCCAATCGGGGTCATACTCTGATAGGTTGTCCCCAAATTGAGGCCTACCATCTGGCCAGGTTTCAAGTCTCTAGGCCTTACGGTTTGTCCTGCACGATGCGTTTTACAAATCCTTACAATTACAATAGGGTTTCAGCATTTCATGCTTGAACCCCTAATAAGAATGAAGGCTTTTTGACAGTTATAGCGCCACCTATGGTCCGATCTCCATGAAACTCTGCATGCTTCCTCACCATGTTCTGACACATATGCTCATCAATTTTTGTGAAGTTCTGAGTTTTCCTTTGGGATTTATAGGCTTTTGAGTGTATTTTGCCACGCCCCTTTTCTAAATGACGCTGTTACAGCCACCCACATGCCAAAGTTCAACTTTTTTTCAATAATTATTGATCTAGAGAGTCCAGAGAATTGTCCTAGACTGGTTTGGTTCCGATCGGGCGAAAAACCAGGGACTAGTTCGCAAAAGTAGGTTTAGGACAAAATTCGACATAGCAGAAAATTTCCCCTGCCTACATCCAAATCGGAGATAGCCATTTTGTCCGCCTTGAGCCAAGGATTCCAACGATATAAGACACTTGATCCTGGGACAAACGGTCTAAGAGTTATGAGCGATTTTGAACTTTTGGTTGCTGTAGCGCCACCTATGGGCCAATCGGGGTCATACTCTGATAGGTTGTCCCCAAATTGAGGCCTACCATCTGGCCAGGTTTCAAGTCTCTAGGCCTTACGGTTTGTCCTGCACGATGCGTTTTACAAATCCTTACAATTACAATAGGGTTTCAGCATTTCATGCTTGAACCCCTAATAAGAATGAAGGCTTTTTGACAGTTATAGCGCCACCTATGGTCCGATCTCCATGAAACTCTGCATGCTTCCTCACCATGTTCTGACACATATGCTCATCAATTTTTGTGAAGTTCTGAGTTTTCCTTTGGGATTTATAGGCTTTTGAGTGTATTTTGCCACGCCCCTTTTCTAAATGACGCTGTTACAGCCACCCACATGCCAAAGTTCAACTTTTTTTCGATAATTATTGATCTAGAGAGTCCAGAGAATTGTCCTAGACTGGTTTGGTTCCGATCGGGCGAAAAACCAGGGACTAGTTCGCAAAAGTAGGTTTAGGACAAAATTCGACATAGCAGAAAATTTCCCCTGCCTACATCCAAATCGGAGATAGCCATTTTGTCCGCCTTGAGCCAAGGATTCCAACGATATAAGACACTTGATCCTGGGACAAACGGTCTAAGAGTTATGAGCGATTTTGAACTTTTGGTTGCTGTAGCGCCACCTATGGGCCAATCGGGGTCATACTCTGATAGGTTGTCCCCAAATTGAGGCCTACCATCTGGCCAGGTTTCAAGTCTCTAGGCCTTACGGTTTGTCCTGCACGATGCGTTTTACAAATCCTTACAATTACAATAGGGTTTCAGCATTTCATGCTTGAACCCCTAATAAGAATGAAGGCTTTTTGACAGTTATAGCGCCACCTATGGTCCGATCTCCATGAAACTCTGCATGCTTCCTCACCATGTTCTGACACATATGCTCATCAATTTTTGTGAAGTTCTGAGTTTTCCTTTGGGATTTATAGGCTTTTGAGTGTATTTTGCCACGCCCCTTTTCTAAATGACCCTGTTACAGCCACCCACATGCCAAAGTTCAACTTTTTTTCGATAATTATTGATCTAGAGAGTCCAGAGAATTGTCCTAGACTGGTTTGGTTCCGATCGGGCGAAAAACCAGGGACTAGTTCGCAAAAGTAGGTTTAGGACAAAATTCGACATAGCAGAAAATTTCCCCTGCCTACATCCAAATCGGAGATAGCCATTTTGTCCGCCTTGAGCCAAGGATTCCAACGATATAAGACACTTGATCCTGGGACAAACGGTCTAAGAGTTATGAGCGATTTTGAACTTTTGGTTGCTGTAGCGCCACCTATGGGCCAATCGGGGTCATACTCTGATAGGTTGTCCCCAAATTGAGGCCTACCATCTGGCCAGGTTTCAAGTCTCTAGGCCTTACGGTTTGTCCTGCACGATGCGTTTTACAAATCCTTACAATTACAATAGGGTTTCAGCATTTCATGCTTGAACCCCTAATAAGAATGAAGGCTTTTTGACAGTTATAGCGCCACCTATGGTCCGATCTCCATGAAACTCTGCATGCTTCCTCACCATGTTCTGACACATATGCTCATCAATTTTTGTGAAGTTCTGAGTTTTCCTTTGGGATTTATAGGCTTTTGAGTGTATTTTGCCACGCCCCTTTTCTAAATGACCCTGTTACAGCCACCCACATGCCAAAGTTCAACTTTTTTTCGATAATTATTGATCTAGAGAGTCCAGAGAATTGTCCTAGACTGGTTTGGTTCCGATCGGGCGAAAAACCAGGGACTAGTTCGCAAAAGTAGGTTTAGGACAAAATTCGACATAGCAGAAAATTTCCCCTGCCTACATCCAAATCGGAGATAGCCATTTTGTCCGCCTTGAGCCAAGGATTCCAACGATATAAGACACTTGATCCTGGGACAAACGGTCTAAGAGTTATGAGCGATTTTGAACTTTTGGTTGCTGTAGCGCCACCTATGGGCCAATCGGGGTCATACTCTGATAGGTTGTCCCCAAATTGAGGCCTACCATCTGGCCAGGTTTCAAGTCTCTAGGCCTTACGGTTTGTCCTGCACGATGCGTTTTACAAATCCTTACAATTACAATAGGGTTTCAGCATTTCATGCTTGAACCCCTAATAAGAATGAAGGCTTTTTGACAGTTATAGCGCCACCTATGGTCCGATCTCCATGAAACTCTGCATGCTTCCTCACCATGTTCTGACACATATGCTCATCAATTTTTGTGAAGTTCTGAGTTTTCCTTTGGGATTTATAGGCTTTTGAGTGTATTTTGCCACGCCCCTTTTCTAAATGACCCTGTTACAGCCACCCACATGCCAAAGTTCAACTTTTTTTCGATAATTATTGATCTAGAGAGTCCAGAGAATTGTCCTAGACTGGTTTGGTTCCGATCGGGCGAAAAACCAGGGACTAGTTCGCAAAAGTAGGTTTAGGACAAAATTCGACATAGCAGAAAATTTCCCCTGCCTACATCCAAATCGGAGATAGCCATTTTGTCCGCCTTGAGCCAAGGATTCCAACGATATAAGACACTTGATCCTGGGACAAACGGTCTAAGAGTTATGAGCGATTTTGAACTTTTGGTTGCTGTAGCGCCACCTATGGGCCAATCGGGGTCATACTCTGATAGGTTGTCCCCAAATTGAGGCCTACCATCTGGCCAGGTTTCAAGTCTCTAGGCCTTACGGTTTGTCCTGCACGATGCGTTTTACAAATCCTTACAATTACAATAGGGTTTCAGCATTTCATGCTTGAACCCCTAATAAGAATGAAGGCTTTTTGACAGTTATAGCGCCACCTATGGTCCGATCTCCATGAAACTCTGCATGCTTCCTCACCATGTTCTGACACATATGCTCATCAATTTTTGTGAAGTTCTGAGTTTTCCTTTGGGATTTATAGGCTTTTGAGTGTATTTTGCCACGCCCCTTTTCTAAATGACGCTGTTACAGCCACCCACATGCCAAAGTTCAACTTTTTTTCGATAATTATTGATCTAGAGAGTCCAGAGAATTGTCCTAGACTGGTTTGGTTCCGATCGGGCGAAAAACCAGGGACTAGTTCGCAAAAGTAGGTTTAGGACAAAATTCGACATAGCAGAAAATTTCCCCTGCCTACATCCAAATCGGAGATAGCCATTTTGTCCGCCTTGAGCCAAGGATTCCAACGATATAAGACACTTGATCCTGGGACAAACGGTCTAAGAGTTATGAGCGATTTTGAACTTTTGGTTGCTGTAGCGCCACCTATGGGCCAATCGGGGTCATACTCTGATAGGTTGTCCCCAAATTGAGGCCTACCATCTGGCCAGGTTTCAAGTCTCTAGGCCTTACGGTTTGTCCTGCACGATGCGTTTTACAAATCCTTACAATTACAATAGGGTTTCAGCATTTCATGCTTGAACCCCTAATAAGAATGAAGGCTTTTTGACAGTTATAGCGCCACCTATGGTCCGATCTCCATGAAACTCTGCATGCTTCCTCACCATGTTCTGACACATATGCTCATCAATTTTTGTGAAGTTCTGAGTTTTCCTTTGGGATTTATAGGCTTTTGAGTGTATTTTGCCACGCCCCTTTTCTAAATGACCCTGTTACAGCCACCCACATGCCAAAGTTCAACTTTTTTTCGATAATTATTGATCTAGAGAGTCCAGAGAATTGTCCTAGACTGGTTTGGTTCCGATCGGGCGAAAAACCAGGGACTAGTTCGCAAAAGTAGGTTTAGGACAAAATTCGACATAGCAGAAAATTTCCCCTGCCTACATCCAAATCGGAGATAGCCATTTTGTCCGCCTTGAGCCAAGGATTCCAACGATATAAGACACTTGATCCTGGGACAAACGGTCTAAGAGTTATGAGCGATTTTGAACTTTTGGTTGCTGTAGCGCCACCTATGGGCCAATCGGGGTCATACTCTGATA
The DNA here is from genome assembly GCF_949319135.1 of Squalius cephalus. NCBI lineage: Eukaryota > Metazoa > Chordata > Actinopteri > Cypriniformes > Leuciscidae > Squalius > Squalius cephalus. Next base: position 22,771,529 of record NC_137133.1, on the reverse strand, counting down.
GGTTGTCCCCAAATTGAGGCCTACCATCTGGCCAGGTTTCAAGTCTCTAGGCCTTACGGTTTGTCCTGCACGATGCGTTTTACAAATCCTTACAATTACAATAGGGTTTCAGCATTTCATGCTTGAACCCCTAATAAGAATGAAGGCTTTTTGACAGTTATAGCGCCACCTATGGTCCGATCTCCATGAAACTCTGCATGCTTCCTCACCATGTTCTGACACATATGCTCATCAATTTTTGTGAAGTTCTGAGTTTTCCTTTGGGATTTATAGGCTTTTGAGTGTATTTTGCCACGCCCCTTTTCTAAATGACCCTGTTACAGCCACCCACATGCCAAAGTTCAACTTTTTTTCGATAATTATTGATCTAGAGAGTCCAGAGAATTGTCCTAGACTGGTTTGGTTCCGATCGGGCGAAAAACCAGGGACTAGTTCGCAAAAGTAGGTTTAGGACAAAATTCGACATAGCAGAAAATTTCCCCTGCCTACATCCAAATCGGAGATAGCCATTTTGTCCGCCTTGAGCCAAGGATTCCAACGATATAAGACACTTGATCCTGGGACAAACGGTCTAAGAGTTATGAGCGATTTTGAACTTTTGGTTGCTGTAGCGCCACCTATGGGCCAATCGGGGTCATACTCTGATAGGTTGTCCCCAAATTGAGGCCTACCATCTGGCCAGGTTTCAAGTCTCTAGGCCTTACGGTTTGTCCTGCACGATGCGTTTTACAAATCCTTACAATTACAATAGGGTTTCAGCATTTCATGCTTGAACCCCTAATAAGAATGAAGGCTTTTTGACAGTTATAGCGCCACCTATGGTCCGATCTCCATGAAACTCTGCATGCTTCCTCACCATGTTCTGACACATATGCTCATCAATTTTTGTGAAGTTCTGAGTTTTCCTTTGGGATTTATAGGCTTTTGAGTGTATTTTGCCACGCCCCTTTTCTAAATGACCCTGTTACAGCCACCCACATGCCAAAGTTCAACTTTTTTTCGATAATTATTGATCTAGAGAGTCCAGAGAATTGTCCTAGACTGGTTTGGTTCCGATCGGGCGAAAAACCAGGGACTAGTTCGCAAAAGTAGGTTTAGGACAAAATTCGACATAGCAGAAAATTTCCCCTGCCTACATCCAAATCGGAGATAGCCATTTTGTCCGCCTTGAGCCAAGGATTCCAACGATATAAGACACTTGATCCTGGGACAAACGGTCTAAGAGTTATGAGCGATTTTGAACTTTTGGTTGCTGTAGCGCCACCTATGGGCCAATCGGGGTCATACTCTGATAGGTTGTCCCCAAATTGAGGCCTACCATCTGGCCAGGTTTCAAGTCTCTAGGCCTTACGGTTTGTCCTGCACGATGCGTTTTACAAATCCTTACAATTACAATAGGGTTTCAGCATTTCATGCTTGAACCCCTAATAAGAATGAAGGCTTTTTGACAGTTATAGCGCCACCTATGGTCCGATCTCCATGAAACTCTGCATGCTTCCTCACCATGTTCTGACACATATGCTCATCAATTTTTGTGAAGTTCTGAGTTTTCCTTTGGGATTTATAGGCTTTTGAGTGTATTTTGCCACGCCCCTTTTCTAAATGACCCTGTTACAGCCACCCACATGCCAAAGTTCAACTTTTTTTCGATAATTATTGATCTAGAGAGTCCAGAGAATTGTCCTAGACTGGTTTGGTTCCGATCGGGCGAAAAACCAGGGACTAGTTTGCAAAAGTAGGTTTAGGACAAAATTCGACATAGCAGAAAATTTCCCCTGCCTACATCCAAATCGGAGATAGCCATTTTGTCCGCCTTGAGCCAAGGATTCCAACGATATAAGACACTTGATCCTGGGACAAACGGTCTAAGAGTTATGAGCGATTTTGAACTTTTGGTTGCTGTAGCGCCACCTATGGGCCAATCGGGGTCATACTCTGATAGGTTGTCCCCAAATTGAGGCCTACCATCTGGCCAGGTTTCAAGTCTCTAGGCCTTACGGTTTGTCCTGCACGATGCGTTTTACAAATCCTTACAATTACAATAGGGTTTCAGCATTTCATGCTTGAACCCCTAATAAGAATGAAGGCTTTTTGACAGTTATAGCGCCACCTATGGTCCGATCTCCATGAAACTCTGCATGCTTCCTCACCATGTTCTGACACATATGCTCATCAATTTTTGTGAAGTTCTGAGTTTTCCTTTGGGATTTATAGGCTTTTGAGTGTATTTTGCCACGCCCCTTTTCTAAATGACGCTGTTACAGCCACCCACATGCCAAAGTTCAACTTTTTTTCGATAATTATTGATCTAGAGAGTCCAGAGAATTGTCCTAGACTGGTTTGGTTCCGATCGGGCGAAAAACCAGGGACTAGTTCGCAAAAGTAGGTTTAGGACAAAATTCGACATAGCAGAAAATTTCCCCTGCCTACATCCAAATCGGAGATAGCCATTTTGTCCGCCTTGAGCCAAGGATTCCAACGATATAAGACACTTGATCCTGGGACAAACGGTCTAAGAGTTATGAGCGATTTTGAACTTTTGGTTGCTGTAGCGCCACCTATGGGCCAATCGGGGTCATACTCTGATAGGTTGTCCCCAAATTGAGGCCTACCATCTGGCCAGGTTTCAAGTCTCTAGGCCTTACGGTTTGTCCTGCACGATGCGTTTTACAAATCCTTACAATTACAATAGGGTTTCAGCATTTCATGCTTGAACCCCTAATAAGAATGAAGGCTTTTTGACAGTTATAGCGCCACCTATGGTCCGATCTCCATGAAACTCTGCATGCTTCCTCACCATGTTCTGACACATATGCTCATCAATTTTTGTGAAGTTCTGAGTTTTCCTTTGGGATTTATAGGCTTTTGAGTGTATTTTGCCACGCCCCTTTTCTAAATGACCCTGTTACAGCCACCCACATGCCAAAGTTCAACTTTTTTTCGATAATTATTGATCTAGAGAGTCCAGAGAATTGTCCTAGACTGGTTTGGTTCCGATCGGGCGAAAAACCAGGGACTAGTTCGCAAAAGTAGGTTTAGGACAAAATTCGACATAGCAGAAAATTTCCCCTGCCTACATCCAAATCGGAGATAGCCATTTTGTCCGCCTTGAGCCAAGGATTCCAACGATATAAGACACTTGATCCTGGGACAAACGGTCTAAGAGTTATGAGCGATTTTGAACTTTTGGTTGCTGTAGCGCCACCTATGGGCCAATCGGGGTCATACTCTGATAGGTTGTCCCCAAATTGAGGCCTACCATCTGGCCAGGTTTCAAGTCTCTAGGCCTTACGGTTTGTCCTGCACGATGCGTTTTACAAATCCTTACAATTACAATAGGGTTTCAGCATTTCATGCTTGAACCCCTAATAAGAATGAAGGCTTTTTGACAGTTATAGCGCCACCTATGGTCCGATCTCCATGAAACTCTGCATGCTTCCTCACCATGTTCTGACACATATGCTCATCAATTTTTGTGAAGTTCTGAGTTTTCCTTTGGGATTTATAGGCTTTTGAGTGTATTTTGCCACGCCCCTTTTCTAAATGACCCTGTTACAGCCACCCACATGCCAAAGTTCAACTTTTTTTCGATAATTATTGATCTAGAGAGTCCAGAGAATTGTCCTAGACTGGTTTGGTTCCGATCGGGCGAAAAACCAGGGACTAGTTCGCAAAAGTAGGTTTAGGACAAAATTCGACATAGCAGAAAATTTCCCCTGCCTACATCCAAATCGGAGATAGCCATTTTGTCCGCCTTGAGCCAAGGATTCCAACGATATAAGACACTTGATCCTGGGACAAACGGTCTAAGAGTTATGAGCGATTTTGAACTTTTGGTTGCTGTAGCGCCACCTATGGGCCAATCGGGGTCATACTCTGATAGGTTGTCCCCAAATTGAGGCCTACCATCTGGCCAGGTTTCAAGTCTCTAGGCCTTACGGTTTGTCCTGCACGATGCGTTTTACAAATCCTTACAATTACAATAGGGTTTCAGCATTTCATGCTTGAACCCCTAATAAGAATGAAGGCTTTTTGACAGTTATAGCGCCACCTATGGTCCGATCTCCATGAAACTCTGCATGCTTCCTCACCATGTTCTGACACATATGCTCATCAATTTTTGTGAAGTTCTGAGTTTTCCTTTGGGATTTATAGGCTTTTGAGTGTATTTTGCCACGCCCCTTTTCTAAATGACGCTGTTACAGCCACCCACATGCCAAAGTTCAACTTTTTTTCGATAATTATTGATCTAGAGAGTCCAGAGAATTGTCCTAGACTGGTTTGGTTCCGATCGGGCGAAAAACCAGGGACTAGTTCGCAAAAGTAGGTTTAGGACAAAATTCGACATAGCAGAAAATTTCCCCTGCCTACAGCCAAATCGGAGATAGCCATTTTGTCCGCCTTGAGCCAAGGATTCCAACGATATAAGACACTTGATCCTGGGACAAACGGTCTAAGAGTTATGAGCGATTTTGAACTTTTGGTTGCTGTAGCGCCACCTATGGGCCAATCGGGGTCATACTCTGATAGGTTGTCCCCAAATTGAGGCCTACCATCTGGCCAGGTTTCAAGTCTCTAGGCCTTACGGTTTGTCCTGCACGATGCGTTTTACAAATCCTTACAATTACAATAGGGTTTCAGCATTTCATGCTTGAACCCCTAATAAGAATGAAGGCTTTTTGACAGTTATAGCGCCACCTATGGTCCGATCTCCATGAAACTCTGCATGCTTCCTCACCATGTTCTGACACATATGCTCATCAATTTTTGTGAAGTTCTGAGTTTTCCTTTGGGATTTATAGTCTTTTGAGTGTATTTTGCCACGCCCTTTTTCTAAATGACGCTGTTACAGCCACCCACATGCCAAAGTTCAACTTTTTTTCAATAATTATTGATCTAGAGAGTCCAGAGAATTGTCCTAGACTGGTTTGGTTCCGATCGGGCGAAAAACCAGGGACTAGTTCGCAAAAGTAGGTTTAGGACAAAATTCGACATAGCAGAAAATTTCCCCTGCCTACATCCAAATCGGAGATAGCCATTTTGTCCGCCTTGAGCCAAGGATTCCAACGATATAAGACACTTGATCCTGGGACAAACGGTCTAAGAGTTATGAGCGATTTTGAACTTTTGGTTGCTGTAGCGCCACCTATGGGCCAATCGGGGTCATACTCTGATAGGTTGTCCCCAAATTGAGGCCTACCATCTGGCCAGGTTTCAAGTCTCTAGGCCTTACGGTTTGTCCTGCACGATGCGTTTTACAAATCCTTACAATTACAATAGGGTTTCAGCATTTCATGCTTGAACCCCTAATAAGAATGAAGGCTTTTTGACAGTTATAGCGCCACCTATGGTCCGATCTCCATGAAACTCTGCATGCTTCCTCACCATGTTCTGACACATATGCTCATCAATTTTTGTGAAGTTCTGAGTTTTCCTTTGGGATTTATAGGCTTTTGAGTGTATTTTGCCACGCCCCTTTTCTAAATGACGCTGTTACAGCCACCCACATGCCAAAGTTCAACTTTTTTTCGATAATTATTGATCTAGAGAGTCCAGAGAATTGTCCTAGACTGGTTTGGTTCCGATCGGGCGAAAAACCAGGGACTAGTTCGCAAAAGTAGGTTTAGGACAAAATTCGACATAGCAGAAAATTTCCCCTGCCTACAGCCAAATCGGAGATAGCCATTTTGTCCGCCTTGAGCCAAGGATTCCAACGATATAAGACACTTGATCCTGGGACAAACGGTCTAAGAGTTATGAGCGATTTTGAACTTTTGGTTGCTGTAGCGCCACCTATGGGCCAATCGGGGTCATACTCTGATAGGTTGTCCCCAAATTGAGGCCTACCATCTGGCCAGGTTTCAAGTCTCTAGGCCTTACGGTTTGTCCTGCACGATGCGTTTTACAAATCCTTACAATTACAATAGGGTTTCAGCATTTCATGCTTGAACCCCTAATAAGAATGAAGGCTTTTTGACAGTTATAGCGCCACCTATGGTCCGATCTCCATGAAACTCTGCATGCTTCCTCACCATGTTCTGACACATATGCTCATCAATTTTTGTGAAGTTCTGAGTTTTCCTTTGGGATTTATAGGCTTTTGAGTGTATTTTGCCACGCCCCTTTTCTAAATGACGCTGTTACAGCCACCCACATGCCAAAGTTCAACTTTTTTTCAATAATTATTGATCTAGAGAGTCCAGAGAATTGTCCTAGACTGGTTTGGTTCCGATCGGGCGAAAAACCAGGGACTAGTTCGCAAAAGTAGGTTTAGGACAAAATTCGACATAGCAGAAAATTTCCCCTGCCTACATCCAAATCGGAGATAGCCATTTTGTCCGCCTTGAGCCAAGGATTCCAACGATATAAGACACTTGATCCTGGGACAAACGGTCTAAGAGTTATGAGCGATTTTGAACTTTTGGTTGCTGTAGCGCCACCTATGGGCCAATCGGGGTCATACTCTGATAGGTTGTCCCCAAATTGAGGCCTACCATCTGGCCAGGTTTCAAGTCTCTAGGCCTTACGGTTTGTCCTGCACGATGCGTTTTACAAATCCTTACAATTACAATAGGGTTTCAGCATTTCATGCTTGAACCCCTAATAAGAATGAAGGCTTTTTGACAGTTATAGCGCCACCTATGGTCCGATCTCCATGAAACTCTGCATGCTTCCTCACCATGTTCTGACACATATGCTCATCAATTTTTGTGAAGTTCTGAGTTTTCCTTTGGGATTTATAGGCTTTTGAGTGTATTTTGCCACGCCCCTTTTCTAAATGACCCTGTTACAGCCACCCACATGCCAAAGTTCAACTTTTTTTCGATAATTATTGATCTAGAGAGTCCAGAGAATTGTCCTAGACTGGTTTGGTTCCGATCGGGCGAAAAACCAGGGACTAGTTCGCAAAAGTAGGTTTAGGACAAAATTCGACATAGCAGAAAATTTCCCCTGCCTACATCCAAATCGGAGATAGCCATTTTGTCCGCCTTGAGCCAAGGATTCCAACGATATAAGACACTTGATCCTGGGACAAACGGTCTAAGAGTTATGAGCGATTTTGAACTTTTGGTTGCTGTAGCGCCACCTATGGGCCAATCGGGGTCATACTCTGATAGGTTGTCCCCAAATTGAGGCCTACCATCTGGCCAGGTTTCAAGTCTCTAGGCCTTACGGTTTGTCCTGCACGATGCGTTTTACAAATCCTTACAATTACAATAGGGTTTCAGCATTTCATGCTTGAACCCCTAATAAGAATGAAGGCTTTTTGACAGTTATAGCGCCACCTATGGTCCGATCTCCATGAAACTCTGCATGCTTCCTCACCATGTTCTGACACATATGCTCATCAATTTTTGTGAAGTTCTGAGTTTTCCTTTGGGATTTATAGGCTTTTGAGTGTATTTTGCCACGCCCCTTTTCTAAATGACGCTGTTACAGCCACCCACATGCCAAAGTTCAACTTTTTTTCGATAATTATTGATCTAGAGAGTCCAGAGAATTGTCCTAGACTGGTTTGGTTCCGATCGGGCGAAAAACCAGGGACTAGTTCGCAAAAGTAGGTTTAGGACAAAATTCGACATAGCAGAAAATTTCCCCTGCCTACATCCAAATCGGAGATAGCCATTTTGTCCGCCTTGAGCCAAGGATTCCAACGATATAAGACACTTGATCCTGGGACAAACGGTCTAAGAGTTATGAGCGATTTTGAACTTTTGGTTGCTGTAGCGCCACCTATGGGCCAATCGGGGTCATACTCTGATAGGTTGTCCCCAAATTGAGGCCTACCATCTGGCCAGGTTTCAAGTCTCTAGGCCTTACGGTTTGTCCTGCACGATGCGTTTTACAAATCCTTACAATTACAATAGGGTTTCAGCATTTCATGCTTGAACCCCTAATAAGAATGAAGGCTTTTTGACAGTTATAGCGCCACCTATGGTCCGATCTCCATGAAACTCTGCATGCTTCCTCACCATGTTCTGACACATATGCTCATCAATTTTTGTGAAGTTCTGAGTTTTCCTTTGGGATTTATAGGCTTTTGAGTGTATTTTGCCACGCCCCTTTTCTAAATGACGCTGTTACAGCCACCCACATGCCAAAGTTCAACTTTTTTTCGATAATTATTGATCTAGAGAGTCCAGAGAATTGTCCTAGACTGGTTTGGTTCCGATCGGGCGAAAAACCAGGGACTAGTTCGCAAAAGTAGGTTTAGGACAAAATTCGACATAGCAGAAAATTTCCCCTGCCTACATCCAAATCGGAGATAGCCATTTTGTCCGCCTTGAGCCAAGGATTCCAACGATATAAGACACTTGATCCTGGGACAAACGGTCTAAGAGTTATGAGCGATTTTGAACTTTTGGTTGCTGTAGCGCCACCTATGGGCCAATCGGGGTCATACTCTGATAGGTTGTCCCCAAATTGAGGCCTACCATCTGGCCAGGTTTCAAGTCTCTAGGCCTTACGGTTTGTCCTGCACGATGCGTTTTACAAATCCTTACAATTACAATAGGGTTTCAGCATTTCATGCTTGAACCCCTAATAATAAAAATCAGCACAATTACAATAGGGTTTCAGCACTTCGTGCTTGAACCCCTAATTAAAGCTGCAAGCAGCATTTATCGGGGTTCAAGCAGTTAAGGCCTTTAAGGCCTTTAAGCACAAAAGCATCAAAAGTTATTAAGATTTATTTAGCAAGCATGTAACCACTGACATAATAGATGAAAAAGACCATTTCAGCCAATACAGGCAATGTACCATAGGAAATATATGGTTTTAAAGCTTTTTAACAGTTATAGCGCCATCTATGGTCCGATCTCCATAGAATTGTTTTCTGTGACCTCAAATTGAACCCATACACATGTGTACTGAGTTTGGTGAAGATATCTCATTTACTTCTTGAGTTATAGCCATTATAGTAAAATAGGCTCCTCCCACAACAATTTACCACATTCTAGTATTATTTACTATGATTCTAGCATGATTTACCATACTTTATCATGATTTACCATGATATACTACATTCTAGTATGATTTACCATTGTTTACTGTGATTCTAGCGTCGTTTACCATAGTTTATCATGATTTATCATAGTTTACCATGATTCATCATAGTTTACCATGATTTACCCTGTTCTAGCATAGTTTACCATGATTTACCATGTTATAGCATGATTTACCATGATATACCACATTCTAACATGATTTACCATAGTTTATTATGATTTATCATGGCTTACCATGATTTACCCTGTTCTAGCATAGTTTACCATGATTTACCATGTTCTAGCATGATGTACCATGATATACCATGTTCTAGAATGATGTACCAGGATTGTAGTATGATTTACCTTGATACACCACATTCTAGTATTATTTATTATGATTTACCATGTTTTTAGTGTGATTTACCATGATTTACCACATTGCTAGCAATTATGTGAAGTATCAGTAAAAATGAAGTGATCAACTCTGACAAAATATGATTGTGCTACAATAGTAATTGTTATATAAGTGATTTTTTTGTGTTTTATTGTTATATAAGTGATTTTTTTTGTCTAATGAATGCAAAAGCATATGTGAGTAGACTTCATTAATAAGTAGAATGGCCAGCAGAGGGCAGTAGAAGACCACATATTGGCTCACTTTCACTTTAAACTTCTTGATTTTCACCATTGTTCTGCACTAAAGCAAACCAGTTTTTCCATTTTAACTCCATAATGCATGTTTACACACACACACACACACACACACACACACACACACACACACACACACACACACACGCACGCACGCACACACACACACACACACACACACACAAAGACAAATGTTGTTGTTGTTATTTCAATGCTATTGGGATATGTCATTATGAAAATATATTTGAATGGTCTATAAACATTTCACAAAGTCTTTGCAAGCTATTAATCAGATGATTCAGAATTTATTCAGAAACCTAAGACTACACACACACATTATGTTGTAGATGCAGACATTTGAAATGTATGATGTGATCAAACTGTCAATACTAATACTTTAACAGATGGATTTTGACTAAATGTAATTGTAAATGTTAAAATAGTGATTTTATAAAGTCTAAATATAAATTATAGAACAATATGACAAAATGACTATTTTGAACAGCAGGGGGCAGTAAAATACCACTTATTGGCTTAACATGCCATTATAATCATATCATTTTCACCTTTTTAACTGTTATAGAGGCAAATTTTGTCTGATCTGTCTGAAAATGTTCATGCATGTTCAGAGTGATATTTCACATGTTCTGACTTGTTTGTAAGAAGGTCTGAGTCATTCATTAAAGAGATATAGGCTTTCGGGGACACTTGGTAAAGGCCACATTTCGAAGTGAACCTATTATAGCTATCCAAATGAAGTAGTTCAACTTTTTCTGACAATTATTGTTCTAGTGAGTCCAGAGAATTGTACTGCACTAGTTTTTAACATTATGATATGAAAATTATATGATCAGAGATGGAAAAGACCATTTACAGTCAATACAGGCAGTTTACCATAGGAAATATATGGTTTTAAAGCTTTTTAACAGTTATAGCGCCACCTATCGTCCGATCTCCATAAAATTTTGCATGCTTGTTAATGATGTTATGTCACATATGCTGACCAATTTTTTGTAAAGTTCTGAGTTTTCATTTATGATTTATAGGCTTTTGAGTGTATTTTGCCACGCCCATTTTATAAATGACCCTATTACAGCCATCCAAATGCAAAAGTTCAACTTTTTTTTGATAATTATTGATCTAGAGAGTCCAGAGAATTGTCCTAGACTGGTCTGGTTCCGATCGGATAAAAAACCTAGGACTAGTTCGCAAAAGTAGGTTTTAGACATATTCGTGAATATTTAATGAACAGTTTGATTGACAGCAATGGTTCTTGAGGCAAAGTTGTTCAGCATGAGCAGATATATCAAATAATATGCATTTTGTTACAATAAGTGTAACACCACGTGATTACAGAGCCAAAAAACTCGTTAGCGCCAACTAGTGGCCGATTTCTTTCAAAATTCTTACAGACCTCTAGGGCCATGAGTCGAACATGCCCATCGAGTTTCGTTCCGATCGGCCTCCGTTAACCTTGTCTAATAGGTGCTCAACTTCATTGGCCAATGGCGGCCATGTTTTTTGAGATACGCCAATGTCCTCATAGACATACATGGCACCTTGGACCAAGACACTGCATACCAATTTTCAAGTCAATCGGACTAACGGCCAGGTGGTTATAGCCCTTTTCATATTTTTTTCATGTTATAGCGCCACCTAGTGTTCAATCGTCGCGATTTTTTTACTGTGACCCCAGACTGAACCCATACACATGTGTACCGAGTTTGGTGAAGCTATCTTATTTACTTTTTAAGTTATAGCCATTTTAGTAAAATAGGCTCCTCCCACAACGATTATTTTGCGCCCCCTAGCAACCATGAATCGAAATTTCAATTTTTTTTCGATAATTATTGATCTTCACACTCCAGAGAACATTTCTGCACTGGTTTGGTTCCGATCGGGCAAAAAACCAGGGACTAGTTCGCAAAAGTAGATTTTCGACAAAATTCAAAATGGCGGAAAATCTATCATGACGGAAATGAAATCGGAGATATACGTTTTGTTCGTCAGGCGTCCAGCTTTCCAATGATATAAGACACTTGAGTCTACGACATACGGTCTAGGAGTTCTGAGCAGTTTTGCGCTTTTGGTCGCTATAGCGCCACCTATGGGCCAATCGGGGTCATAATCTCTGAACCTCTCCTCGATTTTTGTACTACCATCTGGCAAAGTTTCAATGCTCTAGCCCTTACGGTTTGGGCTGCACGATGCGTTTTACGGCAGAAGAATAATAATAATAATTAAAGCTGCAAGCAGCATTTATCGGGGTTCAAGCAGTTAAAGCCTTTTAAGCATTTAAGCACAAAAGCATCAAAAGTTAAGATTTATTTAGCAAGCATGTAACCACGGACATAATAGATGGAAAAGACCATTTACAGCCAATACAGGCAGTTTACCATGGGATATATATGGTTTTAAAGCTTTTTAACAGTTATAGCGCCACCTATGGTCCGATCTCCATAGAATTGTTTACTGTGACCTCAAATTGAACCCATACACATGTGTACTGAGTTTGGTGAAGATATCTCATTTACTTCTTGAGTTATAGCCATTTTAGTAAAATAGGCTCCTCCCACAACAATTTAGCACATTCTAGTATTATTTACTATGATTCTAGCATGATTTGCCATATTCTAGCATAATTTACCATGATATACTACATTCTAGTATGATTTACCATTGTTTACTGTGATTCTAGCATGGATTACCATAGTTTATCATGATTTATCATAGTTTACCATGATTTACCCTGTTCTAGCATAGTTTACCATGATTTACCATGTTCTAGCATGATTTACCATGATATACCACATTCTAACATGATTTACCATAGTTTATTATGATTTATCATGGCTTACCATGATTTACCCTGTTCTAGCATAGTTTACCATGATTTACCATGTTCTAGCATGATGTACCATGATATACTATGTTCTAGAATGATGTACCAGGATTGTAGTATGATTTACCTTGATACACCACATTCTAGTATCATTTATTGATTTACCATGTTTTTAGTGTGATTTAACCATGATTTACCACATTGCTAGCAATTATGTGAAGTATCAGTAAAAATGAAGTGATAAACTCTGACAAAATATGATTGTGCTACAATAGTAATTGTTATATAAGTGATTTTTTTAGTGTTTTATTGTTATATAAGTGATTTTTAGTGTCTAATGAATGCAAAAGCATATGTGGGTAGACATTAATAAGTAGAATGGCCAGCAGAGGGCAGTAGAAGACCACATATTGGCTCACTTTCACTTTAAACTTCTTGATTTTCACCATTTTTCTGCACTAAAGCAAACCAGTTTTTCCATTTTAAATCCATAATGCATGTTAACACACACACACACACACACACACACACACACACACAAGACAAATGTTGTTTTTTCAATGCTATTGGGATATGTCATTATGAAAATATATTTGAATGGTCTATAAACATTTCACAAAGTCTTTGTAAGCTATTAATCAGATCATTCAGAATTTATTCAGAAACCTAAGACTACACACACACATTATATTGTAGATACAGACATTTGAAATATATGATGTGATCAAACTGTCAATACTAATAATTTAACAGATGGATTTTTGACTAAATGTAATTGTAAATGTTAAAATAGTGATTTTATAAAGTCTAAATATAAATTATAGAACAATATGACAACATGACTATTTTAAACAGCAGGGGGCAGTAAAATACCACTTCTTGGCTTAATATGTCATTATATTCATATCATTTTCACCTTTTTAACTGTTATAGAGGCAAATTTTGTCAGATCTGTCTGAAAATTTTCATGCATGTTCAGAGTGATATTTCACATGTTCTGACTTGTTTTTAAGAAGGTTTGAACATTCATTAAAGAGATATAGGCTTTCGGGGACACTTGGTAAAGGCCACATTTTGAAGTGAACCTATTATAGCTATCCAAATGAAGTAGTTCAACTTTTTCTGACAATTATTGTTCTAGTGAGTCCAGAGAATTGTATTGCACTAGTTTTTAACATTATGATATGAAAATTATATATTCAGAGATGGAAAAGACCATTTACAGTCAATACAGGCAGTTTACCATAGGAAATATATGGTTTTAAAGATTTTTAACAGTTATAGCGCCACCTATCGTCCGATCTGCATGAAATTTTGCATGCTTGTTAATGATGTTATGTCACATAAGTTCACCAATTTTTGTGAAGTTCTGGGTTTTTATTTAGGATTTATAGGCTTTTTAATGTATTTTTCCATGCCCATTTTATAAATGATCCTATTACAGCCATCCAAATGCAAAAGTTCAACTTTTTTTTGATAATTATTGATCTAGAGAGTCCAGAGAATTGTCCTAGACTGGTCTGGTTCCGATCGGGCAAAAAACCTAGGACTAGTTCGCAAAAGTAGGTTTTAGACATATTCATGAATATTTAATGAACGGTTTGATTGACAGAAATGGTTCTTGAGGCAAAGTTGTTCAGCATGAGCAGATATATCAAATGATATGCTTTTTGTGACGATAAGTGTAACACCACGTGATTACAGAGCCAAAAAACTCGTTAGCGCCAACTAGTGGCCGATTTCTTTCAAAATTCTTACAGACCTCTAGGGCCATGAGTCGAACATGCCCATCAAGTTTCGTTCCGATCGGCCTCCGTTAACCTTGTCTAATAGGTGCTCAACTTCATTGGCCAATGGCGGCCATGTTTTTTGAGATACGCCAATGTCCTCATAGACATACATGGCACCTTGGACCAAGACACTGCATACCAATTTTCAAGTCAATCGGACTAACGGTCAGGTGGTTATAGCCCTTTTCATGTTTTTTTCATGTTATAGCGCCACCTAGTGTTCAATCGTCGCGATTTTTTTACTGTGACCCCAGAATGAACCCATACACATGTGTACCGAGTTTGGTGAAGCTATCTTATTTACTTTTTAAGTTATAGCCATTTTAGTAAAATAGGCTCCTCCCACAACGATTATTTTGCGCCCCCTAGCGTCCATGAATCGAAATTTCAACATTTTTTCGATAATTATTGATCTTCAGACTCCAGAGAATATTTCTGCACTGGTTTGGCTCCGATCGGGCAAAAAACCAGGGACTAGTTCCCAAAAGTAGGTTTTTAACATAATCGCAAGTATTTAATGAACAAATTGATTGACAGCAGTAGTTCTTGAGGCAAAGTTGTTCAGTATGAGGAGATCTATCAAATGATATGCATCACGTGATTACATAGCTGTAAAACCTGTTAGCATCAACTAGTGGCTGATTTTTAAAAATTCTTACAGACCTCTAGGGCCACGAGTCGAACATGCCCACCGAGTTTCGTTCTGATCGGCCTCCGTTAAGAGCAAACTAACAGCTTTGAATTAAAATGGTGAGGTATCCTGTTGTAAACATCAACCATGCCTGTTGACAGTTTTGTGGGAAGGGAATGAAAAGTTCTCAAATCCGCAGCACAGCCTCAGACATAACATTTATATCCATGATCTGCCATTTTCACTATTGTCCTTGCTTGCTTCTTCACAATACCTGCAGATCTTCTGATGATTCGGCTGTGCAGGTCCACATTAACACTGCCTGGCCTAGAACATGGACTGGAAAATGCAAATTTGGGGGGTATAAATATTAATGATCCTGACTCCAACGTCACAGTCGGTGTTATGGTGGGATTCACTCATTTTTCAGCGGTCTTTTGCAAACAGGAGATTTACACATGAAGGAGGAAACAATGGTGTTTGAGGCTCACGGTATGTCAGTTCCATGTCCAGAACTCTTATCATTCAACTATGCCAAGATAAATACAGTTTTCAATTGTATGGCACCTTTAAAATAGATGATTAGTAATATAATGCTTACTTGGAGTCTGAAATGGCTTTAACAAAAGAAGAAAAATATTCTTAGATTTCTGTTCATTCTAATCATGTACAAATAAAGTAGCACAATAAGATTACATTTATTTGAATGCATTAGTGAGTGTGTGATTGTGCTGTGTGTGCAGCGTGTCAATACTAAAAGTGAAGGTGTAGTTGATATCTTTGGTGATAATATCTGTAGTAATCATAAAAAAACAATTAAGAAATAAAGAATTAAAATTACAAATAATATTCTATTAAGATATGAGTTACAATAACATGATTTGCAATAGTAATAATATCAATAATATATGCACAATACACACAGATTAGACTATCAGGTCTGTGTTTTACAAAAACATTAGTATTGCAGCCAATGTGAGTCTGTGGGATTTATAAACAGACAAAATATGATTTGAAATGTTATTTTAATGATTTTATTAAGTTTAAACAATATTTCAAATGGAAAAAAAATGAAAAATAATATTTTAGTGAGCAGAATGAACCAATGAGTGTTCTTCTTCTGGTGGTTAAAATGTAAATGAAAACAATAATACTTAAACAATAATACTTAATACACTAACCATGCTTGAACACACACATGCACACACATTTTGTTGTAGATGTAGATATTTAAAATAAAAGATAGGTAACAAAATGATAATTGCAAATCTCCTCTGTATAACACCATTTTCAGATTTCAAATTAATCACTGAGAGGCAGAATTGTTCAAACTGAGAGCTCAGTAAAAATGAAGTGATAAAATTTGACAAAACATGACTGTGTTATAATAGGTGATTTTCATGCAAGTAATTTTATATAGTCCAAAAACTAATGCAAAAGCACAGATGAAAATATTTTATTAAGTAGAATGTCCTGCAGAGGGCAGTAGAAGACCACTAATTGACTCACTTTCATTTGAAAGACTTTTTTTATCCACCAGTAAAACAAAGCAGTTTCTCCATGTTCTTTCCATTAAGCATGCTTACACACACACACACACACACACAAACACAAACACATCCACACACACACACACACACACACACACACAAAGACAAATATGTTTTCAATGTTTTTAGGATGTGATATTGTGAAAATATCTTCATCTCCTCATCTTGAACAACTTTGCCTCAAGAATCACTAATGTCAATCAAACCGTTCATAATCATAATAAAAAATAAAATGTATAAAAAAATATCATAATAAAAAAAAAACATCATAATAAAAAAGATTGCTTCTTAAAGCATTTGTTTATTTCCCAATACTGAAGCTAATTAAAAGATCATGCGTAATCCTGCTGCTCCCTCTAGTGGACAACAGTGGTATTATAGCTTACATTTTACAGTTGAAGTGTTTGAATGAATGAATGGGAATTTGTTTTTTTACTTATATCTCAGGAACCAAAAGGCGAAAAATTCTGAAACTCAGAGCATAGATAGTGCTTGAGGAGCCCTGTTGAATGAGACCATCAACGTGTTTTTGGGCGATTGGGGCTGGGAGTTATGATTGTTATAAGGCATATCTGTTCGGGCTATTATCTCTGGAATGCCCAGGGCAAATAACACCACATTTGAATCGAAGCTAGCCAAGGACGCGCCCTTTCCAACGAGCTCTCATACAATGTTCGGGGTGGTCTGGGTCGGGAGTAATGGCCGTTCAAAATCGGGGGTCCCGCGGATTCGCGATACGCGGGGGGCGCGCTACCGAGGCCCGCGACGACACGTTTCGATCAAGAGCCCGGAGAGGTCCTCACCATCAAAATTTGAGCGCGCAACGACTTTCCGTTTTCGAGTTATGAATGAATTTGTATTCGGGGGCGTGGCTTAAATGCCGTTACTTTCGTTTCATTTCATTCATTTACTTTCGTCCATTTCCATATCTCAGTGTAACACAATTGTCAATAGTAATACTCAATAGATGAGTTTTGACAAAATGTGATTGTAAATGTTAAAATAATGATTTTATAAAGTCTAAATATGAATTTTATAACAATATTAGGGAGTAGTATGATGAAATGACAGCAGGGGGCAGTAAAATACCACTTATTGGCTTAATATGTCATTATATTCATATAAAATCACCTTTTGAAGAAGTTAAACTTTTTTTCTGATAATTATTGATCTAGAGAGTTCAGAGAATTGTGCTGCACTGGTTTTGAACATTATGATATGAACATTATATGATGATAGAAGACACCATTTACAGCAAATACAGGCAATTTACCATAGGAAATATATGGTTTTAAAGCGTTTTAACAGTTATAGCGCCAACTATGGTCCGATCTTCATAAAATTTTTCATGCTTCTTTAGCAGGTTATGACACATATGCTCATCAATTTTTGTGAAGTTCTGAGTTTTCGTTTAGGATTTATAGGCTTTTGAGTGCATTTTACCACGCCCATTTTCTAAATGACCCTGTTATAGCCATGCGAAAAATGCAAAAGTTCAACTTTTTTTTGATAATTATTGACCTAGAGAGTCCATAGAATTGTCCTAGACTGGTTTGGTTCCGATCGGGCGAAAAACCAGGGACTAGTTCGCAAAAGTACGTTTTTAACATAATTACGAATATTTAATGAACGGTTTGATTGACAGCAATGGTTCTTGAGGCAAAGTTGTTCAACAAGAGGAGATCTATCAAATGGTATGCATTTTGTGACAATAAGTGTAACACCACGTGATTACAGAGCCATAAAACTCGTTAGCGCCAACTAGTGGCCGATTTCTTTTAAAATTCTTACAGACCTCTAGGGCCATGAGTAGAACATGCCCACCGAGTTTCGTTCCGATCGGCCTCCGTTAACCTTGTCTAATAGGTGCTCAAACTTCATTGGCCGATGGCGGCCATGTTTTTTTAGATACGCCAATGTCCTCATACACATACATGACACCTTGGACCAAGACACTGCATACCAATTTTCAAGTCAATCGGACTAACGGTCAGGTGGTTAAAGCCTGTTTTATGTTTTTTATATATTATAGCGCCACCATGTGGCCAATCGCCGCGATTTTTTTACTGTTACCTCATATTGAGCTCATACATAGGTTTACCGAGTTTGGTGAAGATACCTCATTTACTTCTGGAGTTATAGCCATTTTAGTAAAATAGGCCCCTCCCATAACATACGTTTTGGCGCCCCTTAGCGACCGTGAATCGAAATTTCGACTTTTTTTCGATAATTATTGATCTTCAGTTTCTAGAGAACATTTCTGCACTGGTTTGGTTCCGATCGGGCGAAAAACCAGGGACTAGTTCGCAAAAGTAGGTTTTTGACAAAATTCAAAATGGCGGAAAATCTATCATGGCGGAAATGAAATCGGAGATATACGTTTTGTTCGTCAGGCGTCCAGCTTTCCAATGATATAAGACACTTGAGTCTACGACATACGTTCTAGGAGTTCTGAGCAGTTTCGCGCTTTTGGTCGCTATAGCGCCACCTATGGGCCAATCGAGGTCATACTTTGATACGTTCTCCCCAAATTGAGGACTACCATTTGGCCAACTTTCAAGGTTCCAGCTCTTACGGTTTGGTCTGCACGATGCGTTTTAGGGGAAAATAATAATAATAATAATTAAAGCTGCAAGCAGCATTTATCGGGGTTCAAGCAGTTAAAGCCTTTTAAGCATTTAAGCACAAAAGCATCAAAAGTTAAGATTTATTTAGCAAGCATGTAACCACGGACATAATAGATGGAAAAGACCATTTACAGCCAATACAGGCAGTTTACCATGGGATATATATGGTTTTAAAGCTTTTTAACAGTTATAGCGCCACCTATGGTCCGATCTCCATAGAATTGTTTACTGTGACCTCAAATTGAACCCATACACATGTGTACTGAGTTTGGTGAAGATATCTCATTTACTTCTTGAGTTATAGCCATTTTAGTAAAATAGGCTCCTCCCACAACAATTTAGCACATTCTAGTATTATTTACTATGATTCTAGCATGATTTGCCATATTCTAGCATAATTTACCATGATATACTACATTCTAGTATGATTTACCATTGTTTACTGTGATTCTAGCATGGATTACCATAGTTTATCATGATTTATCATAGTTTACCATGATTTACCCTGTTCTAGCATAGTTTACCATGATTTACCATGTTCTAGCATGATTTACCATGATATACCACATTCTAACATGATTTACCATAGTTTATTATGATTTATCATGGCTTACCATGATTTACCCTGTTCTAGCATAGTTTACCATGATTTACCATGTTCTAGCATGATGTACCATGATATACTATGTTCTAGAATGATGTACCAGGATTGTAGTATGATTTACCTTGATACACCACATTCTAGTATCATTTATTGATTTACCATGTTTTTAGTGTGATTTAACCATGATTTACCACATTGCTAGCAATTATGTGAAGTATCAGTAAAAATGAAGTGATAAACTCTGACAAAATATGATTGTGCTACAATAGTAATTGTTATATAAGTGATTTTTTAGTGTTTTATTGTTATATAAGTGATTTTTAGTGTCTAATGAATGCAAAAGCATATGTGGGTAGACATTAATAAGTAGAATGGCCAGCAGAGGGCAGTAGAAGACCACATATTGGCTCACTTTCACTTTAAACTTCTTGATTTTCACCATTTTTCTGCACTAAAGCAAACCAGTTTTTCCATTTTAAATCCATAATGCATGTTAACACACACACACACACACACACACACACACACAAGACAAATGTTGTTTTTTCAATGCTATTGGGATATGTCATTATGAAAATATATTTGAATGGTCTATAAACATTTCACAAAGTCTTTGTAAGCTATTAATCAGATCATTCAGAATTTATTCAGAAACCTAAGACTACACACACACATTATATTGTAGATACAGACATTTGAAATATATGATGTGATCAAACTGTCAATACTAATAATTTAACAGATGGATTTTTGACTAAATGTAATTGTAAATGTTAAAATAGTGATTTTATAAAGTCTAAATATAAATTATAGAACAATATGACAACATGACTATTTTAAACAGCAGGGGGCAGTAAAATACCACTTCTTGGCTTAATATGTCATTATATTCATATCATTTTCACCTTTTTAACTGTTATAGAGGCAAATTTTGTCAGATCTGTCTGAAAATTTTCATGCATGTTCAGAGTGATATTTCACATGTTCTGACTTGTTTTTAAGAAGGTTTGAACATTCATTAAAGAGATATAGGCTTTCGGGGACACTTGGTAAAGGCCACATTTTGAAGTGAACCTATTATAGCTATCCAAATGAAGTAGTTCAACTTTTTCTGACAATTATTGTTCTAGTGAGTCCAGAGAATTGTATTGCACTAGTTTTTAACATTATGATATGAAAATTATATATTCAGAGATGGAAAAGACCATTTACAGTCAATACAGGCAGTTTACCATAGGAAATATATGGTTTTAAAGATTTTTAACAGTTATAGCGCCACCTATCGTCCGATCTCCATAGAATTTTTCATGCTTGTTAATGATGTTATGTCACATATGCTGACCAATTTTTGTGAAGTTCTGGGTTTTTATTTAGGATTTATAGGCTTTTTAATGTATTTTTCCATGCCCATTTTATAAATGATCCTATTACAGCCATCCAAATGCAAAAGTTCAACTTTTTTTTGATAATTATTGATCTAGAGAGTCCAGAGAATTGTCCTAGACTGGTCTGGTTCCGATCGGGCAAAAAACCTAGGACTAGTTCGCAAAAGTAGGTTTTTAACATATTAATGAATAATTAATGAACAGTTTGATTGACAGCAATGGTTCTTGAGGCAAAGTTGTTCAGGATGAGGAGATCTATCAAATGATATGCATATTGTGTGGATATTTGTAACACTACGTGATTACAGAGCCGTAAAACTCGTTAGCGCCAACTAGTGGCCGATTTCTTTCAAAATTCTTACAGACCTTTAGGGCCATGAGCCGAACATGCCCATTGAGTTTCGTTCCGATCGGCCTCCGTTAACCTTGTCTAATAGGTGCTCAAACTTCGTTGGCCGATGGCGGCCATGTTTTTTGAGATACGCCAATGTCCTCATACACATACATGGCACCTTGGACCAAGACACTGCATACCAATTTTCAAGTCAATCGGACTAACGGTCAGGTGGTTATAGCCTGTTTTATGTTTTTTTCATTTTATAGCGCCACCATGAGGCCAATCGTCGCGATTTTTTTACTGTGACCCCAGAGTAAGCTCATACACATGTGTACCAAGTTTGGTGAAGATACCTCATTTACATCGGGAGTTATAGCCATTTTAGTAAAATAGGCCCCTCCCACAACGTACGTTTTGGCGCCCCTTAGCGACCGTGAATCGAAATTTCCACTTTTTTTCGATAATTATTGATATTCAGTCTCCAGAGAACATTTCTGCACTAGTTTGGTTCCAATCGGGCAAAAAACCAGGGACTAGTTCGCAAAAGTAGATTTTTGACAAAATTCAAAATGGCGGAAAATCTATCATGGCGGAAATGAAATCGGAGATAGACGTTTTGTTCGTCAGGCGTCCAGCTTTCCAATGATATAAGACACTTGAGTCTACGACATACGGTCTAGGAGTTATGAGCAGTTTCGCGCTTTTGGTTGTTATAGCGCCACCTATGGGCCAATCGGGGTCATAATCTCTGAACCTTTCCTCGATTTTTGTACTACCATCTGTCAAAGTTTCAAAGTTCCAGCTCTTACGGTTTGGGCTGCACGATGCGTTTTACGGCGGAATAATAATAATAATTAAAGCTGCAAGCAGCATTTATCGGGGTTCAAGCATTTAAGGCCTTTAAGGCATTTAAGCATTCAAGACATTAAGATTTATTTAGAAAGCTTTTAACCACTGAAATAATAGATTGAAAAGTCCATTTACAGCCAATACAGGCAATTTACCATTGCTTTTTAACAGTTATAGCGCCAACTATCATCCGATCTACATACAATTTTGCATGCTTATTTAGAATGTTATGGCACATATGCTCACCAATTTTCGTGATGTTCTGAGTTTTTGTTTAGGATTTATAGGCTTTTGTTTGCATTTTGCCACGCCCATTTTCTTTATGACCCAATTATACCCATGCGAAAAATGCAAAAGTTCAACTTTTTTTGATAATTATTGATCTAAAGAGTCCAGAGAATTGTCCTAGACTCGTTTGGTTCCGATCGGGCAAAAAACCAGGGACTAGTTCGCAAAAGTAGGTTTTTAACATATTCGTGAATAATTAATAAACTGTTTGATTGACAGCAATGGTTCTAGAGGCAAAGTTGTTCAGCATGAGCAGGTCTATCAAATGATATGCATTTTGTGATGATAAGTGTAACACCACGTGATTACAGAGCCATAAAACTCGTTAGCGCCAACTAGTGGCCGATTTCTTTCAAAATTGTTACAGACCTCTAGGGCCATGAGTCGAACATGCCCACCGAGTTTTGTTCCGATCGGCCTCCGTTAACCTTGTCTAATAGGTGCTCAAACTTCATTGGCCGATGGCGGCCATGTTTTTTGAGATACACCAATGTCCTCATAGACATACATGACACCTTGGACCAAGACACTGCATACCAATTTTCAAGTCAATCGGACTAACGGTCAGGTGGTTAAAGCCTGTTTTAAGTTTTTTTCATGTTATAGCGCCACCATGTGGCCAATCGCCGCGATTTTTTTACTGTGACCTCAGATTGACCTCTTACACATGTGTACCGAGTTTGGTGAAGATACCTCATTTACTTCTGGAGTTATAGCCATTTTAGTAAAATAGGCCCCTCCCACAACGTACGTTTTGGCGCCCCTTAGCGTCCGTGAATCGAAATTTCAACTTTTTTTCGATAATTATTGATATTCAGACTCCAGAGAACATTTCTGTACTGGTTTGGTTCCGATCGGGCGAAAAACCTAGGACTAGTTCGCAAAAGTAGGTTTTTGGCAAAATTCAAAATGGCGGAAAATCTATCATGGCGGAAATTAAATCGGAGATATACGTTTTGTTCGTCAGGCATCCAGCTTTCCAATGATATAAGACACTTGAGTCTACAACATACGGTCTAGGAGTTCTGAGCAGTTTCGCGCTTTTGGTTGCTGTAGCGCCACCTATGGGCCGATTTGGCTAAGTCCGTGTATCTGAGTAGCGAGCAATACTACTACCATTTGACCAAGTATCACGTCTCTAGGCCTTACGGTTTTGGCTGCACGATGCGTTTTAGGGAAGAATAATAATAATAATTAAAGCTGCAAGCAGCATTTATCGGGGTTCAAGCAGTTAAGGCCTTTAAGGCATTTAAGCACAAAAGCATCAAAAGTTATTAAGATTTATTTAGCAAGCATGTAACCACTGACATAATAGATGGAAAAGACCATTTACAGCCAATACAGGCAATTTGCCATGGGATATATATGGTTTTAAAGCTTTTTAACAGTTATAGCGCCACCTATGGTCCGATCTCCATAAAATTGTTTACTGTGACCTCAAATTGAACCCATACACATGTGTACTGAGTTTGGTGAAGATATCTCATTTACTTCTTGAGTTATAGCCATTTGAGTAAAATAGGCTCCTCCCACAACGATTTGCCACATTCTAGAATTATTTAATATGATTCTAGCATGATTTACTATCATATACCATGTTCCAGAATGATTTATTAGGATTCTAGCATGATTTACCTTGATACACCTCATTTCAGTATTATTTACTATGATTTACAATGTTTCTAGCATGATTAACCACATTACTAGCAATTATGTCAAGTGTCAGTGCAAATGAGGTGATGAACACTGACAAAATATTATTGTGTTATAATAGTTAGTTATATACGTGATTTTTAGTGTGTGTCCAAGTATGAATGCAAAAGCACATGTAAAATATTTCATTATTAAGTAGAATGGCCAGCAGAGGGCACTAGAAGACCACTTATTGGCTCACTTTCACTTTAAACCAGTTTTCTGCACTAAAGCAAACCAGTTTTTCCATGTTAACTCAATGCATGCTTACACACACACACACACACACACACACACACACACAAACACACACACACACACACACACACACACACATACACACACAGCATAGTTAACCATGATTTACCATGATATACCACGTTCTAGTATTATTTACCAGGAGATAAACGACAATCTAGTATTATTTACTTTGATTTACCATGTTTCTAGCCTGATTTATCACATTACTAGCAATTATTTGAAGTGTCAGTGCAAATAAAGTGATTAACACTGACAAAATATGATTGTGTTATAATAGTTATTGCTATATAAGTGATTTGTTTAGTGTGTATTCAAGTATGAATGCAAGCACATGTTGAAATATTTCATTAATAAGTAGAATGGCCAGCAGAGGGCAGTAGAAGACCACTTATTGGCTCACTTTCACTTTAAACCAGTTTTCTGCACTAAAGCAAACCAGTTTATCCATGTTAACTCAATGCATGCTTACACACACACACACACACACACACACACACACACACACACACACACACACACACACACATACACACACAGCATAGTTAACCATGATTTACCATGATATACCACGTTCTAGTATTATTTACCAGGAGATAAACGACAATCTAGTATTATTTACTTTGATTTACCATGTTTCTAGCCTGATTTATCACATTACTAGCAATTATTTGAAGTGTCAGTGCAAATAAAGTGATTAACACTGACAAAATATGATTGTGTTATAATAGTTATTGCTATATAAGTGATTTTTTTAGTGTGTATTCAAGTATGAATGCAAGCACATGTTGAAATATTTCATTAATAAGTAGAATGGCCAGCAGAGGGCAGTAGAAGACCACTTATTGGCTCACTTTCACTTTAAACCAGTTTTCTGCACTAAAGCAAACCAGTTTATCCATGTTAACTCAATGCATGCTTACACACACACACACACACACACACACACACACACACACACACACACACAGCATAGTTAACCATGATTTACCATGATTTACCACATTACTAGCAATTATTTGAAGTGTCAGTGCAAATAAAGTGATTAACACTGACAAAATATGATTGTGTTATAATAGTTATTGCTATATAAGTGATTTTAGTGTGTATTCAAGTTTAAATGCAAGCACATGTGGAAAAATTTAATTAATAAGTAGAATGGCCAGCAGAGGGCAGTAGAAGACCACTTATTGGCTCACTTTCACTTTAAACCTCATGATTTTGACCAGTTTTCTGCACTAAAGCAAACCAGTGTTTCCATGTTAACTCAATAATGCATACTTGCTACATATGCTACACACAATAATGCTACACACACACACACACACACACACACACACACACACACACACACAAATGTTTCAGTGATATTGGTGTCACATTCACCTTCATCACATTCACCTTCTGTCTTCATCACATTCACCATCTGTCGTCATCACCTGCACCTGCTCCTCATCACCCTCCTCATCATCACCTGCTCCTCATCATCATAACCGTCACCTGTTGTCCTTGTCTTGATCTGTGTATTTAAGTTCCCCTCTCATCCATTATCATTGTCGGTTATTGTTTGTGCACTAGCACTCTGTTATGTTTGTTTTCATGTTGGAAAATAAAACCTTTGTTATATTTGTACCACACACACACACCATCATTTATCATGATTTACCATGGCTGATACCAATACCAATATGAGAAAATGACTATTTTAAACAGCAGGGGGCAGTAAAATACCACTTATTGGCTTAACATGCCATTAATTCATATCATTTTCACCTTTTTAACTGTTATAGAGGCAAATTTTGTCCGATCTGTCTGAAAATTTTCATGCTTGTTCAGGGTGATATTTCACATGTTCTGACTTGTTTTTAAGAAGGTCTGAGCATTGATTAAAGAGATATAGGCTTTCGGGGACACTTGGTAAAGGCCAGATTTTGAAGTGAACCTATTATAGCTATCCAAATGAAGTAGTTCAACTTTTTCTGACAATTATTGATCTAGTGAGTCCAGAGAATTGTATTGCACTAGTTTTGAACATTATGATATGAAAATTATATGATCAGAGATGGAAAAGACCATTTACAGCCAATACAGGCAGTTTACCATAGGAAATATATGATTTTAAAGCTTTTTAACAGTTATAGCGCCACCTATCGTCCGATCTCCATAGAATTTTTCATGCTTGTTAATGATGTTATGTCACATATGCTGACCAATTTTTGTGAAGTTCTGAGTTTTTATTTAGGATTTATAGGCTTTTTAATGTATTTTGACACGCCCATTTTATAAATTACCCTATTACAGCCATCCAAATGCAAAAGTTCAACTTTTTTTTGATAATTATTGATCTAGAGAGTCCAGAGAATTGTCCTAGACTGGTCTGGTTCCGATCGGGCGAAAAACCTAGGACTAGTTCGCAAAAGTAGGTTTTTAACATATTCATGAATATTTAATGAACTGTTTGATTGACAGCAATGGTTCTAGAGGCAAAGTTGTTCAGCATGAGCAGATCTATTATATGATATGCATTTTGTGACAATAAGTGTAACACCACGTGATTACAGAGCCATAAAACTCGTTAGCGCCAACTAGTGGCCGATTTCTTTCAAAATTCTTACAGACCTCTAGGGGCTTGAGCCGAACATGCCCACTGAGTTTCGTTCCGATCGGCCTCCGTTAACCTTGTCTAATAGGTGCTCAAACTTCATTGGCCGATAGCGGCCATGTTTTTTGAGATACACCAATGTCCTCATAGACATACATGGCACCTTGGACCAAGACACTGCATACCAATTTTCAAGTCAATCGGACTAAAGGTCAGGTGGTTATAGCCTGTTTTATGTTTTTTTCATATTATAGCGCCACCATGAGGCCAATCACCGCGATTTTTTTACTGTGACCTCAACTTGAGCTCATACATATGTGTACCGAGTTTGGTGAAAATATCTCATTTCGTTCACGAGTTATAGCCATTTTTGTATAATTAGCTCCGCCTCCTGCGAGCGTTTTGGCGCCCCTTAGCAACCGTGGATCGAAATTTTTACTTTTTTTCGATAATTATTGATATTCAGACTCCTGTGAATATTTCTGCACTGGTTTGGTTCCGATCGGGCAAAAAACCAGGGACTAGTTCGCAAAAGTAGGTTTTGGACAAAATCCAAAATGGCGGAAAAATTTGCATACCGGAAATGAAATCCTTGAGGCCTTTTTTGTTCGGCTTGAGCCAATGATTCCAAAGATATAAGACACTTGAGTCTGTGACAAAGGGTTGATGAGATTTAAGCAAAAATATGCAATTTTTTTGTTTTTTTGCACTGTAGCGCCACCTATTGGCCAATCTAGCTCATATTCTCTGAACCTCTCCTCGATTTTTGTACTACCTTCTGGCCAAGTTTCAAGTCTCTAGCACTTACGGTTTAGGCTGCACGATGCGTTTTACGGCGGAATAATAATAATAATTAAAGCTGCAAGCAGCATTTATCGGGGTTCAAGCAATTAAGGCCTTTAAGGCCTTAAAGCACAAAAGCATCAAAAGCTATTAAGTTTTATTTAGCAAGCATCTAACCACTGACATAATAGATGGAAAAGACCATTTTCAGCCAATACAGGCAATGTACCATAGGAAATACAGGGTTTTCAAAGCTTTTTAACAGTTATAGCGCCACCTATCTTCCGATCTACATGAAATTTTGCATGCTTCTTTAGAATGTTATGGTACATATGCTCACCAATTTTCGTGAAGTTCTGAGTTTTCGTTTAGGATTTATAGGCTTTTGAGTGCATTTTGCCACGCCCATTTTCTTTATGACCCAATATACCCATGCGAAAAATGCAAAAGTTCAACTTTTTTTTGATAATTATTGATTTTGAGATTCCATAGAATTGTCCTAGACTCGTTTGGTTCCGATCGGGCGAAAAACCTAGGACTAGTTCGCAAAAGTAGGTTTTTAACATAATTACGAATATTTAATGAACGGTTTGATTGACAGCAATGGTTCTTGAGGCAAAGTTGTTCAGCATGAGCAGATCTATCAAATGATATGCATTTTGTGATGATAAGTGTAACACCACGTGATTACAGAGTCATAAAACTCGTTAGCGCCAACTAGTGGCCGTTTTCTTTCAAAATTCTTACAGACCTCTAGGGCCATGAGTCGAACATGCCCACCGAGTTTCGTTCCGATCGGCTTCCGTTAACCTTGTCTAATAGGTGCTCAAACTTCATTGGCCGATGGCGGCCATGTTTTTTGAGATACACCAATGTCCTCATAGACATACATGACACCTTGGACCAAGACACTGCATACCAATTTTCAAGTCAATTGGACTAATGGTCAGGTGGTTATAGCCAGTTTTATGTTTTTTTCATGTTATAGCGCCACCATGTGGCCAATCGCCGCAATTTTTTTACTCTGACCTCAAATTGACCTCATAAATAATTGTACCGAGTTTGGTGAAGATACCTCATTTACTTCTGGAGTTATGGCCGTTTTAGTGAAATAGGCTCCTCCCACAACATACAATTTGGCGCCCCTTAGCGACCGTGAATCGAAATTTCAACTTTTTTTCGATAATTATTGATATTCAGACTCCAGAGAACATTTCTGCACTGGTTTGGTTCCGATCGGTCGAAAAACCTAGGACTAGTTCGCAAAAGTAGGTTTTTGACAAAATTCAAAATGGCGGAAAAATTTGCATACCGGAAATAAAATCAGAGATATACGTTTTGTTTGCCATGAGGTCTTGATTACATTGATATAAGACACTTGAGTCTACAACATACAGTCTAGGAGTTATGAGCAGTTTCGCGCTTTTGGTCGCTGTAGCGCCACCTATGGGCCGATTTGGCTAAGTCCGTGTATCTGAGTAGCGAGCAATACTACTACCATTTGACCAAGTATCACATCTCTAGGCCTTACGGTTTTGGCTGCACGATGCGTTTTAGGGAAGAATAATAATAATAATAAAAATCAGGGCAATTACAATAGGGTTTCAGCACTTCGTGCTTGAACCCCTAATAATTAAAGCTGCAAGCAGCATTTATCGGGGTTCAAGCAATTAAGGCCTTTAAGGCCTCAAAGCACAAAAGCATAAAAAGTTATTAAGTTTTATTTAGCAAGCATTTAACCACTGACATCATAGATGGAAAAGATCATGTTCTAGCATGATTTACCATGATATACCACATTCTAAAATTATTTACCATAGTTCATCATGATTTATCATGGTTTACCATGATTTACCCTGTTCTAGCATAGTTTACCATGATTTACCATGTTCTAGCATGATAAACCACGTTCTAGAAATTTAACAGGATTCTTACTGATTTACCTTAATACACCACATTCTACTATTATTTACTATGACTTACCATGTTTCTAGCGTGATTTACCATGATTTACCACATTACTAGCAATTATGTGAAGTGTCAGTGCAAATGAAGTGATAAACACTGACAAAATATGATTGTGTTATAATAGTTATTGTTATACAAGTGATTTTTTTAGTGTCTACCCTAAATATGAATTAATCCAAAAGCACATGTGAAAAGACTTCATTAATAAGTAGAATGGCCAGCAGAAGAAGACCACTTATTGGCTCACTTTCACTTTAAACTTAATGATTTGCACCAGTTTTCTGCACTAAATCAAACCAGTTTTTCCATGTCAACTCAATAATGCATGCTCACACACACGCACACACACACACACACACATACACACACGCACACACACACACACACGTTTTTTGGATATGCTATTGAGAAAATATATTTATTTGTCTATAGGCATTTCTTTGTGATCTAATAATATAAAACTATGTTACCAGTATAGGGCTGTAACGATTCCTCAATTATAGTCAAGTACTCGATTTAAAAAAATCCTTGATTGCAATTTACCCCTAGAGTAATTGGCAAAATACCAAAAGTGGTGCATTCCACAGACGAGAATCAAACAACCGCAGAATTACAGTTTTCTAGGACAACGCGATATTTAAAACCATTTACAGTCATAGTATAGCATAGTGCCATTGTGAAATCACAAAGTCTGTGATTCAGTTAAATAAATATATCTTCTGTTTTTTGCTTGTTTGTTTTTTTTTTTCACACAGAAGACACATGGGTGCAGATTAGCCTACATGTTAAAATTACCTCAGCTCCATCCACAGTAAACGCTGCTCCAAGCAAACTCAGTCTCTGCAGTGCTGTTTGTTTAGGTTTCCAATAACGTGCAAATATGGGAACGCAAGTCGGACGCAATTTGTGTTTCATAGTTGCACTGTTATCATTTGTGGAGCACATCTGGGTTTCTCAAACTGCTGTCCATCGCGATTTCAAAATAAAAGTTTAAACTCTTGCTCTGAATTTGCATGTTTTGATGTGCACATGTTCTCGTTCAAGAAATTACAGTGACTGTAGCATTTCTATCGTACAGAAGTGGTCAAATATTAAAGTTTAAGTTGACATTTTAATTAGTTGTTTGGACAATATTAAACAAGGATTTGATAATGCCAGGCTTAGTGTAACAACAACCAGGCAGCTGGCGCCCTCTGCAGGCATTTGTTATTTATGTACATAAGTTATGTTTATATTAGTTTATATAATTTATTTTACATGGGTATATTTTAACAGTGTTCTTCAATAAAACCAATATAATTACTTACTTTGATACTTTACTTGAACCAATTATTGTTGCTTGTTATTATATATTTCTATTTTAAGTCATTTTAAAGGCTGTTGTTAACTTGAATCTATTTTTTACCACAATTTTTTTATCCGATTACTTGAATAGAATACTAAAATACTAAATACTAAAATAATCGATAGCTACAGCCCTATCATAATAAAAAAGATTGCTTTTTAAAGCATTTGTTTGTTTCCCAATACTGAAAGCTAATGAAAAGGTAATGTGCAATCCTGCTGCTCCCTCGAGTGGACAAAAGTGGTATTAAAGCTTGCATTTTACAATTGAAGTGATTTAATGAATTAATGAATGGGAATTTATATCTCGGGAACCAGAAGGCGAAAAAGCATATATAGTGCTTGAAGAGCCCTGTTAAATGAGACCATCAATGTGTTTTTGGGCGATTGATGCTGGAAGTTATGACTGTTCAAATGCAAATATTTGGGGGCTTTTATCTCTGGAATGCGCAGGACAAATTACACCACATTTGAATCGAAGCTAGCCAAGGATGGGCCCTTTCCAACGAGCTCTCACACAAGGTTCGGGGTGGTCTGGATCGGGAGTTACGGCCGTTCAAAATCGGGGGTCCCGCGGACTAGATCCGCGCGGGGGGCGCGCTCCCGAGGCCCGCGACGACACGTTTCGATCAAGAGCCTGGAGAAGACCTTACCATCAAAATTTGAGCGCGAAACGACTTCCCGTTTTCGAGTTATGAGTGAATTTGTATTTGGGGGCGTGGCTTAAATGCCCGTTTTACTTTCGTTTCATTTCATTAATTTACTTTAGTCCATTTCCATATCTCAGTGTGACACAATTGTCAAGTAATACTCCAATAGAGAATAGATACAAAATATGATTTAAAATGTTAAAATAATGATTTTATAAAGTCTAAATATGAATTATATGACAATATTAGGGAGCAGTATGATGAAATGGCAGCAGGGGGCAGTAAAATACCACTTATTGGCTTAATGACATGTTATATAATTTTTACCTTTTTAACTGTTATAGAGGCAAATTTTGTCTGATCTGTCTGAAATTTTTCATGCTTATTAAGAGTCATGAACATTATTATATGAGAATTATATGAACATAGATAGGAATAGGAATTTTTCCTAGGAAAAGACCATTCACAGCCAATACAGGCAATTTACCATAGGAAATATATGGTTTTAAAGCGTTTTAACAGTTATAGTGCCACCTTTGGTCCGATCTCCATACAAATTTCCAGGCTTCTTTAGCATGTTATGACAAATATGCGCATCAATTTTTGTGAAGTTCTGTGTTTTCGTTTAGGATTTATAGGCTTTTGAGTGCATTTTGCCACGCCCATTTTCTTTATGACCCAATATACCCATGCGAAAAATGCAAAAGTTCGACTTTTTTTTTGATAATTATTTATCTAGAGAGTCCATAGAATTGTCTTAGACTCGTTTGGTTCCGATCGGGCGAAAAACCAGGGACTAGTTTGCAAAAGTAGGTTTTTAACATAATTACGAATATTTAATTAACGGTTTGATTGACAGCAATGGTTCTTGAGGCAAAGTTGTTCTCCATGAGAAGGTCTATCAAATGATATGCATATTGTGTGGATATTTGTAACACCACGTGATTACGGAGCTGTAAAACTCGTTAGCGCCAACTAGTGGCCGATTTCTTTCAAAATTCTTACAGACCTCTAGGGCCATGAGTCGAACATGCCTACCGAGTTTTGTTCCGATCAGCCTCCGTTAACCTTGTCTAATAGGTGCTCAAATTTCATTGGCCGATGGCGGCCATGTTTTTTGAGATACGCCAATGTCCTCATTGACATACAAGGCACCTTGGACCAAGACACTGCATACCAATTTTCAAGTCAATCGGACTAACGGTCAGGT
This sequence comes from Squalius cephalus, assembly GCF_949319135.1. NCBI lineage: Eukaryota > Metazoa > Chordata > Actinopteri > Cypriniformes > Leuciscidae > Squalius > Squalius cephalus. The sequence goes on along the minus strand of NC_137133.1, from coordinate 22,738,478 downwards.
GGTTGTAGCCTGTTTTATGTTTTTTTCATGTTATAGCGCCACCATGTGGTCAATCGCCGCGGTTTTTTTACTGTGACCTCAGATTGACTTCTTACACATGTGTACCAAGTTTGGTGAAGATACCTCATTTACTTCTGGAGTTATAGCCATTTTAGTAAAATAGGCCCCGCCCACAACGTACGTTTTGGCGGCCCTTAGCGTCCGTGAATCGAAATTTCAACTTTTTTTCGATAGTTTTTGATATTCAGACTCTAGAGAACATTTCTGCACTGGTTTGGTTCCGATCGGGCGAAAAACCTAGGACTAGTTCGCAAAAGTATGTTTTTGACAAAATTCAAAATGGCGGAAAATCTATCATGGCGGAAATGAAATCGGAGATATACGTTTTGTTCGTCAGGCGTCCAGCTTTCCAATGATATAAGACACTTGAGTCTACGTCATACGGTCTAGTAGTTATGAGCAGTTTTGCGCTTTTGGTTGCTATAGCGCCACCTATGGGCCAATCGGGGTCATACTTTTATAGGTTCTCCCCAAATTGAGGACTACCATTTGGCCAAGTTTCAAGGTTCCAGCTCTTACGGTTTGGTCTGCACAATGCGTTTTAGGGGAAAATAATAATAATAATAATAATTAAAGCTGCAAGCAGCATTTATCGGGGTTCAAGCATTTAAGGCCTTTAAGGCATTTAAGCATTCAAGACATTAAGATTTATTTAGAAAGCTTTTAACCACTGAAATAATAGATTGAAAAGTCCATTTACAGTCAATACAGGCAATTTACCATTGCTTTTTAACAGTTATAGCGCCAACTATCATCCGATCTACATACAATTTTGCATGCTTATTTAGAATGTTATGGCACATATGCTCACCAATTTTCGTGATGTTCTGAGTTTTTGTTTAGGATTTATAGGCTTTTGTTTGCATTTTGCCACGCCCATTTTCTTTATGACCCAATTATACCCATGCGAAAAATGCAAAAGTTCAACTTTTTTTGATAATTATTGATCTAAAGAGTCCAGAGAATTGTCCTAGACTCGTTTGGTTCCGATCGGGCAAAAAACCAGGGACTAGTTCGCAAAAGTAGGTTTTTAACATATTCGTGAATAATTAATAAACTGTTTGATTGACAGCAATGGTTCTAGAGGCAAAGTTGTTCAGCATGAGCAGGTCTATCAAATGATATGCATTTTGTGATGATAAGTGTAACACCACGTGATTACAGAGCCATAAAACTCGTTAGCGCCAACTAGTGGCCGATTTCTTTCAAAATTCTTACAGACCTCTAGGGCCATGAGTCGAACATGCCCACCGAGTTTTGTTCCGATCGGCCTCCGTTAACCTTGTCTAATAGGTGCTCAAACTTCATTGGCCGATGGCGGCCATGTTTTTTGAGATACACCAATGTCCTCATAGATATACATGACAGCTTGGACCAAGACACTGCATACCAATTTTCAAGTCAATCGGACTAACGGTCAGGTGGTTACAGCCTGATTTATGTTTTTTTCATGTTATAGCGCCACCATGTGGCCAATCGCCGCAATCTTTTTACTATGACCTCAGATTGACCTCTTACACAGGTGTACCGAGTTTGGTGAATATACCTCATTTACTTCTGGAGTTATAGCCATTTTAGTAAAATAGGCTCCGCCTTCTTCAAACATTTTGGCGCCCCTTAGCGACCGTCAATCGAAATTTCAATTTTTTTTCGATAATTATTGATATTCTGACTCCAGAGAACATTTCTGCACTGGTTTGGTTCCGATCGGACACAAAACCAGGGACTAGTTCGCAAAAGTAGGTTTTGGACATAATTCAAAATGGCGGAAAATTTGCATACCGGAAATGAATTCCTTGAGGCCTTTTTTGTTCGGCTTGACCCAAGGATTCCAATGATATAAGACACTTGAGTCTGTGACAAACGGTTAATGAGATTTAAGCAAAAATATGATTTTTTTTTGTTTTTTGCACTGTAGCGCCACCTATGGGCCAATCGGGGTCATATTTTGATAACCTCTCCTCGATTTTTGTACTACCATCTGGAAAAGTTTCAAGTCTCTAGCACTTACGGTTTGGGCTGCACGATGCGTTTTACGGCAGAAGAAAAATAATAATAATAAAAATCAGTACAATTACAATAGGGTTTCAGCACTTCGTGCTTGAACCCCTAATAATAAAAATCAGCACAATTACAATAGGGTTTCAGCATTTCATGCTTGAACCCCTAATAAGAAGAGACGTTTTGGACAGTTATAGCGCCACCTATTGTCCGATCTTCACGAAACTTGGCATGCTTCTTCACCATGTTCTGACACATCTGCTCATCGATTTTTGTGAAGTTTGGGGTTTTCCCTTAGGTTGTATAGGCTTTTGAGTGTTTTTTTGTCCCACCCCTTTCCTGAATGACCCTGTTACAGCCAGGCCAATGCAAAAGTTCAACTTTTTTTCGATAATTATTGATCTAGAGACTCCAGAGAACTGTGCTAGACTGGTCTGGTTCCGATTGGGCCAAAAACCTAGGACTAGTTTGCAAAAGTAGGTTTTTCACTAAATTGCCCATAGAAATTTTTTTTTGCTCGGATCGGGATTTGGAGATAGCCATTTGTCCGTCTGGATCCAGGGATCACAGTGATGCTAAAATTGAGACTCTAGGACAAACTGTCTAGGAGTTATGAGCAATTTAGTAAATGTGGTCATTGTAGCGCCACCTATGGGCCAATCTGGGTCATACTTTGATAGGTTCTCCCCAAATTGAGGACTACCATTTGGCCAAGTTTCAAGGTTCCAGCTCTTACGGTTTGGGCTGCACGATGCGTTTTAGGGCGGAATAATAATAATAATAATAATAATTAAAGCTGCAAGCAGCATTTATCGGGGTTCAAGCATTTAAGGCCTTTAAGGCATTTAAGCATTCAAGACATTAAGATTTATTTAGAAAGCTTTTAACCACTGAAATAATAGATTGAAAAGTCCATTTACAGTCAATACAGGCAATTTACCATTGCTTTTTAACAGTTATAGCGCCAACTATCATCCGATCTACATACAATTTTGCATGCTTATTTAGAATGTTATGGCACATATGCTCACCAATTTTCGTGATGTTCTGAGTTTTTGTTTAGGATTTATAGGCTTTTGTTTGCATTTTGCCACGCCCATTTTCTTTATGACCCAATTATACCCATGCGAAAAATGCAAAAGTTCAACTTTTTTTGATAATTATTGATCTAAAGAGTCCAGAGAATTGTCCTAGACTCGTTTGGTTCCGATCGGGCAAAAAACCAGGGACTAGTTCGCAAAAGTAGGTTTTTAACATATTCGTGAATAATTAATAAACTGTTTGATTGACAGCAATGGTTCTAGAGGCAAAGTTGTTCAGCATGAGCAGGTCTATCAAATGATATGCATTTTGTGATGATAAGTGTAACACCACGTGATTACAGAGCCATAAAACTCGTTAGCGCCAACTAGTGGCCGATTTCTTTCAAAATTCTTACAGACCTCTAGGGCCATGAGTCGAACATGCCCACCGAGTTTTGTTCCGATCGGCCTCCGTTAACCTTGTCTAATAGGTGCTCAAACTTCATTGGCCGATGGCGGCCATGTTTTTTGAGATACACCAATGTCCTCATAGATATACATGACAGCTTGGACCAAGACACTGCATACCAATTTTCAAGTCAATCGGACTAACGGTCAGGTGGTTACAGCCTGATTTATGTTTTTTTCATGTTATAGCGCCACCATGTGGCCAATCGCCGCGATCTTTTTACTATGACCTCAGATTGACCTCTTACACAGGTGTACCGAGTTTGGTGAATATACCTCATTTACTTCTGGAGTTATAGCCATTTTAGTAAAATAGGCTCCGCCTTCTTCAAACATTTTGGCGCCCCTTAGCGACCGTCAATCGAAATTTCAACTTTTTTTCGATAATTATTGATATTCTGACTCCAGAGAACATTTCTGCACTGGTTTGGTTCCGATCGGACACAAAACCAGGGACTAGTTCGCAAAAGTAGGTTTTGGACATAATTCAAAATGGCGGAAAATTTGCATACCGGAAATGAAATCCTTGAGGCCTTTTTTGTTCGGCTTGACCCAAGGATTCCAATGATATAAGACACTTGAGTCTGTGACAAACGGTTAATGAGATTTAAGCAAAAATATGATTTTTTTTTGTTTTTTGCACTGTAGCGCCACCTATGGGCCAATCGGGGTCATATTTTGATAACCTCTCCTCGATTTTTGTACTACCATCTGGCAAAGTTTCAAGTCTCTAGCACTTACGGTTTGGGCTGCACGATGCGTTTTACGGCAGAAGAAAAATAATAATAATAAAAATCAGTACAATTACAATAGGGTTTCAGCACTTCGTGCTTGAACCCCTAATTAAAGCTGCAAGCAGCATTTATCGGGGTTCAAGCATTTAAGGCCTTTAAGCACATAAGCATTTAAGACATTAAGTTTTATTTGGAAAGCTTTTAACCACTGAAATAATAGATGGAAAAGACCATTTACAGCCAAAACAGGCAATTTACCATAGGAAATATATGGTTTTCAAAGCTTTTTGACAGTTATAGCGCCAGCTATTGTCCGATCTCCATGAAATTTTGCACGCTTGTTTACAATGTTATGGCACATATGCTCACCAATTTTTGTGAAGTTCTGAGTTTTCGTTTAGGATTTATAGGCTTTTGAGTGCATTTTGCCACGCCCATTTTCTTTATGACCCAATTATAGCCATACGAAAAATTCAAAAGTTCAACTTTTTTTCGATAATTATTGATCAGGAGAGTCCAGAGAATTGTCCTAGACTGGTCTGGTTCCGATCGGGCGAAAAACCAGGGACTAGTTCGCAAAAGTAGGTTTTTAACATATTCGCAAATAATTAATGAACGATTTGATTGACAGCAATGGTTCTTGAGGCAATGTTGTTCAGCATGAGCAGATCTATCAAATGATATGCATTTTGTGACAATAAGTGTAACACCACGTGATTACAGAGCCGTAAAACTCGTTAGCGCCAACTAGTGGCCGATTTCTTTCAAAATTCTTACAGACCTCTAGGGCTATGAGTTGAACATGCCCATCGAGTTTCGTTCCGATCGGCCTCCGTTAACCTTGTCTAATAGGTGCTCAAACTTCATTGGCCGATGGCGGCCATGTTTTTTGAGATACACCAATGTCCTCATAGACATACATGACACCTTGGGCCAAGACACTGCATACCAATTTTCAAGTCAATCGGACTAACGGTCAGGTGGTTAAAGCCTGTTTTATGATTTTTTCATGTTATAGCGCCACCATGTGGCCAATCGCCGCGATTTTTTTACTGTGACCTCAGATTGACCTCTTACACATGTGTACCGAGGTTGGTGAAGATACCTCATTTACTTCTGGAGTTATAGCCATTTTAGTAAAATAGGCCCCTCCCACAACGTACGTTTTGGCGCCCCTTAGCGTTCGTGAATCGAAATTTCAACTTTTTTTCGATAATTATTGATATTCAGACTCCAGAGAACATTTCTGTACTGGTTTGGTTCCGATCGGGCGAAAAACCTAGGACTAGTTCGCAAAAGTAGGTTTTTGGCAAAATTCAAAATGGCGGAAAATCTATCATGGCGGAAATGAAATCGGAGATATACGTTTTGTTCGTCAGGCATCCAGCTTTCCAATGATATAAGACACTTGAGTCTACAACATACGGTCTAGGAGTTCTGAGCAGTTTCGCGCTTTTGGTCGCTGTAGCGCCACCTATGGGCCGATTTGGCTAAGTCCGTGTATCTGAGTAGCGAGCAATACTACTACCATTTGACCAAGTATCACGTCTCTAGGCCTTACGGTTTTGGCTGCACGATGCGTTTTAGGGAAGAATAATAATAATAATTAAAGCTGCAAGCAGCATTTATCGGGGTTCAAGCAATTAAGGCCTTTAAGGCCTTAAAGCACAAAAGCATCAAAAGTTATTAAGTTTTATTTAGCAAGCATGTAACCACTGACATCATAGATGGAAAAGATCATGTTCTAGCATGATTTATCATGATATACCACATTCTAAAATGATTTGACATAGTTCATCATGATTTATCATGGTTTACCATGATTTACCCTGTTCTAGCATAGTTTACCATGATTTACCATGTTCTAGCATGATATACCACGTTCTAGAATTATTTACCAGGATTCTTACATGATCTACCTTGATACACCACATTCTACTATTATTTACTATGACTTACCATGTTTCTAGCGTGATTTACCATGATTTACCACATTACTAGCAATTATGTGAAGTGTCAGTGCAAATGAAGTGATAAACACTGACAAAATATGATTGTGTTATAATAGTTATTGTTATACAAGTGAATCCAAAAGCACATGTGAAAAGACTTCATTAACTCTTCCGAGTCGCCGATCACACCGGCGTGATCAAATCACATGACAGGTTTAAGACGTTGAATTATAAAAACAAAGTCACGTCGAGCGCTGCCGTCCACTTCTGTCGAAAGTGCTGGCTTGAAACTCTATTCTGCTTTTTGTTTTGTGTTGCTAGACCAAGTAAAAACGGAGATATGATCATTTAAACTTTATATAAAAAAAATATTGAAAATATTGACGCATTCGTAAAAGAACGCACGATGGGATGCGACAGGCGTCGCATTTATTCCAATAACTTCGTCGGTTTTTGTCATAAAACAAAACGGAGAAAAATGTGTGAATCTGCTGACTCTGCTCTTCATGCTGCACATTTTACGGAGTGGAGGAGGAGCCAACTGTGCAAAGAAGCGAAATTGAAAGGCGCCGACGGGATATTGACGGAATAGACAGAAAGACAGAGATGTTATTGCTAGTTTTTGGAAGAGTTTGAGTAGATTTTGAGAGTAGTTTAGGAGTAGTGTAGATAGTTTAGGTATTTTTTGTGGAAGGAAAATTTTTGGTTGAACAAGCCCTCGACTTGTTCTACCAACTGGACGATGTTGTTTACAGTTCATCGACGGAATCAGAAAGTGGCTATGATGAGATTGACGACTCGGCTTTTGTGGTTCACAACGAGGGGTGAGACAAACTTTTAGCTTATTGTATATTATATTATCTGTGTGTGTGTGTGTGTGTGTGTGTGTCTCTGTCTGTCTGTATGTCTGTCTGTGTGTGTGTGTGTGTCTGTCTGTCTGTCTGTCTGTCTGTGCGTGTGTGTTTCTGTGTGTGTCTGTCTGTCTGTGTGTGTGTGTGTGTGTGTGTGTGTGTGTGTGTGTGTGTGTGTGTGTGTGAACAAGAATTTCATTGCCAATGATTGCTTCACTGTAATTGTTGTACATATGTGCCAATGAGCATCTTGAACTTTGATGTACAATCTTTAATCTTTTTGCGTGTGTCTTGACATGTACAGAGATGATGAGCAGCCTGGGTCATCTACCACTTCGACAACAAGCAGACAGAGGCCTACAAAGAGATGGGGTGGAAGGAAGAGTCAAACCAGATCAAGATCTCCAGCAAAGTCAGGACAGCCACACCACAGCTCTGAGCCCTGGAAAACCGAGAGTGATCCTGATATTGATTTTGTATTCATTTTACCTTTTGTATGGTATATTTGCACTTTTTAGGAACACCTCTTACTCAAGCTCATGAAAGCCCTGTAATGTAGCTGTCTGTGTAATTGTACATTGTGTTTTGTAGAGTTTCTAAGCAAAAAAGAAAAGAAAAAAACCCTATTGCCACACCTGCTTTTTGCTGTATATAGTTTGATTTTATCTCAATTTTACCTTTTTTATGTTGTATTTGCACTATTTGGGAACCCTCATACTCTGGGAATGCAAGGCCTTAAATATAGCTCTCTGTATAATTGTGTGCATGAACTGTTTTAAAAAGTGGCAAAGCTAAAAAGAAAAAGAAAAAAGCCCATGGCTACACCTGCTTTTTTTTGTAAATCATATTTTTTTTGTATATAGCTTGATTATATCTGAATTGTACCTGTATATGTTGACATTTACAACTTGTGTTAACATTTTAAACCTTTTAAAATGCTTCATTGAGCATGTTTGTGTTTTTTGTAGTAAAAAACTATAATTTTTCTATTCGGATTTTGTGTTTTTTGTGTGATTTTGGGTCCAGTATGTTGATAAAGTACATCAAAGTGAAAAACTAATTGTCTGTTCATATAGGTGATGTTGTGCTGTGTAAAAAGTACTCAAAAACGGCCAAAATAGCCCAAGACTCCGAAGAGTTAATAAGTAGAATGGCCAGCAGAAGCCAGTAGAAGACCACTTATTGGCTCACTTTCACTTTAAACTTAATGATTTGCACCAGTTTTCTGCACTAAATCAAACCAGTTTTTCCATGTTAACTCAATAATGCATGCTTACACACACACACACACACACACACACACACAAATATGTTTTTTGGATATGTTATTGAGAAAATATATTTATTTGTCTATAGGCATTTCTTTGTGATCTAATAATATAAAACTATGTTACCAGTATAGGGCTGTAACGATTCCTCGATTATAGTAAAGTACTCGATTTAAAAAAATCCTTGATTGCAATTTACCCCTCGAGTAATTGGCAAAATACCGAAAGTGGTGCATTCCACAGACGAGAATCCAACAACCGCAGAATTACAGTTTTCTAGGACAACGCGATATTTAAAACCATTTACAGTCATAATATAGCATAGTGCCATTGTGAAATCACAAAGGCTGTGATTCAGTTAAATAAATATATCCTCTGTTTTTTGTTTGTTTGTTTTTTTCACAGAGAAGACGCTTCAATTACATGAGTGCAGATTAGCCTAACGTTACATGTTAAAATTACCTCAGCTCCGTCCACAGTAAACGCTGCTCCAAGCAAACTCAGTCTCTGCAGTGCTGTTTGTTTAGGTTTCCAATAACGTGCAAATATGGGAACGCAAGTCGGACGCAGTTTGTGTTTCATAGTTGCACTGTTATCATTTGTGGAGCACATCTGGGTTTCTCAAACTGCTGTTCATCGCGATTTCAAAATAAAAGTTTAAACATTGCGATTTCAAAATATAAGTTATCTTGCTCTGAGTTTGCATGTTTTGATGTGCACATGTTCTCGTTCAAGAAATTACAGTGACTGTAGCATTTCTATCGTACAGAAGTGGCCAAATATTGAAGGTTAAGTTGACATTTGAATTAATTGTTTGGACAATATTAAACAAGGATTTGATAATGCCAGGCTTAGTGTAACAACAACCAGGCCGCTGGCACCCTCTGCAGGCATTTGTTATTTATGTACATAAGTTATGTTTATATTAGTTTATATAATTCATTTTACATGGGTATATTTTAACAGTGTTCTTCAATAAAACCAATATAATTACTTACTTTGATACTTTACTTGAACCAATTATTGTTGCTTGTTATTATATATTTGTATTTTAAGTCATTTTAAAGGCTGTTGTTAACTTGAATCTATTTTTTACCACAATTTTTTTTTATCCGATTACTTGAATAGAATACTCGATTACTAAAATAATCGAAAGCTACAGCCCTATCATAATAAAAAGATTGCTTTTTAAAGCATTTGTTTGTTTCCCAATACTGAAAGCTAATGAAAAGGTAGTGTGCAATTCTGCTGCTCCCTCAAGTGGACAAAAGTGGTATTATAGCAATTGAAGTGTTTGAATGAATGAGTGAATGAATGGGAATTTGGTTTTTCAGTTATATCTCGGTAACCAGAACGCGAAAAATTCTGAAACTCAGAGCATAGATAGTGCTCGAGTAGCCCTCGACGGAGGCCCGCGACGACACGTTTCGATCAAGAGCCTGGAGAGGACCTTACCATCAAAATTTGAACGTGCAACAACTTTCCGTTTTCGAGTTATTAGTGAATTTGTATTCGGGGGCGTGGCTTAAATGCCGTTTTACTTTCGTTTCATTTCATTCATTTACTTTCGTCCATTTCCATATCTCAGTGTGACACAATTGTCAAGTAATACTCCAATAGATGAGTTTTGACAAAATATGATTGAAAATGTTAAAATAATGATTTTATAAAGTCTAAATATGAATTATATGACAATATTAGTGAGCAGTATGATGAAATGGCAGCAGGGGGCAGTAAAATACCACTTATTGGCTTAATGACATGTTATATCATTTTTACCTTTTTGACTGTTATAGAGGCAAATTTTGTCTGATCTGTCTGAAATGTTTCATGCTTATTAAGAGTCATGAACATTATTATATGAAAATTATTTCATTTTGATCAAATTATTTCCTATGGAATTTTTCATAGGAAAAGACCATTCACAGCCAATACAGGCAATTTACCATAGGAAATATATGGTTTTAAAGCGTTTTAACAGTTATAGCGCTACCTTTGGTCCGATCTTTATACAAATTTCCAGGCTCCTTTAGCATGTTATGACAAATATGTGCATCAATTTTTGTGAAGTTCTGTGTTTTCGTTTAGGATTTATAGGCTTTTGAGTGCATTTTGCCACGCCCATTTTCTTTATAACCCTATATACCCATGCGAAAAATGCAAAAGTTCAACTTTTTTTTGATAATTATTTATCTAGAGAGTCCATAGAATTGTCTTAGACTCGTTTGGTTCCGATCGGGTGAAAAACCTAGGACTAGTTCGCAAAAGTAGGTTTTTAACATAATTACGAATATTTAATGAACGGTTTGATTGACAGCAATGGTTCTTGAGGCAAAGTTGTTCTCCATGAGAAGGTCTATCAAATGATATGCATATTGTGTGGATATTTGTAACACCACGTGATTACGGAGCTGTAAAACTCGTTAGCGCCAACTAGTGGCCGATTTCTTTCAAAATTCTTACAGACCTCTAGGACCATGAGTCGAACATGCCTACCGAGTTTTGTTCCGATCAGCCTCCGTTAACCTTGTCTAATAGGTGCTCAAATTTCATTGGCCGATGGCGGCCATGTTTTTTGAGATATGCCAATGTCCTCAAAGACATACATGGCACCTTGGACCAAGACACTGCATACCAATTTTCAAGTCAATCGGACTAACGGTCAGGTCGTCATAGCCCTTTTCATGTTTTTTTCATGTTATAGCGCCACCTAGTGTTCAATCGTCGCGATTTTTTTACTGTGACCCAAGATTGAACTCCTACACATGTGGACCGAGTTTGGTGAAGATACCTCATTTACATCTTGAGTTATAGCCCTTTTAGTAAAATAGGCTCCTCCCACAACAATATTTTTGCGCCCCCTAGCGACCGTGAATCGAAATTTCAACTTTTTTTCGATAATTATTGATAATCAGACTCCAGAGAACATTTCTGCACTGGTTTGGTTCCGATCGGACGAAAAACCTAGGACTAGTTCGCAAAAGTAGGTTTTTGACAAAATTCAAAATGGCGGAAAAATTTGCATACCGGAAATGAAATCGGAGATATACGTTTTGTTCTTCAGGGTTCCAGCTTTCCAATGATATAAGACACTTGAGTCTACGACATATGGTCTAGGAGTTATGAGCAGTTTCGCGCTTTTGGTTGCTATAGCGCCACCTATGGGCCAATCGAGGTCATAATTTGATAACCTCTCCTCGATTTTTATACTACCATTTGGCAAAGTTTCAAGGTTCCAGGTCTTACGGTTTGGGCTGCACTATGCGTTTTACGGCAGAAGAAAAATAATAAAAATCAGCACAATTACAATAGGGTTTCAGCACTTCGTGCTTGAACCCCTAATAAAAATCAGGGCAATTACAATAGGGTTTCAGCACTTCGTGCTTGAACCCCTAATTAAAGCTGCAAGCAGCATTTATCGGGGTTCAAGCAGTTAAGGCCTTTAAGGCATTTAAGCACAAAAGCATCAAAAGTTATTAAGATTTATTTAGCAAGCATGTAACCACTGACATAATAGATGGAAAAGACCATTTACAGCCAATACAGGCAATTTGCCATGGGATATATATGGTTTTAAAGCTTTTTAACAGTTATAGCGCCACCTATGGTCCGATCTCCATAAAATTGTTTACTGTGACCTCAAATTGAACCCATACACATGTGTACTGAGTTTGGTGAAGATATCTCATTTACTTCTTGAGTTATAGCCATTTGAGTAAAATAGGCTCCTCCCACAACGATTTGCCACATTCTAGAATTATTTAATATGATTCTAGCATGATTTACTATCATATACCATGTTCCAGAATGATTTATTAGGATTCTAGCATGATTTACCTTGATACACCTCATTTCAGTATTATTTACTATGATTTACAATGTTTCTAGCATGATTAACCACATTACTAGCAATTATGTCAAGTGTCAGTGCAAATGAGGTGATGAACACTGACAAAATATTATTGTGTTATAATAGTTAGTTATATACGTGATTTTTAGTGTGTGTCCAAGTATGAATGCAAAAGCACATGTAAAATATTTCATTATTAAGTAGAATGGCCAGCAGAGGGCACTAGAAGACCACTTATTGGCTCACTTTCACTTTAAACCAGTTTTCTGCACTAAAGCAAACCAGTTTTTCCATGTTAACTCAATGCATGCTTACACACACACACACACACACACACACACACACACACACACACAAACACACACACACACACACACACACACACACACACACACACACACACACACACACACACACACACACAGCATAGTTAACCATGATTTACCATGATATACCACGTTCTAGTATTATTTACCAGGAGATAAACGACAATCTAGTATTATTTACTTTGATTTACCATGTTTCTAGCCTGATTTATCACATTACTAGCAATTATTTGAAGTGTCAGTGCAAATAAAGTGATTAACACTGTCAAAATATGATTGTGTTATAATAGTTATTGCTATATAAGTGATTTTTTTAGTGTGTATTCAAGTATGAATGCAAGCACATGTTGAAATATTTCATTAATAAGTAGAATGGCCAGCAGAGGGCAGTAGAAGACCACTTATTGGCTCACTTTCACTTTAAACCAGTTTTCTGCACTAAAGCAAACCAGTTTATCCATGTTAACTCAATGCATGCTTACACACACACACACACACACACACACACACACACACACACACACACACAGCATAGTTAACCATGATTTACCATGATTTACCACATTACTAGCAATTATTTGAAGTGTCAGTGCAAATAAAGTGATTAACACTGACAAAATATGATTATGTTATAATAGTTATTGCTATATAAGTGATTTTTAGTGTGTATTCAAGTATAAATGCAAGCACATGTGGAAAAATTTAATTAATAAGTAGAATGGCCAACAGAGGGCAGTAGAAGACCACTTATTGGCTCACTTTCACTTTAAACCTCATGATTTTGACCAGTTTTCTGCACTAAAGCAAACCAGTGTTTCCATGTTAACTCAATAATGCATACTTGCTACATATGCTACACACAATAATGCTACACACACACACACACACACACATATGTTTCAGTGATATTGGTGTCACATTCACCTTCATCACATTCACCTTCTGTCTTCATCACATTCACCATCTGTCGTCATCACCTGCACCTGCTCCTCATCACCCTCCTCATCATCACCTGCTCCTCATCATCATAACCGTCACCTGTTGTCCTTGTCTTGATCTGTGTATTTAAGTTCCCCTCTCATCCATTATCATTGTCGGTTATTGTTTGTGCACTAGCACTCTGTTATGTTTGTTTTCATGTTGGAAAATAAAACCTTTGTTATATTTGTACCACACACACACACACACACACACACACACACACACACACACACACACACACACACACACACACACACACACACACACCATAATTTATCATGATTTACCATGGCTGATACCAATACCAATATGAGAAAATGACTATTTTAAACAGCAGGGGGCAGTAAAATACCACTTATTGGCTTAACATGCCATTAATTCATATCATTTTCACCTTTTTAACTGTTATAGAGGCAAATTTTGTCCGATCTGTCTGAAAATTTTCATGCTTGTTCAGGGTGATATTTCACACGTTCTGACTTGTTTTTAAGAAGGTCTGAGCATTGATTAAAGAGATATAGGCTTTCGGGGACACTTGGTAAAGGCCAGATTTTGAAGTGAACCTATTATAGCTATCCAAATGAAGTAGTTCAACTTTTTCTGACAATTATTGATCTAGTGAGTCCAGAGAATTGTATTGCACTAGTTTTGAACATTATGATATGAAAATTATATGATCAGAGATGGAAAAGACCATTTACAGCCAATACAGGCAGTTTACCATAGGAAATATATGATTTTAAAGCTTTTTAACAGTTATAGCGCCACCTATCGTCCGATCTCCATAGAATTTTTCATGCTTGTTAATGATGTTATGTCACATATGCTGACCAATTTTTGTGAAGTTCTGAGTTTTTATTTAGGATTTATAGGCTTTTTAATGTATTTTGACACGCCCATTTTATAAATTACCCTATTACAGCCATCCAAATGCAAAAGTTCAACTTTTTTTTGATAATTATTGATCTAGAGAGTCCAGAGAATTGTCCTAGACTGGTCTGGTTCCGATCGGGCAAAAAACCTAGGACTAGTTCGCAAAAGTAGGTTTTTAACATATTAATGAATAATTAATGAACAGTTTGATTGACAGCAATGGTTCTTGAGGCAAAGTTGTTCAGGATGAGGAGATCTATCAAATGATATGCATATTGTGTGGATATTTGTAACACTACGTGATTACAGAGCCGTAAAACTCGTTAGCGCCAACTAGTGGCCGATTTCTTTCAAAATTCTTACAGACCTTTAGGGCCATGAGCCGAACATGCCCATTGAGTTTCGTTCCGATCGGCCTCCGTTAACCTTGTCTAATAGGTGCTCAAACTTCGTTGGCCGATGGCGGCCATGTTTTTTGAGATACGCCAATGTCCTCATACACATACATGGCACCTTGGACCAAGACACTGCATACCAATTTTCAAGTCAATCGGACTAACGGTCAGGTGGTTATAGCCTGTTTTATGTTTTTTTCATTTTATAGCGCCACCATGAGGCCAATCGTCGCGATTTTTTTACTGTGACCCCAGAGTAAGCTCATACACATGTGTACCAAGTTTGGTGAAGATACCTCATTTACATCGGGAGTTATAGCCATTTTAGTAAAATAGGCCCCTCCCACAACGTACGTTTTGGCGCACCTTAGCGACCGTGAATCGAAATTTCCACTTTTTTTCGATAATTATTGATATTCAGTCACCAGAGAACATTTCTGCACTAGTTTGGTTCCAATCGGGCAAAAAACCAGGGACTAGTTCGCAAAAGTAGATTTTTGACAAAATTCAAAATGGCGGAAAATCTATCATAGCGGAAATGAAATCGGAGATATACGTTTTGTTCGTCAGGCGTCCAGCTTTCCAATGATATAAGACACTTGAGTCTACGACATACGGTCTAGGAGTTATGAGCAGTTTCGCGCTTTTGGTTGTTATAGCGCCACCTATGGGCCAATCGGGGTCATAATCTCTGAACCTTTCCTCGATTTTTGTACTACCATCTGTCAAAGTTTCAAAGTTCCAGCTCTTACGGTTTGGGCTGCACGATGCGTTTTACGGCGGAATAATAATAATAATAATAATAATTAAAGCTGCAAGCAGCATTTATCGGGGTTCAAGCATTTAAGGCCTTTAAGCACATAAGCATTTAAGACATTACGTTTTATTTAACAAGCTTTTAACCACTGAAATTATAGATGGAAAAATCCATTTACAGCCAATATAGGCAATTTACCATAGGAAATATGTAGTTTTCAAACCTTTTTGCCAGTTATAGCGCCACCTATGGTCCGATCTACATGAAATTTTGCATGCTTGTTTAGAATGTTATGGCACATATGCTCACCCATTTTCGTGAAGTTCTGAGTTTTCGTTTAGGATTTATAGGCTTCTGAGTGCATTTTGCCACGCCCATTTTCTTTATGACCCAATTATACCCATGCGAAAAATGCAAAAGTTCAACTTTTTTTCGATAATTATTGATCTAGAGAGTCCAGAGAATTGTCCTAGACTGGTCTGGTTCTGATCGGGCGAAAAACCAGGGACTAGTTCGCAAAAGTAGGTTTTTAACATATTCATGAATATTTAATGAACAGTTTGATTGACAGTGATGGTTCTTGAGGCAAAGTTGTTCAGCATGAGCAGATCTATCAGATGATATGCATTTTGTGATGATAAGTGTAACACCACGTGATTACAGAGCCTTAAAACTCGTTAGCGCCAACTAGTGGCCGATTTCTTTCAAAATTCTTACAGACCTCTAGGGGCTTGAGCCGAACATGCCCATCGAGTTTCGCTCCGATCGGACTTCGTTAACGGTGCTCAAACCTCATTGGCCAATGGCGGCCATGTTTTTCGAGATACGCCAATATCCTTTTAGACATACATGGCCCCTTGGGCCAAGACACTGCATACCAAATTTCAAGTCATTCGGAAAAACGGTCAGTTGTCTATATGTTTTTATTTGTTTTATAGCGCCACCATGTGGCCAATCGACGCAATTTTTTTACTGTGACCTCAGATTGACCTCTTACACATGTGTACCAAGTTTGGTGAAGTTTACTTAATTACTTCTTGAGTTATAGCCATTTTAGTAAAATAGGCTCCTCCCACAACGTTAATTTTGCACCCCCTAGCGACCGTTAATCGAAATTTCAACTTTTTTTCGATAATTATTGATCTTCAGACTCCAGAGAACAATTCCGCACTGGTTTGGTTGCGATCGGGCGAAAAACCAGGGACTAGTTTGCAAAAGTAGGTTTTTGACAAAATTCAAAATGGCGAAAAATCTATCATGGCGGAAATGAAATCGGAGATATACGTTTTTTTCTTCAGGAGCTCTGGATTTCAATGATATAAGACACTTGAAGCTACGCCTTACGGTCTGGGAGTTCTGAGCAGTTTTGCGCTTTTGATTGCTATAGCGCCACCTATGGGCCGATTGGGCTGAGTCCGTGTATCTGAGTAGCGAGCAATAGTACTACCATCTGGCAAAGTTTCAAGTCTCTAGGTCTTACGGTTTGGGCTGCACGATGCGTTTTATGGCGGAAAAATAATAATAATTAAAGCTGCAAGCAGCATTTATCGGGGTTCAAGCAATTAAGGCCTTTAAGGCCTTTAAGCATAAAAGCATCAAAAGTTATTAAGATTTATTTAGCAAGCATGTAACTACTGACATAATAGATGAAAAAGACCATTTACCATAGGAAATATATGGTTTTAAAGCTTTTTAACAGTTATAGCGCCACCTTTGGTCCAATCTCCATAAAATTTTGCATGCTTGTTAATGATGGTATGTCACATATGCTCACCAATTTTTGTGAAGTTCTGAGTTTTTGTTTAGGATTTATAGGCTTTTGATTGCATTTTGCCACGCCCATTTTATAAATGACCCTATTACAGCAATCCAAATGCAAAAGTTCAACTTTTTTTTGATAATTATTGATCTAGAGAGTCCAGAGAATTGTCCTAGACTGGTCTGGTTCCGATCGGGCGAAAAACCTAGGACTAGTTCGCAAAAGTAGGTTTTTAACATATTCATGAATATTTAATGAACTGTTTGATTGACAGCAATGGTTCTAGAGGCAAAGTTGTTCAGCATGAGCAGATCTATCATATGATATGCATTTTGTGACGATAAGTGTAACACCACGTGATTACAGAGCCATAAAACTCGTTAGCGCCAACTAGTGGCCGATTTCTTTCAAAATTCTTACAGACCTCTAGGGGCTTGAGCCGAACATGCCCACTGAGTTTTGTTCCGATCGGCCTCCGTTAACCTTGTCTAATAGGTGCTCAAACTTCATTGGCCGATAGCGGCCATGTTTTTTGAGATACACCAATGTCCTCATAGACATACATGGCACCTTGGACCAAGACACTGCATACCAATTTTCAAGTCAATCGGACTAACGGTCAGGTGGTTATAGCCTGTTTTATGTTTTTTTCATATTATAGCGCCACCATGAGGCCAATCACCGCGATTTTTTTACTGTGACCTCAACTTGAGCTCATACATATGTGTACCGAGTTTGGTGAAAATATCTCATTTCGTTCACGAGTTATAGCCATTTTTGTATAATTAGCTCCGCCTCCTGCGAACGTTTTGATGCCCCTTAGCAACCGTGGATCGAAATTTTAACTTTTTTTCGATAATTATTGATATTCAGACTCCTGTGAATATTTCTGCACTGGTTTGGTTCCGATCGGGCGAAAAACCAGGGACTAGTTCGCAAAAGTAGGTTTTGGACAAAATCCAAAATGGCGGAAAAATTTGCATACCGGAAATGAAATCCTTGAGGCCTTTTTTGTTCGGCTTGACCCAAGGATTCCAAAGATATAAGACACTTGAGTCTGTGACAAAGGGTTGATGAGATTTAAGCAAAAATATGCAATTTTTTTGTTTTTTGCACTGTAGCGCCACCTATTGGCCAATCTAGCTCATATTCTCTGAACCTCTCCTCGATTTTTGTACTACCTTCTGGCCAAGTTTCAAGTCTCTAGCACTTACGGTTTAGGCTGCACGATGCGTTTTACGGCGGAATAATAATAATAATAATAATTAAAGCTGCAAGCAGCATTTATCGGGGTTCAAGCATTTAAGGCCTTTAAGCACATAAGTATTTAAGACATTAAGTTTTATTTAGAAAGCTTTTAACCACTGAAATAATAGATGGAAAAGTCCATTTACAGCCAATACAGGCAATTTACCATAGGAAATATATGGTTTTCAAACCTTTTTAACAGTTATAGCGCCACCTATGGTCCGATCAACATGAAATTTGGCATGCTTGTTTAGAATATTATGGCACATATGCTCACCAATTTTCGTGAAGTTCTGAGTTTTCGTTTAGGATTTATAAGCTTTTGAGTGCATTTTGCCACGCCCATTTTCTTTATGACCCAATTATAGCCATACGAAAAATTCAAAAGTTCAACTTTTTTTCGATAATTATTGATCAGGAGAGTCCAGAGAATTGTCCTAGACTGGTCTGGTTCCAATCGGGCGAAAAACCAGGGACTAGTTCGCAAAAGTAGGTTTTTAACATATTCGCAAATAATTAATGAACGATTTGATTGACAGCAATGGTTCTTGAGGCAATGTTGTTCAGCATGAGCAGATCTATCAAATGATATGCATTTTGTGACAATAAGTGTAACACCACGTGATTACAGAGCCGTAAAACTCGTTAGCGCCAACTAGTGGCCGATTTCTTTCAAAATTCTTACAGACCTCTAGGGCTATGAGTTGAACATGCCCATCGAGTTTCGTTCCGATCGGCCTCCGTTAACCTTGTCTAATAGGTGCTCAAACTTCATTGGCCGATGGCGGCCATGTTTTTTGAGATACACCAATGTCCTCATAGACATACATGACACCTTGGGCCAAGACACTGCATACCAATTTTCAAGTCAATCGGACTAACGGTCAGGTGGTTAAAGCCTGTTTTATGTTTTTGTCATGTTATAGCGCCACCATGTGGCCAATCGCCGCGATTTTTTTACTGTGACCTCAGATTGACCTCTTACACATGTGTACCGAGGTTGGTGAAGATACCTCATTTACTTCTGGAGTTATAGCCATTTTAGTAAAATAGGCCCCTCCCACAACGTACGTTTTGGCGCCCCTTAGCGTCCGTGAATCGAAATTTCAACTTTTTTTCGATAATTATTGATATTCAGACTCCAGAGAACATTTCTGTACTGGTTTGGTTCCGATCGGGCGAAAAACCTAGGACTAGTTCGCAAAAGTAGGTTTTTGGCAAAATTCAAAATGGCGGAAAATCTATCATGGCGGAAATGAAATCGGAGATATACGTTTTGTTCGTCAGGCATCCAGCTTTCCAATGATATAAGACACTTGAGTCTACGACATACAGTCTCGGAGTTCTGAGCAGTTTCGCGCTTTTGGTCGCTGTAGCGCCACCTATGGGCCGATTTGGCTAAGTCCGTGTATCTGAGTAGCGAGCAATACTACTACCATTTGACCAAGTATCACGTCTCTAGGCCTTACGGTTTTGGCTGCACGATGCGTTTTAGGGAAGAATAATAATAATAATAATTAAAGCTGCAAGCAGCATTTATCGGGGTTCAAGCATTTAAGGCCTTTAAGCACATAAGCATTTAAGACATTAAGTTTTATTTGGAAAGCTTTTAACCACTGAAATAATAGATGGAAAAGACCATTTACAGCCAAAACAGGCAATTTACCATAGGAAATATATGGTTTTCAAAGCTTTTTGACAGTTATAGCGCCAGCTATTGTCCGATCTCCATGAAATTTTGCACGCTTGTTTACAATGTTATGGCACATATGCTCACCAATTTTTGTGAAGTTCTGAGTTTTCGTTTAGGATTTATAGGCTTTTGAGTGCATTTTGCCACGCCCATTTTCTTTATGACCCAATTATAGCCATACGAAAAATTCAAAAGTTCAACTTTTTTTCGATAATTATTGATCAGGAGAGTCCAGAGAATTGTCCTAGACTGGTCTGGTTCCGATCGGGCGAAAAACCAGGGACTAGTTCGCAAAAGTAGGTTTTTAACATATTCGCAAATAATTAATGAACGATTTGATTGACAGCAATGGTTCTTGAGGCAATGTTGTTCAGCATGAGCAGATCTATCAAATGATATGCATTTTGTGACAATAAGTGTAACACCACGTGATTACAGAGCCGTAAAACTCGTTAGCGCCAACTAGTGGCCGATTTCTTTCAAAATTCTTACAGACCTCTAGGGCTATGAGTTGAACATGCCCATCGAGTTTCGTTCCGATCGGCCTCCGTTAACCTTGTCTAATAGGTGCTCAAACTTCATTGGCCGATGGCGGCCATGTTTTTTGAGATACACCAATGTCCTCATAGACATACATGACACCTTGGGCCAAGACACTGCATACCAATTTTAAAGTCAATCGGACTAACGGTCAGGTGGTTAAAGCCTGTTTTATGATTTTTTCATGTTATAGCGCCACCATGTGGCCAATCGCCGCGATTTTTTTACTGTGACCTCAGATTGACCTCTTACACATGTGTACCGAGTTTGGTGAAGATACCTCATTTACTTCTGGAGTTATAGCCATTTTAGTAAAATAGGCCCCTCCCACAACGTACGTTTTGGCGCCCCTTAGCGTTCGTGAATCGAAATTTCAACTTTTTTTCGATAATTATTGATATTCAGACTCCAGAGAACATTTCTGTACTGGTTTGGTTCCGATCGGGCGAAAAACCTAGGACTAGTTCGCAAAAGTAGATTTTTGGCAAAATTCAAAATGGCGGAAAATCTATCATGGCGGAAATGAAATCGGAGATATACGTTTTGTTCGTCAGGCATCCAGCTTTCCAATGATATAAGACACTTGAGTCTACGACATACGGTCTAGGAGTTCTGAGCAGTTTCGCGCTTTTGGTCGCTGTAGCGCCACCTATGGGCCGATTTGGCTAAGTCCGTGTATCTGAGTAGCGAGCAATACTACTACCATTTGACCAAGTATCACGTCTCTAGGCCTTACGGTTTTGGCTGCACGATGCGTTTTAGGGAAGAATAATAATAATAATAAAAATCAGGGCAATTACAATAGGGTTTCAGCACTTCGTGCTTGAACCCCTAATTAAAGCTGCAAGCAGCATTTATCGGGGTTCAAGCATTTAAGGCCTTTAAGCACATAAGCATTTAAGACATTACGTTTTATTTAACAAGCTTTTAACCACTGAAATTATAGATGGAAAAATCCATTTACAGCCAATATAGGCAATTTACCATAGGAAATATGTAGTTTTCAAACCTTTTTGCCAGTTATAGCGCCACCTATGGTCCGATCTACATGAAATTTTGCATGCTTGTTTAGAATGTTATGGCACATATGCTCACCCATTTTCGTGAAGTTCTGAGTTTTCGTTTAGGATTTATAGGCTTCTGAGTGCATTTTGCCACGCCCATTTTCTTTATGACCCAATTATACCCATGCGAAAAATGCAAAAGTTCAACTTTTTTTCGATAATTATTGATCTAGAGAGTCCAGAGAATTGTCCTAGACTGGTTTGGTTCCGATCGGGCGAAAAACCAGGGACTAGTTCGCAAAAGTAGGTTTTGGACAAAATCCGACGTAGCAGAAAATTTTCCCTGCCTACATCCAAATCGGATATAGCCATTTAGTCCGGCTCGAGCCAAGGATTCCAACGATATAAGACACTTGATCCTGGGACAAACGGTCTAAGAGTTATGAGCGATTTTGAACTTTTGGTTGCTGTAGCGCCACCTATGGGCCAATCGGGGTCATACTCTGATAGGTTGTCCCCAAATTGAGGCCTACCATCTGGCCAGGTTTCAAGTCTCTAGGCCTTACGGTTTGTCCTGCACGATGCGTTTTACAAATCCTTACAATTACAATAGGGTTTCAGCATTTCATGCTTGAACCCCTAATAAGAATGAAGGCTTTTTGCCAGTTATAGCGCCACCTATGGTCCGATCTCCATGAAACTCTGCATGCTTCCTCACCATGTTCTGACACATATGCTCATCAATTTTTGTGAAGTTCTGAGTTTTCCTTTGGGATTTATAGGCTTTTGAGTGTATTTTGCCACGCCCCTTTTCTAAATGACCCTGTTACAGCCACCCAAATGGCAAAGTTCAACTTTTTTTTGATAATTATTGATCTAGAGAGTCCAGAGAATTGTCCTAGACTGGTTTGGTTCCGATCGGGCGAAAAACCAGGGACTAGTTCGCAAAAGTAGGTTTTGGACAAAATCCGACGTAGCAGAAAATTTTCCCTGCCTACATCCAAATCGGAGATAGCCATTTTGTCCGCCTAGAGCCAAGGATTCCAACGATATAAGACACTTGATCCTGGGACAAACGGTCTAAGAGTTATGAGCGATTTTGAACTTTTGGTTGCTGTAGCGCCACCTATGGGCCAATCGGGGTCATACTCTGATAGGTTGTCCCCAAATTGAGGCCTACCATCTGGCCAGGTTTCAAGTCTCTAGGCCTTACGGTTTGTCCTGCACGATGCGTTTTACAAATCCTTACAATTACAATAGGGTTTCAGCATTTCATGCTTGAACCCCTAATAAGAATAAAGGCTTTTTGCCAGTTATAGCGCCACCTATGGTCCGATCTCCATGAAACTCTGCATGCTTCCTCACCATGTTCTGACACATATGCTCATCAATTTTTGTGAAGTTCTGAGTTTTCCTTTGGGATTTATAGGCTTTTGAGTGTATTTTGCCAGGCCCCTTTTCTAAATGACCCTGTTACAGCCACCCAAATGGCAAAGTTCAACTTTTTTTTGATAATTATTGATCTAGAGAGTCCAGAGAATTGTCCTAGACTGGTTTGGTTCCGATCGGGCGAAAAACCAGGGACTAGTTCGCAAAAGTAGGTTTTGGACAAAATCCGACGTAGCAGAAAATTTTCCCTGCCTACATCCAAATCGGAGATAGCCATTTTGTCCGCCTCGAGCCAAGGATTCCAACGATATAAGACACTTGATCCTGGGACAAACGGTCTAAGAGTTATGAGCGATTTTGAACTTTTGGTTGCTGTAGCGCCACCTATGGGCCAATCGGGGTCATACTCTGATAGGTTGTCCCCAAATTGAGGCCTACCATCTGGCCAGGTTTCAAGTCTCTAGGCCTTACGGTTTGTCCTGCACGATGCGTTTTACAAATCCTTACAATTACAATAGGGTTTCAGCATTTCATGCTTGAACCCCTAATAAGAATGAAGGCTTTTTGCCAGTTATAGCGCCACCTATGGTCCGATCTCCATGAAACTCTGCATGCTTCCTCACCATGTTCTGACACATATGCTCATCAATTTTTGTGAAGTTCTGAGTTTTCCTTTGGGATTTATAGGCTTTTGAGTGTATTTTGCCAGGCCCCTTTTCTAAATGACCCTGTTACAGCCACCCAAATGGCAAAGTTCAACTTTTTTTTGATAATTATTGATCTAGAGAGTCCAGAGAATTGTCCTAGACTGGTTTGGTTCCGATCGGGCGAAAAACCAGGGACTAGTTCGCAAAAGTAGGTTTTGGACAAAATCCGACGTAGCAGAAAATTTTCCCTGCCTACATCCAAATCGGATATAGCCATTTAGTCCGCCTCGAGCCAAGGATTCCAACGATATAAGACACTTGATCCTGGGACAAACGGTCTAAGAGTTATGAGCGATTTTGAACTTTTGGTTGCTGTAGCGCCACCTATGGGCCAATCGGGGTCATACTCTGATAGGTTGTCCCCAAATTGAGGCCTACCATCTGGCCAGGTTTCAAGTCTCTAGGCCTTACGGTTTGTCCTGCACGATGCGTTTTACAAATCCTTACAATTACAATAGGGTTTCAGCATTTCATGCTTGAACCCCTAATAAGAATGAAGGCTTTTTGCCAGTTATAGCGCCACCTATGGTCCGATCTCCATGAAACTCTGCATGCTTCCTCACCATGTTCTGACACATATGCTCATCAATTTTTGTGAAGTTCTGAGTTTTCCTTTGGGATTTATAGGCTTTTGAGTGTATTTTGCCACGCCCCTTTTCTAAATGACCCTGTTACAGCCACCCAAATGGCAAAGTTCAACTTTTTTTTGATAATTATTGATCTAGAGAGTCCAGAGAATTGTCCTAGACTGGTTTGGTTCCGATCGGGCGAAAAACCAGGGACTAGTTCGCAAAAGTAGGTTTTGGACAAAATCCGACGTAGCAGAAAATTTTCCCTGCCTACATCCAAATCGGAGATAGCCATTTTGTCCGCCTAGAGCCAAGGATTCCAACGATATAAGACACTTGATCCTGGGACAAACGGTCTAAGAGTTATGAGCGATTTTGAACTTTTGGTTGCTGTAGCGCCACCTATGGGCCAATCGGGGTCATACTCTGATAGGTTGTCCCCAAATTGAGGCCTACCATCTGGCCAGGTTTCAAGTCTCTAGGCCTTACGGTTTGTCCTGCACGATGCGTTTTACAAATCCTTACAATTACAATAGGGTTTCAGCATTTCATGCTTGAACCCCTAATAAGAATAAAGGCTTTTTGCCAGTTATAGCGCCACCTATGGTCCGATCTCCATGAAACTCTGCATGCTTCCTCACCATGTTCTGACACATATGCTCATCAATTTTTGTGAAGTTCTGAGTTTTCCTTTGGGATTTATAGGCTTTTGAGTGTATTTTGCCAGGCCCCTTTTCTAAATGACCCTGTTACAGCCACCCAAATGGCAAAGTTCAACTTTTTTTTGATAATTATTGATCTAGAGAGTCCAGAGAATTGTCCTAGACTGGTTTGGTTCCGATCGGGCGAAAAACCAGGGACTAGTTCGCAAAAGTAGGTTTTGGACAAAATCCGACGTAGCAGAAAATTTTCCCTGCCTACATCCAAATCGGAGATAGCCATTTTGTCCGCCTCGAGCCAAGGATTCCAACGATATAAGACACTTGATCCTGGGACAAACGGTCTAAGAGTTATGAGCGATTTTGAACTTTTGGTTGCTGTAGCGCCACCTATGGGCCAATCGGGGTCATACTCTGATAGGTTGTCCCCAAATTGAGGCCTACCATCTGGCCAGGTTTCAAGTCTCTAGGCCTTACGGTTTGTCCTGCACGATGCGTTTTACAAATCCTTACAATTACAATAGGGTTTCAGCATTTCATGCTTGAACCCCTAATAAGAATGAAGGCTTTTTGCCAGTTATAGCGCCACCTATGGTCCGATCTCCATGAAACTCTGCATGCTTCCTCACCATGTTCTGACACATATGCTCATCAATTTTTGTGAAGTTCTGAGTTTTCCTTTGGGATTTATAGGCTTTTGAGTGTATTTTGCCAGGCCCCTTTTCTAAATGACCCTGTTACAGCCACCCAAATGGCAAAGTTCAACTTTTTTTTGATAATTATTGATCTAGAGAGTCCAGAGAATTGTCCTAGACTGGTTTGGTTCCGATCGGGCGAAAAACCAGGGACTAGTTCGCAAAAGTAGGTTTTGGACAAAATCCGACGTAGCAGAAAATTTTCCCTGCCTACATCCAAATCGGAGATAGCCATTTAGTCCGCCTCAAGCCAAGGATTCCAACGATATAAGACACTTGATCCTGGGACAAACGGTCTAAGAGTTATGAGCGATTTTGAACTTTTGGTTGCTGTAGCGCCACCTATGGGCCAATCGGGGTCATACTCTGATAGGTTGTCCCCAAATTGAGGCCTACCATCTGGCCAGGTTTCAAGTCTCTAGGCCTTACGGTTTGTCCTGCACGATGCGTTTTACAAATCCTTACAATTACAATAGGGTTTCAGCATTTCATGCTTGAACCCCTAATAAGAATGAAGGCTTTTTGCCAGTTATAGCGCCACCTATGGTCCGATCTCCATGAAACTCTGCATGCTTCCTCACCATGTTCTGACACATATGCTCATCAATTTTTGTGAAGTTCTGAGTTTTCCTTTGGGATTTATAGGCTTTTGAGTGTATTTTGCCACGCCCCTTTTCTAAATGACCCTGTTACAGCCACCCAAATGGCAAAGTTCAACTTTTTTTTGATAATTATTGATCTAGAGAGTCCAGAGAATTGTCCTAGACTGGTTTGGTTCCGATCGGGCGAAAAACCAGGGACTAGTTCGCAAAAGTAGGTTTTGGACAAAATCCGACGTAGCAGAAAATTTTCCCTGCCTACATCCAAATCGGAGATAGCCATTTTGTCCGCCTCGAGCCAAGGATTCCAACGATATAAGACACTTGATCCTGGGACAAACGGTCTAAGAGTTATGAGCGATTTTGAACTTTTGGTTGCTGTAGCGCCACCTATGGGCCAATCGGGGTCATACTCTGATAGGTTGTCCCCAAATTGAGGCCTACCATCTGGCCAGGTTTCAAGTCTCTAGGCCTTACGGTTTGTCCTGCACGATGCGTTTTACAAATCCTTACAATTACAATAGGGTTTCAGCATTTCATGCTTGAACCCCTAATAAGAATGAAGGCTTTTTGCCAGTTATAGCGCCACCTATGGTCCGATCTCCATGAAACTCTGCATGCTTCCTCACCATGTTCTGACACATATGCTCATCAATTTTTGTGAAGTTCTGAGTTTTCCTTTGGGATTTATAGGCTTTTGAGTGTATTTTGCCACGCCCCTTTTCTAAATGACCCTGTTACAGCCACCCAAATGGCAAAGTTCAACTTTTTTTTGATAATTATTGATCTAGAGAGTCCAGAGAATTGTCCTAGACTGGTTTGGTTCCGATCGGGCGAAAAACCAGGGACTAGTTCGCAAAAGTAGGTTTTGGACAAAATCCGACGTAGCAGAAAATTTTCCCTGCCTACATCCAAATCGGAGATAGCCATTTTGTCCGCCTCGAGCCAAGGATTCCAACGATATAAGACACTTGATCCTGGGACAAACGGTCTAAGAGTTATGAGCGATTTTGAACTTTTGGTTGCTGTAGCGCCACCTATGGGCCAATCGGGGTCATACTCTGATAGGTTGTCCCCAAATTGAGGCCTACCATCTGGCCAGGTTTCAAGTCTCTAGGCCTTACGGTTTGTCCTGCACGATGCGTTTTACAAATCCTTACAATTACAATAGGGTTTCAGCATTTCATGCTTGAACCCCTAATAAGAATGAAGGCTTTTTGCCAGTTATAGCGCCACCTATGGTCCGATCTCCATGAAACTCTGCATGCTTCCTCACCATGTTCTGACACATATGCTCATCAATTTTTGTGAAGTTCTGAGTTTTCCTTTGGGATTTATAGGCTTTTGAGTGTATTTTGCCACGCCCCTTTTCTAAATGACCCTGTTACAGCCACCCAAATGGCAAAGTTCAACTTTTTTTTGATAATTATTGATCTAGAGAGTCCAGAGAATTGTCCTAGACTGGTTTGGTTCCGATCGGGCGAAAAACCAGGGACTAGTTCGCAAAAGTAGGTTTTGGACAAAATCCGACGTAGCAGAAAATTTTCCCTGCCTACATCCAAATCGGAGATAGCCATTTTGTCCGCCTTGAGCCAAGGATTCCAACGATATAAGACACTTGATCCTGGGACAAACGGTCTAAGAGTTATGAGCGATTTTGAACTTTTGGTTGCTGTAGCGCCACCTATGGGCCAATCGGGGTCATACTCTGATAGGTTGTCCCCAAATTGAGGCCTACCATCTGGCCAGGTTTCAAGTCTCTAGGCCTTACGGTTTGTCCTGCACGATGCGTTTTACAAATCCTTACAATTACAATAGGGTTTCAGCATTTCATGCTTGAACCCCTAATAAGAATGAAGGCTTTTTGCCAGTTATAGCGCCACCTATGGTCCGATCTCCATGAAACTCTGCATGCTTCCTCACCATGTTCTGACACATATGCTCATCAATTTTTGTGAAGTTCTGAGTTTTCCTTTGGGATTTATAGGCTTTTGAGTGTATTTTGCCACGCCCCTTTTCTAAATGACCCTGTTACAGCCACCCAAATGGCAAAGTTCAACTTTTTTTTGATAATTATTGATCTAGAGAGTCCAGAGAATTGTCCTAGACTGGTTTGGTTCCGATCGGGCGAAAAACCAGGGACTAGTTCGCAAAAGTAGGTTTTGGACAAAATCCGACGTAGCAGAAAATTTTCCCTGCCTACATCCAAATCGGAGATAGCCATTTTGTCCGCCTCGAGCCAAGGATTCCAACGATATAAGACACTTGATCCTGGGACAAACGGTCTAAGAGTTATGAGCGATTTTGAACTTTTGGTTGCTGTAGCGCCACCTATGGGCCAATCGGGGTCATACTCTGATAGGTTGTCCCCAAATTGAGGCCTACCATCTGGCCAGGTTTCAAGTCTCTAGGCCTTACGGTTTGTCCTGCACGATGCGTTTTACAAATCCTTACAATTACAATAGGGTTTCAGCATTTCATGCTTGAACCCCTAATAAGAATGAAGGCTTTTTGCCAGTTATAGCGCCACCTATGGTCCGATCTCCATGAAACTCTGCATGCTTCCTCACCATGTTCTGACACATATGCTCATCAATTTTTGTGAAGTTCTGAGTTTTCCTTTGGGATTTATAGGCTTTTGAGTGTATTTTGCCACGCCCCTTTTCTAAATGACCCTGTTACAGCCACCCAAATGGCAAAGTTCAACTTTTTTTTGATAATTATTGATCTAGAGAGTCCAGAGAATTGTCCTAGACTGGTTTGGTTCCGATCGGGCGAAAAACCAGGGACTAGTTCGCAAAAGTAGGTTTTGGACAAAATCCGACGTAGCAGAAAATTTTCCCTGCCTACATCCAAATCGGAGATAGCCATTTTGTCCGCCTTGAGCCAAGGATTCCAACGATATAAGACACTTGATCCTGGGACAAACGGTCTAAGAGTTATGAGCGATTTTGAACTTTTGGTTGCTGTAGCGCCACCTATGGGCCAATCGGGGTCATACTCTGATAGGTTGTCCCCAAATTGAGGCCTACCATCTGGCCAGGTTTCAAGTCTCTAGGCCTTACGGTTTGTCCTGCACGATGCGTTTTACAAATCCTTACAATTACAATAGGGTTTCAGCATTTCATGCTTGAACCCCTAATAAGAATGAAGGTTTTTTGCCAGTTATAGCGCCACCTATGGTCCGATCTCCATGAAACTCTGCATGCTTCCTCACCATGTTCTGTCACATATGCTCATCAATTTTTGT
This sequence comes from Squalius cephalus, assembly GCF_949319135.1. NCBI lineage: Eukaryota > Metazoa > Chordata > Actinopteri > Cypriniformes > Leuciscidae > Squalius > Squalius cephalus. The sequence goes on along the minus strand of NC_137133.1, from coordinate 22,708,828 downwards.
GAAGTTCTGAGTTTTCCTTTGGGATTTATAGGCTTTTGAGTGTATTTTGCCAGGCCCCTTTTCTAAATGACCCTGTTACAGCCACCCAAATGGCAAAGTTCAACTTTTTTTTGATAATTATTGATCTAGAGAGTCCAGAGAATTGTCCTAGACTGGTTTGGTTCCGATCGGGCGAAAAACCAGGGACTAGTTCGCAAAAGTAGGTTTTGGACAAAATCCGACGTAGCAGAAAAATTTCCCTGCCTACATCCAAATCGGAGATAGCCATTTTGTCCGCCTTGAGCCAAGGATTCCAACGATATAAGACACTTGATCCTGGGACAAACGGTCTAAGAGTTATGAGCGATTTTGAACTTTTGGTTGCTGTAGCGCCACCTATGGGCCAATCGGGGTCATACTCTGATAGGTTGTCCCCAAATTGAGGCCTACCATCTGGCCAGGTTTCAAGTCTCTAGGCCTTACGGTTTGTCCTGCACGATGCGTTTTACAAATCCTTACAATTACAATAGGGTTTCAGCATTTCATGCTTGAACCCCTAATAAGAATGAAGGTTTTTTGCCAGTTATAGCGCCACCTATGGTCCGATCTCCATGAAACTCTGCATGCTTCCTCACCATGTTCTGTCACATATGCTCATCAATTTTTGTGAAGTTCTGAGTTTTCCTTTGGGATTTATAGGCTTTTGAGTGTATTTTGCCAGGCCCCTTTTCTAAATGACCCTGTTACAGCCACCCAAATGGCAAAGTTCAACTTTTTTTTGATAATTATTGATCTAGAGAGTCCAGAGAATTGTCCTAGACTGGTTTGGTTCCGATCGGGCGAAAAACCAGGGACTAGTTCGCAAAAGTAGGTTTTGGACAAAATCCGACGTAGCAGAAAAATTTCCCTGCCTACATCCAAATCGGAGATAGCCATTTTGTCCGCCTCGAGCCAAGGATTCCAACGATATAAGACACTTGATCCTGGGACAAACGGTCTAAGAGTTATGAGCGATTTTGAACTTTTGGTTGCTGTAGCGCCACCTATGGGCCAATCGGGGTCATACTCTGATAGGTTGTCCCCAAATTGAGGCCTACCATCTGGCCAGGTTTCAAGTCTCTAGGCCTTACGGTTTGTCCTGCACGATGCGTTTTACAAATCCTTACAATTACAATAGGGTTTCAGCATTTCATGCTTGAACCCCTAATAAGAATGAAGGTTTTTTGCCAGTTATAGCGCCACCTATGGTCCGATCTCCATGAAACTCTGCATGCTTCCTCACCATGTTCTGTCACATATGCTCATCAATTTTTGTGAAGTTCTGAGTTTTCCTTTGGGATTTATAGGCTTTTGAGTGTATTTTGCCACGCCCCTTTTCTAAATGACCCTGTTACAGCCACCCAAATGGCAAAGTTCAACTTTTTTTTGATAATTATTGATCTAGAGAGTCCAGAGAATTGTCCTAGACTGGTTTGGTTCCGATCGGGCGAAAAACCAGGGACTAGTTCGCAAAAGTAGGTTTTGGACAAAATCCGACGTAGCAGAAAAATTTCCCTGCCTACATCCAAATCGGAGATAGCCATTTTGTCCGCCTCGAGCCAAGGATTCCAACGATATAAGACACTTGATCCTGGGACAAACGGTCTAAGAGTTATGAGCGATTTTGAACTTTTGGTTGCTGTAGCGCCACCTATGGGCCAATCGGGGTCATACTCTGATAGGTTGTCCCCAAATTGAGGCCTACCATCTGGCCAGGTTTCAAGTCTCTAGGCCTTACGGTTTGTCCTGCACGATGCGTTTTACAAATCCTTACAATTACAATAGAGTTTCAGCATTTCATGCTTGAACCCCTAAAAATCAGGGCAATTACAATAGGGTTTCAGCACTTCGTGCTTGAACCCCTAAAAATCAGCACAATTACAATAGGGTTTCAGCATTTCATGCTTGAACCCCTAATAAAAATCAGGACGATTACAATAGGGTTTCAGCACTTCGTGCTTGAACCCCTAATAATAATAATAAAAATCAGCACAATTACAATAGGGTTTCAGCACTTCGTGCTTGAACCCCTAATAATTAAAGCTGCAAGCAGCATTTATCGGGGTTCAAGCAGTTAAGGCCTTTAAGGCATTTAAGCACAAAAGTATCAAAAGTTATTAAGATTTATTTAATAAGCATGTAACCACTGACATAATAGATGGAAAAGACCATTTACAGCCAATACAGGCAATTTACCATGTGATATATTTGGTTTTAAAGCTTTTTAACAGTTATAGCGCCACCTATGGTCCGATCTCCATAGAATTGTTTACTGTGACCTCAAATTGAACCCATACACATGTGTACTGAGTTTGGTGAAGATATCTCATTTACTTCTTGAGTTATAGCCATTTTAGTAAAATAGGCTCCTCCCTTAACAATTTAGCATATTCTAGTATTATTTACTATGATTCTAGCATGATTTGCCATATTCTAGCATAATTTACCATGATATACTACATTCTAGTATGATTTACCATTGTTTACTGTGATTCTAGCATGGATTACCATAGTTTATCATGATTTATCATAGTTTACCATGATTCATCATAGTTTACCATGATTTACCCTGTTCTAGCATAGTTTACCTTGATTTACCATGTTCTAGCATGATTTACCATGATATACCACATTCTAACATGATTTACCATAGTTTATTATGATTTATCATGGCTTACCATGATTTACCATGTTCTAGCATGATGTACCATGATATACCATGTTCTAGAATGATGTACCAGGATTGTAGTATGATTTATCTTGATACACCACATTCTAGTATTATTTATACTTGGACACTTGGTAAAGGCTACATTTTGAAGTGAACCTATTATAGCTATCCAAATGAAGTAGTTCAACTTTTTCTGACAATTATTGATCTAGTGAGTCCAGAGAATTGTATTGCACTAGTTTTGAACATTATGATATGAAAATTATATGATCAGAGATGGAAAAGACCATTTACAGCCAATACAGGCAACATACCATAGGAAATATATGGTTTTAAAGCTTTTTAACAGTTATAGCGCCACCTATCGTCCGATGTCCATAAAATTTTGCATGCTTGTTAATGATGTTATGACACATAGGCTGACCAATTTTTGTGAAGTTCTGAGTTTTCATTTAGGATTTATAGGCTTTTGAGTGTATTTTACCACACCCATTTTATAAATGACCCTATTACAGCCATACAAATGCAAAAGTTCAACTTTTTTTTGATAATTATTGATCTAGAGAGTCCAGAGAATTGTCCTAGACTGGTCTGGTTCCGATCGGGTGAAAAACCTAGGACTAGTTCGCAAAAGTAGGTTTTAGACATATTCGTGAATATTTAATGAACGGTTTGATTGACAGCAATGGTTCTTGAGGCAAAGTTGTTCAGCATGAGCAGATCTATCAAATGATATGCATATTGTGTGGATGAGTGTAACACCACGTGATTACAGAGCCATAAAACTCGTTAGCGCCAAATAGTGGCCGATTTATTTCAAAATTGTTACAGACCTCTAGGGCCATGAGACAAACATGCCCATCGAGTTTCGTTCCGATCGGCCTCCGTTAACCTTGTCTAATCGGTGCTCAAACTTCATTGGCCGATGGCGGCCATGTTTTTTGAGATACGCCAATGTCCTCATAGACATACATGGCACCTTGGACCAAGACACTGCATACCAATTTTCAAGTCAATCGGACTAACGGTCAGGTGGTTATAGCCTGTTTTATGTTTTTTTCATGTTATAGCGCCACCATGTGGCCAATCGCCGCGATTTTTTTACCGTGACCTCAGATTGACCTCTTACACATGTGTACCAAGTTTGGTTAAAATACCTCTTTTACTTCTGGAGTTATAGCCATTTTAGTAAAATAGGCTCCTCCCACAACGTTAATTTTGCACCCCCTAGCGACCGTGAATCGAAATTTCAACTTTTTTTCGATAATTATTGATCTTCAGACTCCAGTGAACAATTCTGCACTGGTTTGGTTCCGATCGGGCGAAAAACCAGGGACTAGTTCGCAAAAGTAGATTTTCGACAAAATTCAAAATGGCGGAAAATCTATCATGGCGGAAATAAAATCGGAGATATACGTTTTGTTCGTCGGGCGTCCAGCTTTCCAATGATATAAGACACTTGAGTCTAGGACTTACGGTCTAGGAGTTATGAGCAGTTTCGCGCTTTTGGTTGCTATAGCGCCACCTATGGGCCAATCGGGGTCATAATTTGATAACCTCTCCTCGATTTTTGTACTACCATATGGCAAAGTTTCAAAGCTCTAGCCCTTACGGTTTGGGCTGCACGATGCGTTTTACGGCAGAATAATAATAATAATAATTAAAGCTGCAAGCAGCATTTATCGGGGTTCAAGCAGTTAAGGCCTTTAAGGCATTTAAGCACAAAAGCATCAAAAGTTATTAAGATTTATTTAATAAGCATGTAACCACTGACATAATAGATGGAAAAGACCATTTACAGCCAATACAGGCAGTTTACCATGGGATATATATGGTTTTAAAGCTTTTTAACAGTTATAGCGCCACCTATGGTCCGATCTCCATAGAATTGTTTACTGTGACCTCAAATTGAACCCATACACATGTGTACTGAGTTTGGTGAAGATATCTCATTTAGGCCGGGAGCCAGGTCCACTCCTCAGGATGTTTTTGCTACCTTTTTTTCACTATTATTTCCTATTATCTTATACCTTGGGCCATCACAAGTTGATAATGACCACCCCCAACTCGGCCCCGTTTGGTCTCAGGGGCCAAAAAACACCCTTTTTGGAAAAAGCTTGTGGCGGAATGATGTAATTGTGAATATAAAGGTACTGCAGCTACATAAATGGCCATATAACCCTAAAATTTTGCATGGTGTATCCTGACACATAGGGGAAACTAGCAGAAAAAGATTCTGGGCATTGCTGCCTTTTTTCTGTCAAATATCACCCTCAACATACCCCAAAAGACTAAAAAATGGCTGTCCGCCTGACAAATTGTCATCAAAAGTGATCATTTTCAAGCATTTTATTATATATATCACTGCCTCAAATGTATATGAAAAACTTCCCAAGTTTATAAGCTTCAATTTAAGTCCAAGATGACCATTCTATCTAGAGGATTATAGCTGGTGTAACCAAAGATCTCCACTGTACCTCAAATCGGAGAAAACAGTATTTTCAAGCATTACCATTCCTTATGGGTTCCATAAGTCCACAAAGTCCTCGCAACACACGGAATAAAGATGACTCTAGTGTGTAGTCTGTTATCAAAAAACCTTCAATAGAGTAAACGTTAGTAACCTTCTGTACAGGTAAACATTCTTTACAGCCAAATGGCGAAACTAAAATACAGCTCAAACTTAAAATAGAAAACATTTATTTGGTTATTAGATCTTTTTGCTGCTTATCCATGCTGTACTTTGATGACTGGTCATGTTAGTGTGTTGTATTAGTGTAGAATATAAACTCTTAATCATCATTTTCCTCATCTTCATCTATATTTATATGGATTTCATTAGTTTTTGGAGCCAAGCACTTCGATGTGTTCTACATACCTTCAAGGAGATTGTGAAACTGAGTGAGCCTCTTCTTCTTCGGACCTCTCCACACTGGTGCGGGTGACAGCACAGCAGCGCGAGCGGTCTTTATTCTCTCACTTTCTTTTTTTTTTGCTTTTGTTTTGACTTGAGCAAACAAAAGCTGTTCTCACAGCTGGTAAGGTGCGCTTGAGAGCACTCAATGGCAAGGTGGTCGAGAACTTTGCTCAGCAGAAACTGGCTGAAAAGCAGACTGAGACCATCAAGCACATCCTGCTGCGGCGGTCAGCTGCTGCCTCCACCCCATTGCCCGCAGCCCCTCAGTCTGCTCGTCGCCGGGGCGGCCTTCTGTGTCTGCCCTAGCTCCCGCGCTGCAGCAGCAGCCTCCACCTAAGTGGAGCCAAGGAGCCAGTCGCAGGCAGGCAACCCCCTACCCGTCCAGGCCCCTGCCAAGCAGGGCGGTAAAGCCAAGAGCAAGCAGCCCTAGGACGGGCGACCCGGAGATGGATTGGGCCATTCACTCCACTACAGTGAGAGCAGCCGATGCCCATGTCTTGCGAGCAGAGATCCCAGTCCTACTAGGACGCGACAGAGCCAGTCCCTCCAGCCGATAGGAGGTCAGGGCACTACAGTCCCTACTTTATTGTACCCAAGAAATGTGGTGGGTTCAAAATGCTCATGCAGAAACGCATTTTCAAATGAATCCATCCCCAAGATTGTTTTGCACAGATCGACCTGAAGGGTCGACGCGTACTTTCATGTCTTGATTCTTTCTCGACACAGGCCATTTCTGCGCTTTGCGTTCGAGGGTCGAGCATATCAGTAGAAGGTCCTGCCCTTTGGGCTATCCCTGTCTCCCTGTGTCTTCACAAAAGTCACGGAGGGGACCCTTGTTTCCATGAGAGAACAGGGTGTGCACATCATGAACTATTTCGACAACTGACTCATATTAGCACACTCTCGAGATCAGTTATGCGAACACAGGGACCTCGTGCTCAGGCACCTCAGCCAGTTGCGTCTTCCGGCCACCTGGGAGAAGAGAAAACTCACCCCCAGAGGATCTCTTTTCTCGGTATGGAGTTGGATTCGATCACACAGACAGCACGCCTCACAGAGCAAACGCGCTCAGTAGGTGCTGAACTGCTTGAACACCTTCAAAGGTAGGACCCTGTGCAAAGTCAGGGAGGACGAGGAGCAGGTCCTTCTGGTGGCCCCCTATTGGCCCACCCAGACCTGGTTCCCAGAAATCATGCTCCTCGTGACAGTCCCTCCCATTCCTCTGAGGAAGGATCTTCTGACTCAGAGACAGGGCACCCTATGGCACCAGTCTGGAAACTCAATCTCTGGTTCTAGGTGACTTACCCCCATAGGTACTTAACACCATCACTTCTGCACAGACGCCGTCCACGAGACGTGTGCCTTGAAGTGGAACCTGTTCGTCAAGTAGTTTTCTTCTCGCCGAGAGGACCCCCGAAGATGTTCAATAAGGTCCGTGCTTTCCTTTTTGCAGCAAGGGTTGGAGCGAAGGCTGTCTCTATCCACCCTCAAAGTACATGCTGCTGCCATTTTAGCTTATCACAACCACATAGATGGCAAATCAGTTGCCATCTATGTGCCATCTAAGGGAAGCACGAACTGGTAGTCAGGTTCCTTAGGGGGGCGAGAAGGTTAAACCCTCCTTGTCCCCCCTCCATAACCTCTTGGGACCTTTCCCTGGTGCTTCAAGCTCTTCAGGATGCTCCCTTTGAGCCTTTGAAGTCAGTAGACTTAAAGCTTCTCTCTTTGAAGATTTTGCTGCTGATTGCACTGGCCTCTATCAAGAGGGTAAAATTACTTAAGTATACTTCATAAAATGAACATGAAGACATGCACTTTTATGATGAAGAGATGCACTTTTATGATGGATAGATGCACTTTTATAATGGATAGATGCACTTTTATGATGGATAGATGGACTTTTATAATGGATAGATGCACTTTTATGATAGATAGATGCACTTTTATGATGGATAGATGCACTTTTATGATGGAGAGATGCACTTTTATGATGGAGAGATGCACTTTTATGATGGATAGATGCACTTTTATGATGGAGAGATGCACTTTTATGATGGAGAGATGCACTTTTATGATGGAGAGATGCACTTTTATAATGGATAGATGGACTTTTATAATGGATAGATGCACTTTTATGATAAATAGATGCACTTTTATAATGGATAGATGCACTTTTATAATGGATAGATGGACTTTTATAATGGATAAATGCACTTTTATAATGGATAGATGCACTTTTATAATGGATAGATGCACTTTTATGATGATAGATGCACTTTTATAATGGATAGATGCACGTTTATGATGGACAGATGCTCTTTTATAATGGATAGATACACTTTTAAGATGGATAGATGCACTTTTATGATGGACAGATGCTCTTTTATAATGGATAGATGCACTTTTATAATGGATAGATGCACTTTTATGATGGAGAGATGCACTTTTATGATGGAGAGCTGCACTTTTATGATGGAGAGGTGCACTTTTATAATGGATAGATGGACTTTTATAATGGATAGATGCACTTTTATGATGGATAGATGCACTTTTATGATGGATAGATGCACTTTTATAATGGATAGATGCACTTTTATAATGGATAGAGACACTTTTAAGATGGAGAGATGCACTTTTATGATGGAGAGATGCACTTTTATGATGGAGAGATGCACTTTTATAATGGATAGATGGACTTTTATAATGGATAGATGCACTTGATGGATAGATGCACTTTTATGATGGATAGATGCACTTTTCTAATGGATATATGCACTTTTATAATGGATAGAGACACTTTTAAGATGGATAGATGGACTTTTATGATGGACAGATGCTCTTTTATAATGGATAGATGCACTTTTATAATGGATAGATGCACTTTTATGATGGAGAGATGCACTTTTATGATGGAGAGCTGCACTTTTATGATGAGAGATGCACTTTTATAATGGATAGATGGACTTTTATAATGGATAGATGCACTTTTATGATGGATAGATGCACTTTTATGATGGATAGATGCACTTTTCTAATGGATATATGCACTTTTATGATGGATAGATGCACTTGATCCAATGATAGAAACATTTTGTTAAACCACTTACAAGTGTTATGTTTACAACACCATTGACTACACTATTGAAACAATTACTTTTTATTGCAACTGTACATGAATAAATAGGCCATTTGGCCCTGGACTAATAGTTTATTCTATTTGTCCATTCTATTGGCTCTATTCTATTTTGAAGACTTGTGCTGGCTGCACAAGTCTAATTTAAGGCTCTCACAAATAAATAGTATGGGTATATTATACATTTTTTGGGTTTTGTGTCCGTGGTGTTCTTTCATGCAACAGGGATAAAAGAAAGCATACAGTTTAGGCGGAAATTGTGAAAAAATGTGTGTTATTTCTGGTTTAAAGAAGTCATGTGACATCTGTGTTTGTCAAACAGATTCAGTACTGGGCTTAAATGAAAGCCTAAAAGGTCCCCTTTCCAACGATACCAAGCACCATATTATAGAATATTGATAATATCCCTAGCATGAGCCTAAACCAGATATACACCAGATTTCAAAAACGGAATTTATTTTAGGGGGTTAGTAACTTCATGAGCTCAAAAAAGTGATTTCGCTACCACCGCTGCACTGCTATCGTGATTTTTCTAATACTAGGGGTGTATACCTTGCCAAAAAACAATGATAGCATTTGCCCCCTCCCCCCTCCCCTCTTGTTTAAGACATTGTTCATATGTAAAAAATATGCTTAATCCAATATAGAATGGTAATGCTTGAAATTTCTGTTTTCTCCGATTTGAGGTGCAGTGGAGAACTTTGGTTATACCAGCTATAATCCTCTAGATAGAAAGGTCATCTTGGACTTAAATTGAAGCTTATAAACTTGGGAAGTGTTTCATATACATTTGAGGCAGTGATATATATAATAAAATGCTTGAAAATGATCAATTTTGATGACAATTTGTCAGGCGGACAGCCATTTTTTAGTCTTTTGGGGTATGTTGAGGGTGATATTTGACAGAAAAAAGGCAGCAATGCCCAGAATCTTTTTCTGCTAGTTTCCCCTATGTGTCAGGATACACCATGCAAAATTTTAGGGTTATATGGCTATTTATGTAGCTGCAGTACCTTTATATTCACAATTACATCATTCCGCCACAAGCTTTTCCCCAAAAAGGGTGTTTTTTGGCCCCTGAGACCAAACGGGGCCGAGTTGGGGGTGGTCATTATCAACTTGTGATGGCCCAAGGTATAAGATAATAGGAAATAATAGTGAAAAAAAGGTAGCAAAAAACATCCTGAGGTGTGGACCTGGCTCCCGGCCTAATTTACTTCTTGAGTTATAGCCATTTTAGTAAAATAGGCTCCTCCCACAACAATTTAGCATATTCTAGTATTATTTACTATGATTCTAGCATGATTTGCCATATTCTAGCATAATTTACCATGATATACTACATTCTAGTATGATTTACCATTGTTTACTGTGATTCTAGCATGGATTACCATAGTTTATCATGATTTATCATAGTTTACCATGATTCATCATAGTTTACCATGATTTACCCTGTTCTAGCATAGTTTACCATGATTTACCATGTTATAGCATGATTTACCATGATATACCACATTCTAACATGATCTACCATAGTTTATTATGATTTATCATGGCTTACCATGATTTACCCTGTTCTAGCATAGTTTACCATGATTTACCATGTTCTAGCATGATGTACCATGATATACCATGTTCTAGAATGATGTACCAGGATTGTAGTATGATTTACCTTGATACACCACATTCTAGTATTATTTATTATGATTTACCATGTTTTTAGTGTGATTTACCATGATTTACCACATTGCTAGCAATTATGTGAAGTATCAGTAAAAATGAAGTGATCAACTCTGACAAAATATGATTGTGCTACAATAGTAATTGTTATATAAGTGATTTTTTTGTGTTTTATTGTTATATAAGTGATTTTTAGTGTCTAATGAATGCAAAAGCATATGTGAGTAGACTTCATTAATAAGTAGAATGGCCAGCAGAGGGCAGTAGAAGACCACATATTGGCTCACTTTCACTTTAAACTTCTTGATTTTCACCATTTTTCTGCACTAAAGCAAACCAGTTTTTCCATTTTAACTCCATAATGCATGTTTACACACACACACACACACGCACGCACGCACGCACGCACGCACGCACACACACACACACACACACACACACACACACACACACACACACACACACACACACAAAGACAAATGTTGTTGTTGTTTTTTCAATGCTATTGGGATATGTCATTATGAAAATATATTTGAATGGTCTATAAACATTTCACAAAGTCTTTGCAAGCTATTAATCAGATGATTCAGAATTTATTCAGAAACCTAAGACTACACACACACATTATGTTGTAGATGCAGACATTTGAAATGTATGATGTGATCAAACTGTCAATACTAATACTTTAACAGATGGATTTTGACTAAATGTAATTGTAAATGTTAAAATAGTGATTTTATAAAGTCTAAATATAAATTATAGAACAATATGACAAAATGACTATTTTGAACAGCAGGGGGCAGTAAAATACCACTTATTGGCTTAACATGCCATTATAATCATATCATTTTCACCTTTTTAACTGTTATAGAGGCAAATTTGGTCTGATCTGTCTGAAAATTTTCATGCATGTTCAGAGTGATATTTCACATGTTCTGACTTGTTTTTAAGAAGGTCTGAGTCATTCATTAAAGAGATATAGGCTTTCGGGGACACTTGGTAAAGGCTACATTTTGAAGTGACCCTATTATAGCTATCCAAATGAAGTAGTTCAACTTTTTCTGACAATTATTGATCTAGTGAGTCCAGAGAATTGTATTGCACTAGTTTTGAACATTATGATATGAAAATGATATGATCAGAGATGGAAAAGACCATTTACAGCCAATACAGGCAACATACCATAGGAAATATATGGTTTTAAAGCTTTTTAACAGTTATAGCGCCACCTATCGTCCGATCTCCATAAAATTTTGCATGCTTGTTAATGATGTTATGACACATAGGCTGACCAATTTTTGTGAAGTTCTGAGTTTTCATTTAGGATTTATAGGCTTTTGAGTGTATTTTGCCACACCCATTTTATAAATGACCCTATTACAGCCATACAAATGCAAAAGTTCAACTTTTTTTTGATAATTATTGATCTAGAGAGTCCAGAGAATTGTCCTAGACTGGTCTGGTTCCGATCGGGCGAAAAACCTAGGACTAGTTCGCAAAAGTAGGTTTTAGACATATTCGTGAATATTTAATGAACGGTTTGATTGACAGCAATGGTTCTTGAGGCAAAGTTGTTCAGCATGAGCAGATCTATCAAATGATATGCATATTGTGTGGATGAGTGTAACACCACGTGATTACAGAGCCATAAAACTCGTTAGCGCCAACTAGTGGCCGATTTCTTTCAAAATTCTTACAGACCTCTAGGGCCATGAGACGAACATGCCCATCGAGTTTCGTTCCGATCGGCCTCCGTTAACCTTGTCTAATCGGTGCTCAAACTTCATTGGCCGATGGCGGCCATGTTTTTTGAGATACGCCAATGTCCTCATAGACATACATGGCACCTTGGACCAAGACACTGCATACCAATTTACAAGTCAATCGGACTAACGGTCAGGTGGTTATAGCCTGTTTTATGTTTTTTTCATCTTATAGTGCCACCATGTGGCCAATCGCCGCGATTTTTTTACCGTGACCTCAGAGTGACCTCTTACACATGTGTACCAAGTTTGGTTAAAATACCTCATTTACTTCTGGAGTTATAGCCATTTTAGTAAAATAGGCTCCTCCCACAACGTTAATTTTGCACCCCCTAGCGACCGTGAATCGAAATTTCAACTTTTTTTCGATAATTATTGATCTTCAGACTCCAGAGAACAATTCTGCACTGGTTTGGTTCCGATCGGGCGAAAAACCAGGGACTAGTTCGCAAAAGTAGATTTTCGACAAAATTCAAAATGGCGGAAAATCTATCATGGCGGAAATAAAATCGGAGATATACGTTTTGTTCGTCAGGCGTCCAGCTTTCCAATGATATAAGACACTTGAGTCTATGACTTACGGTCTAGGAGTTATGAGCAGTTTCGCGCTTTTGGTTGCTATAGCGCCACCTATGGGCCAATCGGGGTCATAATTTGATAACCTCTCCTCGATTTTTGTACTACCATATGGCAAAGTTTCAAAGCTTTAGCCCTTACGGTTTGGGCTGCACGATGCGTTTTACAGCGGAATAATAATAATAATAATAATAATTAAAGCTGCAAGCAGCATTTATCGGGGTTCAAGCATTTAAGGCCTTTAAGGCATTTAAGCATTCAAGACATTAAGATTTATTTAGAAAGCTTTTAACCACTGAAATAATAGATTGAAAAGTCCATTTACAGCCAATACAGGCAATTTACCATTGCTTTTTAACAGTTATAGCGCCAACTATCATCCGATCTACATACAATTTTGCATGCTTATGTAGAATGTTATGGCACATATGCTCACCAATTTTCGTGATGTTCTGAGTTTTTGTTTAGGATTTATAGGCTTTTGTTTGCATTTTGCCACGCCCATTTTCTTTATGACCCAATTATACCCATGCGAAAAATGCAAAAGTTCAACTTTTTTTGATAATTATTGATCTAAAGAGTCCAGAGAATTGTCCTAGACTCGTTTGGTTCCGATCGGGCAAAAAACCAGGGACTAGTTCGCAAAAGTAGGTTTTTAACATATTCGTGAATAATTAATAAACTGTTTGATTGACAGCAATGGTTCTAGAGGCAAAGTTGTTCAGCATGAGCAGGTCTATCAAATGATATGCATTTTGTGATGATAAGTGTAACACCACGTGATTACAGAGCCATAAAACTCGTTAGCGCCAACTAGTGGCCGATTTCTTTCAAAATTCTTACAGACCTCTAGGGCCATGAGTCGAACATGCCCACCGAGTTTTGTTCCGATCGGCCTCCGTTAACCTTGTCTAATAGGTGCTCAAACTTCATTGGCCGATGGCGGCCATGTTTTTTGAGATACACCAATGTCCTCATAGATATACATGACAGCTTGGACCAAGACACTGCATACCAATTTTCAAGTCAATCGGACTAACGGTCAGGTAGTTACAGCCTGATTTATGTTTTTTTCATGTTATAGCGCCACCATGTGGCCAATCGCCGCAATCTTTTTACTATGACCTCAGATTGACCTCTTACACAGGTGTACCGAGTTTGGTGAATATACCTCATTTACTTCTGGAGTTATAGCCATTTTAGTAAAATAGGCTCCGCCTTCTTCAAACATTTTGGCACCCCTTAGCGACCGTCAATCGAAATTTCAACTTTTTTTCGATAATTATTGATATTCTGACTCCAGAGAACATTTCTGCACTGGTTTGGTTCCGATCGGACACAAAACCAGGGACTAGTTCGCAAAAGTAGGTTTTGGACATAATTCAAAATGGCGGAAAATTTGCATACCGGAAATGAAATCCTTGAGGCCTTTTTTGTTCGGCTTGACCCAAGGATTCCAATGATATAAGACACTTGAGTCTGTGACAAACGGTTAATGAGATTTAAGCAAAAATATGATTTTTTTTTGTTTTTTGCACTGTAGCGCCACCTATGGGCCAATCGGGGTCATATTTTGATAACCTCTCCTCGATTTTTGTACTACCATCTGGCAAAGTTTCAAGTCTCTAGCACTTACGGTTTGGGCTGCACGATGCGTTTTACGGCAGAAGAAAAATAATAATAATAAAAATCAGTACAATTACAATAGGGTTTCAGCACTTCGTGCTTGAACCCCTAATAATAAAAATCAGCACAATTACAATAGGGTTTCAGCACTTCGTGCTTGAACCCCTAATAATTAAAGCTGCTAGCAGCATTTATCGGGGTTCAAGCAGTTAAGGCCTTTAAGGCATTTAAGCATTTAAGACATTAAGTTTTATTTAGCAAGCTTTTAACCACTGAAATAATAGATGGAAAACTCCATTTACAGCCAATACAGGCAATTTACCATAGGAACTATGTTTTTCAAAGCTTTTTGACAGTTATAGCGCCACCTATTGTCCGATCTCTATAAAATTTGGCATGCTTGTTAATGATGTCATGTCACATATGCTCACCAATTTATGTGAAGTTCTGCCTTTTCGTTTACGATTTATAGTTTTTAGTGTATTTTGCTACACCCCTTTTTTAAATGATCCTATTACAGACATCTTCATCCAAAAGTTCAACTTTTTGTTGATAATTATTGATCTAGAGAGTCCAGAGAATTGTCCTAGACTGGTCTGGTTCTGATCGGGCGAAAAACCAGGGACTAGTTCGCAAAAGTAGGTTTTTAACATATTCATGAATATTTAATGAACAATTTGATTGACAGCAATGGTTCTAGAGGCAAAGTTGTTCAACATGAGCAGATCTATCAAATGATATGCATTTTGTGACGATAAGTGTAACACCACGTGATTACAGAGCCATAAAACTCGTTAGCGCCAACTAGTGTCCGATTTCTTTCAAAATTCTTACAGACCTCTAGGGCCATGAGTCGAACATGCCCATCGAGTTTCGTTCCGATCGGCCTACGATAACCTTGTCTAATAGGTGCTCAAACTTCATTGGCCGATGGCGGCCATGTTTTTTTAGATACGCCAATGTCCTCATAGACATACATGGCACCTTGGACCAAGACACTGCATACCAATTTTCAAGTCAATCGGACTAACGGTCAGGTACTGTCAACTCTTTGATTACCATAATACTTCAAAAGATTTTCTTTTGTGTTCAATTTAACGGAAAATAAATGATAACTGACTGTTCATTTTTGAGTGAAGTAAACCTTTAGACTTTTTCTATAACATGCATTGGTATGTACAATGGATTGAGTTAAATTAAAATGCAGGACTTGGTACTATAATGTCATTGCTGTGCATTGCACACAAACTGTTTAAATAAAGTTATTTGACATTTTTTATGGTTGCTGTTTTATTCTATTATATGAAATATAATTTATCAATTTTTCCTATAGCCTAGATAATAGGTGTATTTGTGTTCAGCCAACATAAAATTTAATTCTGTAATTCATTAGGTAAACATGATTATGTTGTCACAATTTATGATTTTAATGTAATATTTCAAGTTGGGTAAAGTTCAGTCTCTGTAGTTAACTTAAAGAATTTGTGATGTGTTGCCGTATCATTTAAAGCTGACAACTTTTTTTACAGTCCAAAAATGTAAGGGGTTAAAGAATATTACTTGATACACTCTTAACATGTGTGCACATACATTTTTTGTGCTTACACACACACACACACACACACACACACACATATATATATATATATATATGTATATATATATATATATATATATATATATATATATATATATATATATATATATATATATATATATATATGTTGGTACACTCATTATGAGGACATTTAGGTGTAATGGGTTTTAATATATGCTAATGACATTTTCTTGCTCCTTAACTGCACATCCCAGAAAACTTGAGCATTTTCATCCACTAGAGGGCGCGAGCTGTATTGTTCTTCCGTTTTTACCGGAAATGAAGCCATTTTGTCTACTTTCGGGAAAGGTAAGGCATGCGGTGTGGTTGGTCTGTGTGTAATCTTAATCATCTGTGTATTAATCTTTATAATATTTAACATTTTTTGGCCAGTGTAAGTTGTTTTTGTCTGTTTGAATGTTTAGTGGTTGTATTTTGTGATTAATTGTATAAAGGCAGCGTTTTATTACAGTGCTAAATTAATCTTTATTCACCTGTCAGCATTTTGACTAGAACAAGAAATAAGTTACTGTTTGAAACATGTTTGGTGTTGTGATTGTTCTTATTAGTTTAAAAGTTAAATTAGTTGAAATTAAAATTTTGATTCCTCTTATCGATTCTTTTGTGAGCATTTCAATATTACTTTACAATTCAAGTGCAAGACGACTCGCGACTGTTTTTTGTGCTGTCTGTTGTGCACACATCCATAGCTCGCTCACTGAAAAAGTTATTTTAAACCTTTCAACTCGTGCGCTGTTCTCTATGTACAGTGAAGCGCACTCACAGAAAATGTGATTTGTAAAATTGATCTGCAACGATTCAAGCGCGGTTGAAGACTCCTGCGCTGTTTTCAATGATGTAGCCTATGCACAGTATGTCAAGTACGTGAGCACGAGACGGCTCGCGCGCTGTCTTCAGTGCTGCAGGCATATTGGGCAAGTCTTAAAGTGACAGGAGCGGCTGTCTGTAACAGTAATCAAAGGACAAAGAGAAAATTCACTCGTTCTTGACTAAATAACTTTTGTATCTGTATTTGTACCTTATTTATAAAAAACGGTACATGCTTGGTGTTAAAATGTTAGTGCTCGTAATGATCATAATCAGCCCATAATTCCGAATTAGATCTGTGCATGAGGTTTTAAAGTGTCAGTTCCTTAATATTCTTTCTGTAGTTTGTCATTAAGATAAAGTAAAAAAAAACTTGCTGCTCTTGGCAGTATAACTTAAGTAGTTGAAATAAAAATCAATGTATATTGCATGCACAGATTACAATTCTATTATGACTTTAATTCTATTGTTATATTAACTGATACTGAAAGTAGGGTAATTTTTGTTGTATTTTTTTGTAATTTGCTTGTATTGTGAAAAAAAACATTTATTTTAGTCATTGACTCAACTTATTCAGAATACAAAATAAGATTTTTTATACTTCTTACCATTTTAATGCATGTATTTGTAGGGATGTCACGATACTAGAAATCTAGTGGTTAGTACGAACAAAAGTATTCGAGACCACAGAGAAAAAAAAATGTGTGTAATACACTGTTCGCTTTGGTTGAGTGGTCATTGACTGAAGACTGTTTCTCAGAGAACTTGCGAGTACATTATAGTTTAAAATCGCTTAAATTTATAAATTGGGATGATGTAAAACGATGTGCCATAAAGTCATGTGGATACTATGAAGTCAGTTGTGCATTTTGAGAGCATAATATATAAAATATATAATATTTTTGTCAAATGTAATGCTTTTGTTTTAATCAAATTGTGTTGTTGTTTTTTTTCCTTTTTCTTTTATGTTGCAGAAGACTGTGAAACCTGATTTTGAGGTAAGATGTTACTTTTTTGATAAAATATAGTAATAACAGTCAATAGTGTATAGTATAAGGAAACATTTGGATAAAGTTGTGAATGTTTTACAATATTATTTGTATGGCTGCAATTATCAACAATGAATGTCATTATTGATTACCAGGGCTGGGTATCAATTCAGATTTTACAATTCGATTCGTAAGCTCTCAATTCGATTCGATTTGGTTTTCGATTTTGATTCTAAATTCGATTTTGATTCTAAATTCGATTTTGATTCCACTCAATGAATAGCCTATATATTTAATACAAATCCTATATTTATAAAAAAAGAAAAGTGAACATAAGTTTACAAGTGGTTAATTAATAAAAATTAATTTTATTAAGCAACAAACCTGTATATTAAACTCTTTTTATTTTAGGTACACTTGGGTACATTAAAACAGAACCCAACTCTATATTTCAATTGCATACAATGAATGGACAGAATTTTGATGCTAGATGAAAAATTGATGCTGAAAATTGGACAAGTCAGAACAGTCGCATGCCTTGATCAAACAGGTTAACAATCCTTATAAAGCCATTAAAAAAAACTTGCATATATTTATCTGTCTAGGTAGGACATATAGGCCTACAGAAATTTAATAAAGTTGTCAAACAGTCTGTGATGCATTAATTATTAGACTAATCCTTATTAAAGTTACAAAAGTTATTTAGTCAATAGCTGTGAGTGTTTTTATGTTCACTTTTTTCTTTGATTAACTTTAACGACAGAGATAATTACTGGCTACTGTGTACTGTCCCTTTAAGAGACCAACCGCTGCTGACAGAGACGCGGATCTCACACGCGTCTCATTCACGTTCACCATAACTGCTCTTATGTTATTAAGATACTCGACAAAAAGACATTTTGGCATAATTGTGTGTGTTATTGTTCGTTCAAGCGTGAAAGAGAACTGTATTCTCGGCTGTCTTGTGCGCACGCACTATACGAGTCTTTCTGTGTGTCACACAGGACATTCATGTCATATAATTGCGTAGGCTTGACAGCGTGATTGCGATATGATTAATTGTGCATCACTAGTTGAGGTTATTTTATGATTAATATAAAACAAACATAAAATCTCACAGCATTAGATATAAAATGGAGTTTGGAAGCCTATGAACAGTGGAGGAAAACTAATACTGGCTTTTGGGTAATAGATAAATATGGAAAAAAATCGATTCGTGGCCTTAGAGAATCAATTTTGAATCGACCACATTTTAAAAACGATTAATCGAAATTTCGAAATATCGATTTTTTTTGCCCAGCCCTATTGATTAGCTAATTAACTAATGCATTAACATAATGTTAAAGGATTAGTTCACTTCAAAATGAAAATTTCCTGATAATGTGATTTATATATAGTATACAATTTTTTATTTTATTTTTAGTAAATGATTGAACGGTTCGCTAGATAAGACCCTATTCCTAAGCTAGGATCATGCGGAGACATTTGTTGACACGTTTATATTCTAGCACAAACAAACGTATATTTTTTTTTTATATGCCATGTGCAATGCATATCCATTTCATAGCACAATATGTTAATTTTATTTTATGAATACATACTCTAAATCCATTAAATTCAGGAACACTGAATAAACCACTTCAAACATCACCCAGTCTTTGAATGAAGCTAAGTAGGCTATTGTCGTGTGATGTTTGGAGGAGCAACATACATTTTAATGAGAAAATGACATATCTGGCAATTCCGTTGTTTCATTTGTCCTGTCAAAGATACTGTCCGGACAGTAAGGTTCAGTTTTTCCATGTTTCAGAAGTGATTCTACATAGGCTATACTGGGTTAACACAACGCTTTTCCAGTCAGGGGGAAAGGATTGTTTTCCCCCACGCCAACTCCACCCAGCTATAAGACGACACATCGACCAAGTCTATTAGAGACAAAGAGTTAAAATTCAGAGCAAAAATATTAATTTTGCAGAAATATCTGTTGTTGGACGTTAAATTTAGGTTTAAAAGTCACCATGTAATTACATTCTTTTTATGAGACTAGCAACTATAAAAGAACAATAGCATGCAATTGAATATATATTGAACATTTTTAATTTTGAGATTTAAACTTTTGCTTTATAACTCTTATAATTCACTATATATGTTTCCGGGCAGGATGTGGCATTGTGTGTTTTGTCAATAAAAGAAAATTGGGGAAATTTATTTAATATCTAATAAGAGGATGAAGGTCTTAACTGTTATAAAGATGTAAATAAAATGAGAAAACTTGGTTATACTGACATCTAGTGGTAAAACTAAGTAAAACAGGGTCGTGCAATCTGGTTGCTTTTAGAAGTGTTTCAGATATACGGTTATTTCTGGGGATTCAGAGCATGATGCATTGCTGATTATGGTATTTGTGCACTCACATTATGTTCTCTAAAATACAAAGTTTATGTACAAGCATATTTACTATGTAGGTTAATAATATCTTTGTTACATATGTGTAAAATTAATTTAGTTCTGTGTTGGTATTATGATAAGCTGATGTGTCATCTAAATAGTTGCCAGTTATTCAGTTATGTAGTTTTAAACTCAAAACATTTTACAATCAAATAAACTTAATGCTTATACATTTTTTTAAATCTTTGCATATAAAAACATTGTATCTGATAAATACCAAACATTAATGCATTTTATTTTTATATTTTTTATTGTTTCTTGTACTGTTTGTGAATTGTGATGCAGTAATGTGTAATTTAATTTGTTTTTATGTTTTTGTGTGTACAGATGCCTCGCACAAAGCAAGCCCGGCGCTCCCAGGCCGCAAAGAAGAGGATGGCGGACCGGATGGCTGCTGATCCTGAAGAGGCTCTGCCACCTCTTAAAAAATTGGCAGAAATAACAGAACGTTGTGTACATCACAACGGGGCTATAAAACCTGGGCATAACAGTGGTCTAACAAGTGGTCTAACAAGTGGTCTAACAAGTGGTCTAACAAGTGGTCTAACAAGTGGTCTAACAAGTGGTCTAACAAGTGGTCTAACAACTGGTCTAACAACTGGTCTAAACAATGATGCTAAAAACACGGATCATAATAGTACTGTTAACATGACCATGAAAGCTGTTTCTGATCTGTGTCCACAGAAATCGTACATCAGAGGCTCTTTCCATCAGGGTGCTAAGTGTTTTGGCGACAATAGCGGCAGGCAATGTGCAGCAAACAGTTTAACTGCAATCCTGATGTGTAAGGTGAAAAATGTGTTGCGATGGACCCCGAGTGACCTGAATCGTGTTCTGATGCATGGAGATGACCTGTACAGTGCCATGAGAGACTCCGGCAAAATCAACGATCCTGTGAATGGCTACATAGAAGTTGCTGAGCTGCCTGACACACACACACTGAATAATTGTTGTTTTTCAATAAACTATTCTTTGTCATTTACTGGGTTGTTTGGAATTAATCAATATGATGCTGGTCTGCAAGGTGTTGCCATGTCCTTTGATGTAGCATTAAATCAAGCATTCCAGAGGTTTGATGCGTGTTTGGTGAACATTAACCACACCATATGTGCTGCTGTCAGACAAGGTTCGTGGTATGCAGTGATTGATCCACATGCACGACTCAGTGATGGAACAGTTTCAGGTCATGGTAAGAGTGTAGTGGTTTACCATCCCAGCATAGGCTCTTTGGTCATTCATTTCAGGAGACTGGGTCCCTCATTGAAGGCATATAATCGTCCATTTGAGGTAACTGGGGTGCAGGCAAATATGATTGACATACATGGTCAGCTTGATCGATTGGTGTACCATCCCGTGGTTGAGGAAAACACTGATGCAGTAACAGTGAGTGAAGGTGTAAACTCAGAAATGGCACGTTGCAGTCATTCTTTGGCTGATTTCATAAGCACAGATCAAATGTTTATGAATGATACATGTACACAAGAGAACACAGGAAAGTCTTCTGAATGCCCAGGCAATGAAAATGCAGCTGATGTTGAATATATTTCACAAACTGGATGTACACAAGAGAACACAGGAAAGTCTTCTGAATGCCCAGGCAATGAAAATGCAGCTGATGTTGAATATATTTCACAAACTGGCAGTGTTTCTTTGAATGATTTGACAAGCACAGATCAAATTAAGAAAACAGGATTGTTTTCTACCTGCCCTAATGAAGGTGCAGCTGATGTTGAATTTATTTCACAAACTGACAGTGTTTCTTTTCAATTTAATCCATTAACAGTACAGCAACAAAAAAGTATTTGCTCAAAGCTGAACATTGTACACGTTGTAAAAGAACAGAATAATCCAAATGAGATTCTTGAAATGGCTGAACCTTGTGAAACCAAAGATATTGTGGGTGATGGTAACTGCTTTTTCAGATCAGTGGCTTATGCTGTAAGTGGAAGTGAACGAGAACACAGAAAACTGAGGCGTACTGTTGTAACACATATACTGCAGAATGAAGGAAGGTACATTCAGTATCTGAGACAAGGATACAGTTCAATTGTAGACTACATTGACAGTTCAAGAATGAAATATGTCGGAACTTGGGCAACAGAGCTGGAAATACAAGCAGCCAGTGATTTAATTGGTGTGGACATATTTACATACAGTCAAGAGAAGTGGCTTAAATATTCAGCCTCAAATGTGTCATCTAATAGACATACCTGTCAATACAAGGGGATTTATTTGAAACATGTAAATAGCTGTCATTATGAAGTTGTTGTATGTGTGAAAAGAAAAGATAATAGTTGTGCTTCCATTTGTAAATCATCATTAGAAGCTTCAATATTTCATGAATCATTAAATGCTAACTCAGACCCACGTAAGCTTTATAGACAGAAAGTCCAATACAACAATAATCAGGACTTAAAACAGAGAATAAAAATAAATGTAAACAAAAGATATCATGACGATGAATCTTACAAAGAGAAACTAATGACATGCAGCACTGAAAAGTACATTAAAAATGAACAGCATAAAGAAAAAGTAAAAAAATATAGCATAGATAAATACAGAGACAATACCTTTCACAGGGAAGCAGTGAAAAAGTACAGTGTTGAGAAATATAGTGATAATGAAATGCACAAAAACATGTTGATAGATTACAATAAACAGAAATATAGACATGATATAAGTTTTGCCAATAGTATTAAAATGAGAAATGCTGTAACACGGATGGAGGCAGAGATCAAAAAGAAAGAGATTGATTGTGTAATTGAACAATTTAAAGAAAAAATATCTACAGGTCCTGAGTATGTCTGTTCAGTTTGTCATCGTTGCTGCTTTAAAATGCAGGTCAAACACTGTAAAATAAGTAAATATTTGCAAAAATCAGTCCATGCAGGAAATATTGCAGAAAAGTGTATAACATTAAATTATCAGCATAAGTGTAAAGACTGCAGTGAACAATGTGTTTATAAAAATACTCCAGCTGAATCTCTGTGGATTTGTCACACATGTGATAGAAAGATTAGTGAAGGTAAAATGCCTGCTGAAAGTGTAGCAAATAATCTTGCTCTAGATCCAATTCCTGTTGAATTGAGCTGTTTAAACTCTCTTGAAGAACATCTAATAGCAAAGAATATTCCATTTATGAAGATGCTAGCATTACCACGAGGTGGACAGAATGGGGTTCATGGACCAGTGACTTGTGTTCCATCTAATGTGACAGATGTGGTGAATGTTTTACCAAGATCAGAAAATGAGGATTTAATGATACGTGTAAAACTTAAGAGGAAATTAACATACAAAGGACATTATGAATTTAAATTTGTGCACACTGATCATGTAAAAACTGCTTTGGCATACTTAAAAGAAAATAACAAATGGTATACAGATGTAGAGTTTAATGAAACTTGGATTAATCCTCTAAGTAAAACAGAAGAACAGGTAAATGATACAAGTGATAAGACTGGACAAGATTTGGATGGATGTCAGGACATGTGTGTTGATAGAGAGCACAATATTGAGAATGAGGATGAAGAAATCACTGATGAAACACTTCATGATCGACAGCAACATGGTTTATTTATGGATTCATGTTTACAGCCAGTGGATATTGCACAAGAGGTTTTAGATCAACATTTTGATGGCATTATGTCACTTGCACCAGCAGAAGGCAATAATCCAGTGAGAATGTTAATGGATGAAACCAATGAAGCCAAATGTTTTCCAGTTCTCTTCCCAAAAGGAACAGGAACATTTCATGATCAACGACCTGAAAAATTAACACTGTCTAGATACTTAAATAACAGAATCCTAAATGCAGATGGACGTTTTGCTCAAAATCTAGATTATATCTTTTATGGACAATATTTGTCTGAGCTTAATCAAGTTATCTCAAATGTATCTATTGCTTTGCGGAAAGGCCATGACACAAGCAACAAAACAAAAATTACTGCAGAAATGCTGACAAACAAAGAGTCATTGCAAAAGATTTTAAATTTTGATCAGGGTTATAAATTCTTGAAGCCAGTGAGAGGGAGTCCTGTTTTTTGGCAAAGTGTTCAAAAAGATTTGTTTGCAATGGTGAGACAATTAGGTATCCCAACATGGTTTTGCTCATTTTCATCAGCAGACTTGCGATGGCCAGAGCTAATGCAATCTATTGTGAAACAAGAAGGCTGTGAAACTCCTATTGATGAACTGGACTGGTCTGATAGATGTGGGATGCTCAAACGCAATCCTGTAACTGCTGCCAGAATGTTTGACCATCGATTTCATTGCTTTCTAAAAGATGTGATCATGTCGCCAGCCCAGCCAATCGGAAAAATAATTGATTATTTTTATCGAATTGAATTTCAACAGCGTGGATCCCCTCATACACATTGTCTGTTTTGGGTTGAAAATGCACCTCAAGTGGACAGAGATGACGATGATGAAGTTGTAGCATTTGTTGATCAATATGTCACTTGTGAAATGCCGCCTGAACAGGAGGAAGAAATGCATGAAATTGTGAGCACTGTCCAACAACACAGCAAAAGACATTCAAAAACATGTAAAAAGAAAGGAACTGTGTGCAGATTTAACTTTCCACGTCCACCAAGCAACAATACTTTCATTACAAGAAGCAGCAAGAGTGATAAAGATGAAAAAGAAACAGATGATGAAAAAAATGAAAGTAAATGCAAAAAGACAAACAATTGCCAAGAAATATCAAAAGAGCTAGCTGAAGCTATAATGAAAAGAGTGAGAGAATGTTTGTTGAATAGTGATGCTGTCTTTGACTCAGTTGACTCTATGTTTGCATCTATTGGTATAAATCAGGAGACATTTGAAATGGCTTACAATAAAATTACGAAAAAAAAGAGTGTTGTGTTGAAAAGAATGCCAACTGATGTATGGGTGAATCAATATAACCCAGATCTTTTACGATGCTGGAATGCAAACATGGACATACAGTTTGTTGTTGATGCTTACTCATGTATAGTATATATCATTTCGTATATTTCTAAAGCTGAGAGAGAAATGGGATTGTTGCTAGCTAATGCTCAAAAAGAATCAAACAAACAAGGTAATATGGATGCAAAACAGGCTTTAAGAAAATTAGGAAGTGTATTTTTACATAATCGAGAGGTCTCAGCTCAAGAGAGTGTGTATCGACTGACTAACATGAAACTAAAAGAAGGATCAAGGAAAGTGGTGTTTATTCCAACTGGTACTAATCAAATAAGAATGAGTTTACCCCTAAACACCATACATAAAAAAGCTGAATGTGGAGAAGATGATGGCGATGGCATTTGGATGAAAAGCATCTCAGACAGATACAGAGCCCGTCCACATACAGATGAATTCAGTGGAATGTGTTTAGCAACATTTGCATCAGAATACAGAGTTTTGACTGCATCTGAAAAATGTTCAGACAGAGTAAGACTGGAGAATGACATGGGGTTTGTGAGAAAAAGAACTCGTACAGACTCTGCCATTGTGCGATATGCTCGGTTTTCATCCACTAAAAATTCAGAAAATTATCATCAAAGTATTTTAGAATTGTTTTTGCCTCATTTTGTGCGAGATCAATTGAAACCAACCAATTTCAGTACATATAAGGATTTTTATGAGACTGGATTTGTAACAATTTCAGATGCTCAGCTTGAGTCAGTCAAAATGATAGTGGACAGTAATATGGGAAAGTTTGAGAAAGAAGCAGACACAATACAAAGAGCTCAAGATGATCTAGAACAACATGGACCAATGGAAGATGCTTGGGCCCAAATCTGTCCAGAAGCAGAACTTGAACGTCTCGAATGTCTGGAGAGTAAGAAAGATCAAATAGAAACAGAAGAATGTGATGATATCATTCCTGATCTATTACCAAAAGTGGGTACCTCCAAAATAGAAAATAATCCATTAGCGATGAGTAAGCAAGATGCCATGGATTTACTGCGTTCTTTGAATGAAAAGCAGTCAGAAATCTTTTACAAAGTGCGACAATGGTGTTTAGCAAAAGTGCAAGGTGAAAATCCAGATCCATTTCATGTGTTCATATCTGGTCCAGGAGGTGTTGGAAAGTCAGTACTGATTAAAGCCATCTATTATGAAGCCTCTCGCATACTTTCAAAGTTAACAAACAACCCAGATGAGACACATGTGCTATTAAGTGCTCCTACTGGTGTATCTGCCTACCAGATAAACGGGTCTACTGTACATTCATGTCTATCCATTGGAATAAATGCATCACTGCCATATCAGCCACTTGGAGATGAAAAAATTAATTCCTTGAGAGCCAAACTTGGAAAACTGCAGATATTAATAATTGATGAAATTTCAATGGTTGATCATAAACTTCTAGCATACATTCATGGAAGATTAAGACAGATCAAACAAACAGGTGATTACTCTGCATTCGGAAAAGTCTCTGTCATAGCAGTTGGAGATTTTTATCAGTTGTCTCCTGTGAAAGGAAAACCACTTTACACTGAACCAATGAACAGTGTGAATCTTTGGGAAACTAACTTCAGTATTGTTGAACTTACAGAGATTATGCGCCAGAAGGACAAACAGTTTGCAGAATTATTAAATCGTTTAAGACAACGTAAAAAAGATGAAAGAATGCTTGAAGAGGATATTACTATGCTAAAAACATGTGAAACAGGTGATGGTGATGAGAGTACAGATATCCATATTTATGCAACTAATAGTGAGGTTGATGAACATAACCTAAAAATGGTGCACAAAATATGCTCTGACATTGTTACTGTGAACGCCCAAGATTTTGAGAGAAATGCTAAAACTGGCCGAACGGAAAAAAAGGATGGGTTTCATCTCAGAGTACACAATAGTTCTTTGGAAAAATCCCTTGAATTAGCGATCAATGCTCGAGTAATGCTACTGAAAAATATCAATGTATCAGATGGTCTTGTGAATGGAATTTTTGGAACAATTAAAGAATTCTATTATGAAAATGATGAAATATTTCCATCAAAAATATACATTGAATTTGATGATGAACGAGCTGGTAAAGAAGCTAGAGGTAAAAATCCATGTTTAAAACCTGGACTGGAGAAAAGCACACCAATCGAGCCTGAAGAAGAGAAAGTGACAAGCAGTGGTGGTATCAGGAGACAGTTTCCTTTAAAATTGGCATGGGCTTCCACAGTTCACAAAGTGCAAGGTCTGACAGTGAACAAAGCTGTTGTTTCATTGAAAAAGATATTTGCTCCAGGACAAGCATATGTAGCATTAAGTAGAGTTACCTCTCTTGATGGACTCATAATAGAAGATTTCACAGAAAAAGCTATTTATGCAAAAGAGAACATTGAGGAAGTTCTACAGAGAATGCCTGCGTTCATTGATCCATGTGAAACCACAGAAAATGTAAAATTTCAAATGATGTTACACAATGTCCAAGGGCTCATTCCACATATTTTAGATATTCGGAGAGATAACAGATATTGTCAAGCAGATATGATTTGTGTTACAGAGACATGGCTAAAACCAAACTATTTGGAAAATGATGTCAGTCTTTCTGGATATCATTTACATGACAAACCACGAAGTGTTGCATATGACACAAGTGAAGATGTTTTTGCTACACTTAAAGAGGAAAATCATGGTGGTGTTGGCATATATCACAGAGAGAATGTAAAGGCTGTTTTAGTTGATTTACCATGTATTAACATTGAATGTTTAATGTGCAATATACAAGACTTAAATACAACTGTGGCAGTTGTATACAGACCATCATCATATAGCGTAGTGTTATTTAGAGAGAACTTGATTAACTTAATTAATCAAATAAACAGCGTATCAGGTGGAAAAATTATTTTAGGAGATTTCAATGAAAACATTTTCAATAAATCAACTATTCATGATGTCATGCAGCATTTTGGCTTCACACAAATAGTTGAAAATGCAACCACTGAAAATGGCACATTAATTGACCATGTATACATTAAAGATATTGACATTTTGGATAAAATAAAGATTGATATCATGCCTATGTACTTCAGCTATCATGACTGCGTTGTGCTGAAGTGGCTGTTATAATGCAACGTCCATCTAGAAGGGTGGGGGGGGGGAGATACAGAGGTGGATGACTAACATTGGACGGCCTCTGTGGGAAATCATGCTGCCTTCATGTGCTATCGGAATTAGTGTACTTTTTTTTTTTTTTTGGAAATTTAACATAATATTTACAAAAATTCTTCAACAACAGAATTTTGATCAATAAGATTTTTGAAAGAAACAGGCAAGAACCACTATAGATGCTATCAAAAATACAATTTTTCTGTACAAAAAAAACACATGAAAATGTCAAACTCATAATCATGACTTAAGAAGTCAGAAATAGGACATTTCTACCAGAAAGACTCATGAGATTTATTTCAACAAATTGTACATTTATTGACAGCTCAGCAAGCTGATAATATACAAAGTCATTTGGCATAGGCCCCGTCCGTAATGCATAATCTAAGGGTATTGGATCTGCAATTCCTGTCTGAAGATGAAGGCAGGGGCGCAGCCGACCCCCCCCGGGAGGTATGGACAGGACCATTCTGGTGGTGGTGGGGAGGATGGGGGTAATCGTCGCTTCAGTATCTGTGAACTCAAACATGTTAGTACTGAGCTTTTATACAGTGAGCATAAGAATATGATTGGATAGAAGTGTAGCAATAGTTGACGTAATAATTGAGTCTTCCCGGCAGAACTTATGCTAAAGCTTTCATTTCCGATAGCACATGAAGGCAGCATTAGTCAATGGGATTGTTAGTGGGTGTTAAGGCCATATTTCCATATTCCTGTTGAATTATCATAATGAACTGATAATATTTAATTATTTAAATATACATGTCAATATATATAAATATATATATATTAAAAAAAATCAATGGCCTTAACACCCACACAAACATTTTGTTAATTTTTATTCATTCATTCATTCATTCATTCATTCATTTTATTTATTTCTTTGATGTATTTTATTGCTCAAAATGTCTGTGTAATATAATTTTCCAATTAATCTTTATGGAGAGCTGCATCACACTGTTGGCAAATCTATAGTAAAGTACTTCACAATGTGGTGTAAAAAAAATAACTTCTTTGCAGCAAAACAATAAATGGGACTATATATAAAAAAGAATGGAAATGAACGTTTTATCTTCGCTACTTCATTCTCATCATATTCCAACATTTCAAGTATTGATAAACAGGTAAGACTATTTTTATCTTTTAAACTGCTTATCCTAATACTCTGTAATATATGTTTGTGGTATAAGGATATTCTATTAAATAAATGGTTACATTAAGCAGAATGTTTTATAACTACATAATTCACTTGTATTCAAGTTGTAAAGTGTAAAAAAAAAATCCTAATCACATCCTCATTGTCTATAGGTACATCAAATGTCTTATGCTGCTATGATTACCACACCATATTCATTATTAAGACAATATTCAACTCCAGAAACAGCTGAAGATTCCATTCTATGCAAATCAAGGAAACAGTTTGACTGCAGTCAACAATGTCCAGATCGTCACGCCACCATCACCATTGTGGAATGTTAACTCAAGACAGGTCATGGATTCCTGCTCTCTGTATCAAAAACTACATCTGTGTGGCTCAGTTCAGCATTCAGAATCATCACAGTACAAGGTAAATTCTTCCACTGTTCCATGTTCATTTTTGTGACTTTGAGCTCATTGCAGCTTTATGTTTCTGTTCTTGGCTCTCAACAGGAAATCAATATAATCTAGACATTTTACATTGCAATGTGTTGAACACTCTGAAATACTTATCTCCAGTTTTTGTTTTTGACAGAGGCCAATCTTGTGTCATTGATGGAATTTTAGTGGTGTTGTGCTGCATGGATTGAAGCTCTGAAGCTGAGCACCTAATGAATTATTGTCATGGGATGAGCTGGATTATGCCATGTTAAAATATATACAATCTTATATACACTCTACAACCAGTCTCCACTGGTTCAGTCAAATTACAGGGTGTCTTTATCTCTGCTGGTTCAGCCCAGTCATTAGATTTCTTTGTTGTTACTGCTTCAGTACAGTCCCAAGTAATCTTCATCACCGCTGCTCTTGCCCAGCTCCAAGTGTGTTTTGCTGCCGCTGAGTATAGTCACTTCTAAGTTTCCTTTATCATCATTTCTGCCTGGATCTACATTGTTCACAACTACTGCTATGTCAACCTTGCTCCTGTTTCCACTCACCGCTTACCTCCATCAGTTCTGTCTTGGTCCATCATCCTGAATCTCCTCTAAATCATCCGTTGCCTCTTCCCTTCATCACATCATGCCTGACTTCTTCCTCCATCATCTCCACTGTCTTGTTTCATTTTGCCAGATCATGGGTCTTGTTGGTCTTTGTCTGCTCATTGCCAACCTTTGTTGCCTTTGTTGAAAATTTTACAGCACGAGCACAACAATTTTGGTGGTGTGAGATTGGGGGTTAAGTCACAATAGTATTCTGTTTACTTTCATTATCATGTTCAGTTTGACTTTTCCTGTCACCACTTGCTCAAGTTCTTGTTTGTTTGTTTGTTTGTTTTTTTGCTATTTATGTAGGCCTACATTAACAACTATACTTTTTGTTGAATGTGATTTTTGCTTTTAAAATGTAGTTTGTCTTCAATGCATTCAAATGAAATGAATGAATGAATGTTTTATTTTTTGTTGTTGATATTTTGAGTTTTTATAAATTCATTTTTATATTCTGTAATTTCATATTTTACGTGGACTTCTCTTTTACTGTTTATTGACTCTTCAAATGTACTATTTAACAACTATATTTTTTATTGAATGTTATTTTTGCTTTGAAAATGTTTTCAATTTTATTTAAAATGGAATGAATGAATGGTTTATTTTTATTGCTGATATTTTTAGTTTAATTTTTATATTCTGTAATTTGATATTTTATTTTATACTTCAAAATTATTCTTATTTAATATGCAATATTGTTTTGAACATATATAAAGACTTTTCTACTTTCATATGTGCAAAGAATTGAAACTGAATGAATGAATGAATATTTATTTACAACTATTGGATATTTTTCAAATGTTCAAAAATATTATTATTTAATTTATGCTTTTTTCAGTTACTATTTAACAATTTTTTAATTTTTATATGTAGTATTTTACATTTTATTTCTAGATTCTGTCTTTTCAAATCTTAATATTTCACAATTATGGATTTTCATTTAATATTTGATTGTTTAAAAAAAAATGTTACCACAGAGACATACTTGAATATGCAACAAATTGAAATTGAATTAATTAAATTATTAATTTTCTCTTACTGTTTCATATTTCTAATTTTCATATGCATTGTTTTTAAAATAAATATTGTATTATTCTGTCATTAACATTATAAATACATTTTTGCTTTTTATGACTAGGTTTGATTCCATGTATTTGTTTTTATGGCACATTTTCCATATTACCCTTTCGCAGCACAGGATCGTAGACGGCCCCACATTATTATTGTTCAAATTCATTACTCGCTAAAACATCACACCATTACTTGATCTGGACAAACTGAATATCAGTAAAACAGGTTTAAGACTCCAGTTTCCATATTTGACCACTGTTTATGATTAAATTGGTTTGCTGTGACATTAATTTCTTAATTTATGCCAGGAGTGCAAAATAATTAATCAGTAACGTTCCTTATTTTGAATAGAAATCCTCACTCATAAAATATTCATTCATGTTTTCTCCGGTTTATTTGTGTTCGCATACATACAATAATCAGCATCCACCAGGCCTATTAGTCCAAAGGTGTGCATATTTGGAGAAATAATGACTAATTATCATATGTTTGTAAAATATTTCATAACACAGAATAACATTTCTATTCATTTTCCACTGAATTATGTAATCTAAAGAGCTCAAACAGCGAACACAGTCTCTCCTCTTCCTAATTTGCTATGAACCATCTCACGTGATCCAATGTGACCATAAGCCTGTCCTTCTGCAGGAGTCCTGTACACACTTCCTCATTCTGAACTTTGAGTAAGACAAAGCTAAAAACACATCAATTCATCTGAAACAAGAAGCTAATAAATGTAGGTTTTCAAGTACATGTGGTTTGTGTGTGATTTTTCGTGCAATTTTGATTATTTTGATATGAATAAAAAAATGTGCATGCTACTATGGATAGCATATAGCTTTATATAAAAACATAAAAAGCTAAATCTAACAAACATCTTTTTTTGACTTGAAACCATTTTAATCCTCGACCGGAATATGATACAAATATTCAATGGGATTTTAAATTGAGCCTTACGTAAAAGTGTAATATTAATCAATTAGATTGTGTCATGCAGCTTGAGGCTATCTGTTGTACTAATGCACCTGCTGCAGCTGCAGGAGCTTTCTACTCCATAAAATACTTTTTTTTAAAGAATTCACATTTAAAATTTCAAGAACAATTTTTTTTTTTTAAGAATTAAGACTTAGACTTAAGATAATAGGTGGATTACTCATGTATAATGGAATGACAGAGATAAAGATAGTCAAGCATACTGCCAGAATACAGGCTATAATGGCTGAATTCAAACAAAAGAATATAGATAAAAGAATAATGCAGATTAAGTCTCTCACTGGCAGAAGTGTTAAATATTTGTCGATTTACATGAATAGAGCATTAATGCAGCCGGTTCTCCTTGCCAGACATTAGTCAAAGACTGTAAATGGGTGTTTACAGGGCAATACAATTTTTGATAAGAATCTTATCAGCCTATCTAAAACATATCTAAAACTTCTCCAAAGCCTCCCCTGACATGGTCTTACAATAGGCTTCATTAAAAGGCATTCTTCAAGAGATATCATCCTCAGATGTATATTGAAATATAACCACAATATCGCTACGCTTTAGTTGTGGTTATAAATTTCAATGCTCATTCACATAATACTTTAATACATTTCATAAATATGTTATTTATATTTGTTGTTTTTAATGTGTGAGCATATATATATATATATATCAATATTAATAACAGTCTGATGAATGTTGAGTGTTGAACTGTAAACTCTCAAGGGTTGGCTTTCTAAATATATGTTAGTTATGTGTCTATTCAGAATGACTTATGAGCAGAAACCTTTTTATTTTGAGTATGTCATGAATGCATCACTTGCCAAAATTGGGGCTGACTTGAAGGGGGTTTTAACTCTAATAAACATGTTTAAACACATTTTGTTTTAGATATAGATATTTGAAATAATAGTAGGTACAAAATAAAACCTTATTACAGGTTTGTAATTGATTTGTAATGTTATTCTAATGATTTTATACACGTTAAATATGATTTGAAATGAAAAAAAATGTAGTTACAACATTAGTGAGCAGAATGTATTAAGTGATCATCTACTGCCATCTAGTGGGAATTTCAGAGAATTTTCCATAAAAAAATAAAAACATTATCATTGTTGACCTTTTTAACTTTTATTGAGACACGTATTGCCCAATCTCCATGAAATTCTGCATGCTTGTCTATTTTATTATTGTAATTCTTTGAGTTGTAAACATTTGCCATTTATGCTTCTTGTAATGTACTGAAATGTACAGCTGACTGAAATGTGCATAAAAAGGATACACTAAAGTAAACCACAGACAAAAGAGAAGCTTGATATACACAGTTTTACACACACACACACACACACACACACACACACACAAAGACAAATGTTGTTTTTAATGCTATTGGGATATGTCATTATGAAAATATATTTGAGTGGTCTATAAATATTTCACAAAATCTTTGTAAACTATTAATCAGATGATTCAGAATTTATTCAGAAACCTAAGACACACACATCCTGTTGTAGATACAGACATTTGAACTATATGATGTGATCAAAATGTTTACTGCAAGTGTCCTTCAGGATTCACATTTCTCAATGTGAGAATTGTCAATAGTAATACTTCAATAGATGAATTTTAACTAAATGTAATTATAAATGTTAAAAGAGTGAGTCTAAATATAAAGTCTAAATATGTATTATAGAACAAAATGACAAAATGATTATTTTAAACAGCAGGGGGCAGTAAAATACCACTTATTGGCTTAATATCCCATTAAATGTACATCATTTTCACCTTTTTAACTGTTATAGAGACAAATTTTGTCCAATCTGTCTGAAATGTTTCATGCTTGTTCAGAGTGATATTTCACATGTTCTGACTTGTTTTTAAGAAGATCTGAGCATCTTAAAAGATATAAGCTTTCGGGGACACTTGGTCAAAAGATGGTCCAAATTAAGTACTTCAACTTTTTCTGATAATTACTGATCTAGACAGTCCAGAAAATTGTACTGCACTAGTTTTGAACATTATTATATGAAAATTATATGATCATAGATGGAAAAGACCATTTACAGTCAATACAGGCAATGTACCATAGGAAATATTTGGTTTTAAAGCTTTTTAACAATTATAGCGCCACCTATGGTCCGATCTCCATGACATTTTGCATGCTTGTTAATGATGTTATGTCACGAATTCCCAGCAATTTTCGTGAAGTTCTGAGTTTTCATTTATGATTTATAGGCTTTTTAGTGCATTTTGCCACACCCATTTTCTTTATGACCCTATTATAGCCATGCGCAAAATGCAAAAGTTCAACTTTTTTTGATAATTATTGATCTAGAGAGTCCATAGAATTGTCCTAGACTGGTCTGGTTCCGAGCGGGCGAAAAACCTAGGACTAGTTCGCAAAAGTAGGTTTTTAACATATTCGCGAATAATTAATGAACGGTTTGACTGACAGCAATAGTTCTTGAGGCAAAATTGTTCATCATGTGCAGATCTATCAAATGATATGCATTTTGTGACGATAAGTGTAACACCACGTGATAACAGAGCCATAAAACTCGTTAGCGCCAACTAGTGGCCGATTTCTTTCAAAATTCTTACAGACCTCTAGGGCCATGAGTCGAACATGCCCATCGTGTTTCGTTCCGATCGGCCTCCGTTAACCTTGTCTAATAGGTGCTCAAACTTCATTGGCCGATGGCGGCCATGTTTTTTGAGATACACCAATGTCCTCATAGACATACATGACACCTTGTGCCAAGACACTGCATACCAATTTTCAAGTCAATCGGACTAACGGTCAGGTGGTTATAGCCTGTTTTATGTTTTTTTCATGTTATAGCGCCACCAAGTGGCCAATCACCGCAATTTTTTTAATGTAACCTCAGATTGACCTCTTACATATGTGTACCAAGTTTGGTGAAGATACCTCATTTACTTCTGGAGTTATAGCAATTTTAGTAAAATAGGCCCCTCCCACAACGTACGTTTTGGCGCCCCTTAGCGTCCATGAATCGAAATTTCAACTTTTTTTCGATAATTATAGATATTCAGACTCTAGAGAACATTTCTGCACTTGTTTGGTTCCGATCGGGCGAAAAACCACGGACTAGTTCGCAAAAGTTGGTTTTGGACAAAACTCAAAATGGCGGAAAAATTTGCATACCGGAAATGGAATCGGAGATATACGTTTTATTCTCCAGGTGTCCAGCTTTCCAATGATATAAAACACTTGAGGCTACGACATACGATCTAGGAGTTATGACCAGTTTTGCGCTTTTCGTTGCTATAGCGCCACCTATGGGCCAATCAAGGTCATAATTTGATAACCTCTCCTCGATTTTTGTACTACCATATGGCAAAGTTTCAAAGCTCTAGCCCTTACGGTTTGGGCTGCACGATGCGTTTTACGGCAGAATAATAATAATAATTAAAGCTGCAAGCAGCATTTATCGGGGTTCAAGCAGTTAAGGCCTTTAAGGCCTTTAAGCACAAAAGCATCAAAAGTTATTAAGATTTATTTAGCAAGCATGTAACCACTGACATAATAGATGGAAAAGACCATTTACAGCCAATACAGGCAATTTACCATGTGATATATATGGTTTTAAAGCTTTTTAACAGTTATAGCGCCACCTATGGTCCGATCTCCATAGAATTGTTTACTGTGACCTCAAATTGAACCCATACACATGTGTACTGAGTTTGGTGAAGATATCTCATTTACTTCTTGAGTTATAGCCATTTTAGTAAAATAGGCTCCTCCCACAACAATTTAGCATATTCTAGTATTATTTACTATGATTCTAGCATGATTTGCCATATTCTAGCATAATTTACCATGATATACTACATTCTAGTATGATTTACCATTGTTTACTGTGATTCTAGCATGGATTACCATAGTTTATCATGATTTATCATAGTTTACCATGATTCATCATAGTTTACCATGATTTACCCTGTTCTAGCATAGTTTACCATGATTTACCATGTTCTAGCATGATTTACCATGATATACCACATTCTAACATGATTTACCATAGTTTATTATGATTTATCATGGCTTACCATGATTTACCCTGTTCTAGCATAGTTTACCATGATTTACCATGTTCTAGCATGATGTACCATGATATACCATGTTCTAGAATGATGTACCAGGATTGTAGTATGATTTACCTTGATACACCACATTCTAGAATTATTTATTATGA
Source organism: Squalius cephalus (assembly GCF_949319135.1). Classification (NCBI taxonomy): domain Eukaryota; kingdom Metazoa; phylum Chordata; class Actinopteri; order Cypriniformes; family Leuciscidae; genus Squalius; species Squalius cephalus. Next base: position 22,672,054 of record NC_137133.1, on the reverse strand, counting down.
TTTACCATGTTTTTAGTGTGATTTACCATGATTTACCACATTGCTAGCAATTATGTGAAGTATCAGTAAAAATGAAGTGATAAACTCTGACAAAATATGATTGTGCTACAATAGTAATTGTTATATAAGTGATTTTTTAGTGTTTTATTGTTATATAAGTGATTTTTAGTGTCTAATGAATGCAAAAGCATAAGTGAGTAGACTTCATTAATAAGTAGAATGGCCAGCAGAGGGCAGGAGAAGACCACATATTGGCTCACTTTCACTTTAAACTTCTTGATTTTCACCATTTTTCTGCACTAAAGCAAACCAGTTTTTCCATTTTAACTCCATAATGCATGTTTACACACACACACACACACGCACACACGCACACACACACACACACACACACACACACACACAAAGACAAATGTTGTTGTTGTTTTTTCAATGCTATTGGGATATGTCATTATGAAAATATATTTGAATGGTCTATAAACATTTCACAAAGTCTTTGCAAGCTATTAATCAGATGATTAACCTAAGACTACACACACACATTATGTTGTAGATGCAGACATTTGAAATGTATGATGTGATCAAACTGTCAATACTAATACTTTAACAGATGTATTTTGACTAAATGTAATTGTAAATGTTAAAATAGTGATTTTATAAAGTCTAAATATAAATTATAGAACAATATGACAAAATGACTATTTTGAACAGCAGGGGGCAGTAAAATACCACTTATTGGCTTAATATGCCATTATAATCATATCATTTTCACCTTTTTAACTGTTACAGAGGCAAATTTTGTCTGATCTGTCTGAAAATTTTCATGCATGTTCAGAGTGATATTTCACATGTTCTGACTTGTTTTTAAGAAGGTCTGAGTCATTCATTAAAGAGATATAGGCTTTCGGGGACACTTGGTAAAGGCTACATTTTGAAGTGAACCTATTATAGCTATCCAAATGAAGTAGTTCAACTTTTTCTGACAATTATTGATCTAGTGAGTCCAGAGAATTGTATTGCACTAGTTTTGAACATTATGATATGAAAATTATATGATCAGAGATGGAAAAGACCATTTACAGCCAATACAAGCAACATACCATAGGAAATATATGGTTTTAAAGCTTTTTAAAGGTTATAGCGCCACCTATCGTCCGATCTCCATAAAATTTTGCATGCTTGTTAATGATGTTATGACACATAGGCTGACCAATTTTTGTGAAGTTCTGAGTTTTCATTTAGGATTTATAGGCTTTTGAGTGTATTTTGCCACACCCATTTTATAAATGACCCTATTACAGCCATACAAATGCAAAAGTTCAACTTTTTTTTGATAATTATTGATCTAGAGAGTCCAGAGAATTGTCCTAGACTGGTCTGGTTCCGATCGGGCGAAAAACCTAGGACTAGTTCGCAAAAGTAGGTTTTAGACATATTCGTGAATATTTAATGAACGGTTTGATTGACAGCAATGGTTCTTGAGGCAAAGTTGTTCAGCATGAGCAGATCTATCAAATGATATGCATATTGTGTGGATGAGTGTAACACCACGTGATTACAGAGCCATAAAACTCGTTAGCGCCAACTAGTGGCCGATTTCTTTCAAAATTCTTACAGACCTCTAGGGCCATGAGACGAACATGCCCATCGAGTTTCGTTCCGATCGGCCTCCGTTAACCTTGTCTAATCGGTGCTCAAACTTCATTGGCCGATGGCGGCCATGTTTTTTGAGATACGCCAATGTCCTCATAGACATACATGGCACCTTGGACCAAGACACTGCATACCAATTTTCAAGTCAATCGGACTAACGGTCAGGTGGTTATAGCCTGTTTTATGTTTTTTTCATGTTATAGCGCCACCATGTGGCCAATCGCCGCGATTTTTTTACCGTGACCTCAGATTGACCTCTTACACATGTGTACCAAGTTTGGTTAAAATACCTCTTTTACTTCTGGAGTTATAGCCATTTTAGTAAAATAGGCTCCTCCCACAACGTTAATTTTGCACACCCTAGCGACCGTGAATCGAAATTTCAACTTTTTTTCGATAATTATTTATCATCAGACTCCAGTGAACAATTCTGCACTGGTTTGGTTCCGATCGGGCGAAAAACCAGGGACTAGTTCGCAAAAGTAGATTTTCGACAAAATTCAAAATGGCGGAAAATCTGTCATGGCGGAAATAAAATCGGAGATATACGTTTTGTTCGTCAGGCGTCCAGCTTTCCAATGATATAAGACACTTGAGTCTAGGACTTACGGTCTAGGAGTTATGAGCAGTTTCGCGCTTTTGGTTGCTATAGCGCCACCTATGGGCCAATCGGGGTCATAATGTGATAACCTCTCCTCGATTTTTGTACTACCATATGGCAAAGTTTCAAAGCTCTAGCCCTTACGGTTTGGGCTGCACGATGCGTTTTACGGCGGAATAATAATAATAATAATAATTAAAGCTGCAAGCAGCATTTATCGGGGTTCAAGCAGTTAAGGCCTTTAAGGCATTTAAGCACAAAAGCATCAAAAGTTATTAAGATTTATTTAGCAAGCATGTAACCACTGACATAATAGATGGAAAAGACCATTTACAGCCAATACAGGCAATTTGCCATGGGATATATATGGTTTTAAAGCTTTTTAACAGTTATAGCGCCACCTATGGTCCGATCTCCATAAAATTGTTTACTGTGACCTCAAATTGAACCCATACACATGTGTACTGAGTTTGGTGAAGATATCTCATTTACTTCTTGAGTTATAGCCATTTGAGTAAAATAGGCTCCTCCCACAACGATTTGCCACATTCTAGAATTATTTAATATGATTCTAGCATGATTTACTATCATATACCATGTTCCAGAATGATTTATTAGGATTCTAGCATGATTTACCTTGATACACCTCATTTCAGTATTATTTACTATGATTTACAATGTTTCTAGCATGATTAACCACATTACTAGCAATTATGTGAAGTGTCAGTGCAAATGAGGTGATGAACACTGACAAAATATTATTGTGTTATAATAGTTAGTTATATACGTGATTTTTAGTGTGTGTCCAAGTATGAATGCAAAAGCACATGTAAAATATTTCATTATTAAGTAGAATGGCCAGCAGAGGGCACTAGAAGACCACTTATTGGCTCACTTTCACTTTAAACCAGTTTTCTGCACTAAAGCAAACCAGTTTTTCCATGTTAACTCAATGCATGCTTACACACACACACACACACACACACACACACACACACACACACATACACACACAGCATAGTTAACCATGATTTACCATGATATACCACGTTCTAGTATTATTTACCAGGAGATAAACAACAATCTAGTATTATTTACTTTGATTTACCATGTTTCTAGCCTGATTTATCACATTACTAGCAATTATTTGAAGTGTCAGTGCAAATAAAGTGATTAACACTGACAAAATATGATTGTGTTATAATAGTTATTGCTATATAAGTGATTTTTTTAGTGTGTATTCAAGTATGAATGCAAGCACATGTTGAAATATTTCATTAATAAGTAGAATGGCCAGCAGAGGGCAGTAGAAGACCACTTATTGGCTCACTTTCACTTTAAACCAGTTTTCTGCACTAAAGCAAACCAGTTTATCCATGTTAACTCAATGCATGCTTACACACACACACACACACACACACACACACACACACACACACACACACACACACACACAGCATAGTTAACCATGATTTACCATGATTTACCACATTACTAGCAATTATTTGAAGTGTCAGTGCAAATAAAGTGATTAACACTGACAAAATATGATTGTGTTATAATAGTTATTGCTATATAAGTGATTTTTAGTGTGTATTCAAGTATAAATGCAAGCACATGTGGAAAAATTTAATTAATAAGTAGAATGGCCAGCAGAGGGCAGTAGAAGACCACTTATTGGCTCACTTTCACTTTAAACCTCATGATTTTGACCAGTTTTCTGCACTAAAGCAAACCAGTGTTTCCATGTTAACTCAATAATGCATACTTGCTACATATGCTACACACAATAATGCTACACACACACACACACACACACACACACACACAAATGTTTCAGTGATATTGGTGTCACATTCACCTTCATCACATTCACCTTCTGTCTTCATCACATTCACCATCTGTCGTCATCACCTGCACCTGCTCCTCATCACCCTCCTCATCATCACCTGCTCCTCATCATCATAACCGTCACCTGTTGTCCTTGTCTTGATCTGTGTATTTAAGTTCCCCTCTCATCCATTATCATTGTCGGTTATTATTTGTGCACTAGCACTCTGTTATGTTTGTTTTCATGTTGGAAAATAAAACCTTTGTTATATTTGTACCACACACACACACACACACACACACACACACACACACACACACACACACACACACACACCATCATTTATCATGATTTACCATGGCTGATACCAATACCAATATGAGAAAATGACTATTTTAAACAGCAGGGGGCAGTAAAATACCACTTATTGGCTTAACATGCCATTAATTCATATCATTTTCACCTTTTTAACTGTTATAGAGGCAAATTTTGTCTGATCTGTCTGAAAATTTTCATGCTTGTTCAGGGTGATATTTCACACGTTCTGACTTGTTTTTAAGAAGGTCTGAGCATTGATTAAAGAGATATAGGCTTTCGGGGACACTTGGTAAAGGCCAGATTTTGAAGTGAACCTATTATAGCTATCCAAATGAAGTAGTTCAACTTTTTCTGACAATTATTGATCTAGTGAGTCCAGAGAATTGTATTGCACTAGTTTTGAACATTATGATATGAAAATTATATGATCAGAGATGGAAAAGACCATTTACAGCCAATACAGGCAGTTTACCATAGGAAATATATGATTTTAAAGCTTTTTAACAGTTATAGCGCCACCTATCGTCCGATCTCCATAGAATTTTTCATGCTTGTTAATGATGTTATGTCACATATGCTGACCAATTTTTGTGAAGTTCTGAGTTTTTATTTAGGATTTATAGGCTTTTTAATGTATTTTGACACGCCCATTTTATAAATTACCCTATTACAGCCATCCAAATGCAAAAGTTCAACTTTTTTTTGATAATTATTGATCTAGAGAGTCCAGAGAATTGTCCTAGACTGGTCTGGTTCCGATCGGGCAAAAAACCTAGGACTAGTTCGCAAAAGTAGGTTTTTAACATATTAATGAATAATTAATGAACAGTTTGATTGACAGCAATGGTTCTTGAGGCAAAGTTGTTCAGGATGAGGAGATCTATCAAATGATATGCATATTGTGTGGATATTTGTAACACCACGTGATTACAGAGCCGTAAAACTCGTTAGCGCCAACTAGTGGCCGATTTCTTTCAAAATTCTTACAGACCTTTAGGGCCATGAGCCGAACATGCCCATTGAGTTTCGTTCCGATCGGCCTCCGTTAACCTTGTCTAATAGGTGCTCAAACTTCGTTGGCCGATGGCAGCCATGTTTTTTGAGATACGCCAATGTCCTCATACACATACATGGCACCTTGGACCAAGACACTGCATACCAATTTTCAAGTCAATCGGACTAACGGTCAGGTGGTTATAGCCTGTTTTATGTTTTTTTCATTTTATAGCGCCACCATGAGGCCAATCGTCGCGATTTTTTTACTGTGACCCCAGAGTAAGCTCATACACATGTGTACCAAGTTTGGTGAAGATACCTCATTTACATCGGGAGTTATAGCCATTTTAGTAAAATAGGCCCCTCCCACAACGTACGTTTTGGCGCCCCTTAGCGACCGTGAATCGAAATTTCCACTTTTTTTCGATAATTATTGATATTCAGTCTCCAGAGAACATTTCTGCACTAGTTTGGTTCCAATCGGGCAAAAAACCAGGGACTAGTTCGCAAAAGTAGATTTTTGACAAAATTCAAAATGGCGGAAAATCTATCATGGCGGAAATGAAATCGGAGATATACGTTTTGTTCGTCAGGCGTCCAGATTTCCAATGATATAAGACACTTGAGTCTACGACATACGGTCTAGGAGTTATGAGCAGTTTCGCGCTTTTGGTTGTTATAGCGCCACCTATGGGCCAATCGGGGTCATAATCTCTGAACCTTTCCTCGATTTTTGTACTACCATCTGTCAAAGTTTCAAAGTTCCAGCTCTTACGGTTTGGGCTGCACGATGCGTTTTACGGCGGAATAATAATAATAATAATAATAATTAAAGCTGCAAGCAGCATTTATCGGGGTTCAAGCAGTTAAGGCATTTAAGCACAAAAGCATCAAAAGTTATTAAGATTTATTTAATAAGCATGTAACCACTGACATAATAGATGGAAAAGACCATTTACAGCCAATACAGGCAATTTACCATGTGATATATATGGTTTTAAAGCTTTTTAACAGTTATAGCGCCACCTATGGTCCGATCTCCATAGAATTGTTTACTGTGACCTCAAATTGAACCCATACACATGTGTACTGAGTTTGGTGAAGATATCTCATTTACTTCTTGAGTTATAGCCATTTTAGTAAAATAGGCTCCTCCCACAACAATTTAGCATATTCTAGTATTATTTACTATGATTCTAGCATGATTTGCCATATTCTAGCATAATTTACCATGATATACTACATTCTAGTATGATTTACCATTGTTTACTGTGATTCAAGCATGGATTACCATAGTTTATCATGATTTATCATAGTTTACCATGATTTATCATAGTTTACCATGATTTACCCTGTTCTAGCATAGTTTACCATGATTTACCATGTTCTAGCATGATTTACCATGATATACCACATTCTAACATGATTTACCATAGTTTATTATGATTTATCATGGCTTACCATGATTTACCCTGTTCTAGCATAGTTTACCATGATTTACCATGTTCTAGCATGATGTACCATGATATACCATGTTCTAGAATGATGTACCAGTTCTAGAATGATGTACCAGGATTGTAGTATGATTTACCTTGATACACCACATTCTAGTATTATTTATTATGATTTACCATGTTTTTAGTGTGATTTACCATGATTTACCACATTGCTAGCAATTATGTGAAGTATCAGTAAAAATGAAGTGATAAACTCTGACAAAATATGATTGTGCTACAATAGTAATTGTTATATAAGTGATTTTTTAGTGTTTTATTGTTATATAAGTGATTTTTAGTGTCTAATGAATGCAAAAGCATATGTGAGTAGACTTCATTAATAAGTAGAATGGCCAGCAGAGGGCAGTAGAAGACCACTTATTGGCTCACTTTCACTTTAAACTTCTTGATTTTCACCATTTTTCTGCACTAAAGCAAACCAGTTTTTCCATTTTAACTCCATAATGCATGTTTACACACACACACACACACACACACACACACACACACACACACACACACACACACACACACACACACACAAAGACAAATGTTGTTGTTGTTTTTTCAATGCTATTGGGATATGTCATTATGAAAATATATTTGAATGGTCTATAAACATTTCACAAAGTCTTTGTAAGCTATTAATCAGATCATTCAGAATTTATTCAGAAACCTAAGACTACACACACACATTCTGTTGTAGATACAGACATTTGAAGTATATGATGTGATCAAACTGTTTACTGCAAATCTCCTTCAGGATTCACTTTCCTCAATGTGACAATTGTTAGTAGTAATACTTCAATAGATGAATTTGACTACATGTGATTGTAAATGTTAAAAGAGTTATTCTATAACGTCTAAATATGAATTCTACAACAATATGACAAAATGACTATTTTAAACAGCAGGGGGCAGTAGAATACCACTTATTGGCTTAATATGCCATTATATTCATATCATTTTCACCTTTTTAACTGTTATAGAGGCAAATTTTGACTGATCTGTCTGAAAAGGTTCATTTTTGTTTAGAGTGATATTTCACATGTTATGACTTGTTTTGAAGAAGCTCTGAGCATTCATTGAAGAGATATAGGCTTTCGGGGAGACTTGGTCAAGGCCACATTTTGAAGTGACCCTATTATAGCCATACAAATGAAGTAGTTCAACTTTTTCTGATAATTACTGATCTAGAGAGTCCAGAGAATTGTACTGCACTAGTTTTGAACATTATTATATGAAAATTATATGATTATAGATGGAAAAGACCATTTACAGCCAATACAGGCAATTTACCATAGGAAATATATGGTTTTAAAGTTTTTTAACAGTTATAGCGCCACCTATGGTCCGATCTCCATAACATTTCGCATGGTTATTAATGATGTTAGGTCACATACGCTCATCCAATTTTTGTGAAGTTCTGAGTTTTTTTATATATGATTTATAGGCTCTTTAGTGTATTTTGCCACACCCATTTTATAAATGACCCTATTACAGCCACCCAAATGCAAAAGTTCAACTTTTTTTCGATAATTATTGATCTAGAGAGTCCAGAGAATTGCCCTAGACTGGTCTGGTTCCGATCGGGCAAAAAACCTAGGACTAGTTCGCAAAAGTAGGTTTTTAACATATTCGCGAATAATTAATGAATGGTTTGATTGACATTAGTGGTTCTTGAGGCAAAGTTGTTGAGCATGAGCAGATCTATCTAATGATATGCATTTTGTGACAATAAGTGTAACACCACGTGATTACAGAGCCTTAAAACTCGTTTGTGCCAACTAGTGGCCGATTTCTTTCAAAATTCTTACAGACCTCTAGGGGCTTGAGCCGAACATGCCCACCGAGTTTCGTTCCGATCGGACTTCGTTAATAGGTGCTCAAACCTCATTTGCCAATGGCGGCCATGTTTTTCGAGATACGCCAATATCCTTTTAGACATACATGGCCCCTTGGGCCAAGACACTGCACACCAAATTTCAAGTCATTCGGAAAAACGGTCAGGTGTCTATACGTTTTTTTTATTTTATAGCGCCACCATGAGGCCAATCGACGCAATTTTTTTACTGTGACCTCAAATTGACCTCCTACATATGTTTACCAAGTTTGGTGAAGATATCTCATTTCGTTCACGAGTTATAACAATTTTAGTAAAACTGACTCCGCCTCCTTCGAACATTTTGGCACCCCGTAGCGACCATGAATCGAAATTTCAACTTTTTTTCGATAATTATTTATATTCAGACTCCAGAGAACATTTCTGCACTGGTTTGGTTCCGATCGGACAAAAAACCACAGACTAGTTCGCAAAAGTAGGTTTTTGACAAAATTCAAAATGGCGGAAAAATTTGCCAACCGGAAATGAAATCGGAGATATACGTTTTGTCCGTCTTGATCCAAGGATTATAGTGATATAAGACACTTGAGTCTACGACAAACCGTCTAGGAGTTATTAGCGATTTTATACTTTTGCTTACTATAGCGCCACCTATTGGCCAATCGGGGTCATAATTTGATAACCTCTCCTCGATTTTTGTACTACCTTCTGGCAAAGTCTCAAGTCTCCAGCACTTACGGTTTGGGCTGCACGATGCGTTTTACGGCAGAATAATAATAATAAAAATCAGGACAATTACAATAGGGTTTCAGCACTTCGTGCTTGAACCCCTAATAATAAAAATCAGCACAATTACAATAGGGTTTCAGCACTTCGTGCTTGAACCCCTAATAATAATAAAAATCAGCACAATTACAATAGGGTTTCAGCACTTCGTGCTTGAACCCCTAAAAATCAGTACAATTACAATAGGGTTTCAGCACTACGTGCTTGAACCCCTAATAATTAAAGCTGCAAGCAGCATTTAGCGGGGTTCAAGCATTTAAGGCCTTTAAGCACATAAGCATTTAAGACATTAAGATTTATTTAGAAAGCTTTTATCCACTGAAATAATAGATGGAAAAGACCATTTACAGCCAATACAGGCAATTTGCCATGGGATATATATGGTTTTAAAGCTTTTTAACAGTTATAGCGCCACCTATGGTCCGATCTCCATAAAATTGTTTATTGTGACCTCAAATTGAACCCATACACATGTGTACTGAGTTTGGTGAAGATATCTCATTTACTTCTTGAGTTATAGCCATTTTAGTAAAATAGGCTCCTCCCACAACAATTTACCACATTCTAGTATTATTTACTATGATTCTAGCATGATTTGCCATATTCTAGCATAATTTACCATGATATACTACTACGAATGCAAAAGCATATGTGAGTAGACTTCATTAATAAGTAGAATGGCCAGAAGAGGGCAGTAGAAGACCACATATTGGCTCACTTTCACTTTAAACTTCTTGATTTTCACAATTTTTCTGCACTAAAGCAAACCAGTTTTTCCATTTTAACTCCATAATGCATGTTTACACACACACACACACACACACACACACACACACACACACACACACACACACACACACAGCATAGTTAACCATGATTTACCATGATTTACCACATTACTAGCAATTATTTGAAGTGTCAGTGCAAATAAAGTGATTAACACTGACAAAATATGATTGTGTTATAATAGTTATTGCTATATAAGTGATTTTTTAGTGTGTATTCAAGTATGAATGCAAGCACATGTGGAAATATTTAATTAATAAGTAGAATGGCCAGCAGAGGGCAGTAGAAGACCACTTATTGGCTCACTTTCACTTTAAACCTCATGATTTTGACCAGTTTTCTGCACTAAAGCAAACCAGTGTTTCCATGTTAACTCAATAATGCATACTTGCTACATATGCTACACACAATAATGCTACACACACACACACACACACACACACACAAATGTTTCAGTGATATTGGTGTCACATTCACCTTCATCACATTCACCTTCTGTCTTCATCACATTCACCATCTGTCGTCATCACCTGCTCCTCATCACCCTCATCATCATCACCTGCTCCTCATCATCATAACCGTCACCTATTGTCCTTGTCTTGATCTGTGTATTTAAGTTCCCCTCTCACCCATTATCATTGTCGGTTATTGTTTGTGCACTAGCACTCTGTTATGTTTGTTTTCATGTTGGAAAATAAAACCTTTGTTATATTTGTACCACACACACACACACACACACACACACACACACACACACACACACACACCATAGTTTATCATGATTTACCATGGCTGATACCAATACCAATATGACAAAATTACTATTTTAAACAGCAGGGGGCAGTAAAATACCACTTATTGGCTTAACATGCCATTAATTCATATCATTTTCACCTTTTTAACTGTTATAGAGGCAAATTTTGTCTGATCTGTCTGAAATTTTTCATGCTTGTTCAGGGTGATATTTCACACGTTCTGACTTGTTTTTAAGAAGGTCTGAGCATTGATTAAAGAGATATAGGCTTTCGGGGACACTTAGTAAAGGCCACATTTTGAAGTGAACCTATTATAGCTATACAAATGAAGCAGTTCAACTTTTTCTGACAATTATTGTTCTAGTGAGTTCAGAGAATTGTATTGCACTAGTTTTTAACATTTTGATATGAAAATTATATGATCAGAGATGGAAAAGACCATTTACAGCCAATACAGGCAGTTTACCATAGGAAATATATGGTTTTAAAGCCTTTTAACAGTTATAGCACCAACTGTTGTCCGATCTCCATAAAATTTTGCATGCTTGTTAATGATGTTATGTCACATATGCTCACCAATTTTTGTGAAGTTATGAGTTTTCATTTAGGATTTATAGGCTTTATAATGTATTTTGCCATGCCCATTTTATAAATGACCATATTACAGCCATCCAAATGCAAAAGTTCAACTTTTTTTTGATAATTATTGATCTAGAGAGTCCAGAGAATTGTCCTAGACTGGATTGGTTCCGATCGGGCGAAAAACCTAGGACTAGTTCGCAAAAGTAGGTTTTTAACATATTCACGAATAATTAATGAACGGTTTGATTGACAGCAGTGGTTCTTGAGGCAAAGTTGTTCACCATGAGGAGACCTATCAAATGATATGCATTTTCTGACAAAATTTGTTACACCACGTGATTACAGAGCCTTAAAACTCGTTAGCGCCAACTAGTGGCGATTTCTTTCAAAATTCTTACAGACCTCCAGGGGCTTGAGCCGAACATGCCCACCGAGTTTCGTTCCGATCGGACTTCGTTAACCTTGTTTAATAGGTGCTCAAACCTCATTGGCCAATGGCGGCCATGTTTTTTGACATACGCCAATATCCTTTTAGACACACATGGCCCTTTGGGCCAAGACACTGCATACCAAATTTCAAGTCATTCGGAAAAACGGTCAGGTGTCTATACGTTTTTTTTGTTTTATAGCGCCACCATGTGGCCAATCGAGGCCATTTTTTTAACGTGACCTCAGATTCACCTCTTACACATGTCTACCAAGTTTGGTGAAGTTTACTTAATTACTTCTTGAGTTATAGCCGTTTTAGTAAAATAGGCTCCTCCCACAACATTAATTTTGCACCCCCTAGCGACCATGAATCGAAATTTCAACTTTTTTTCGATAATTATTAATCTTCAGACTCCAGTGAACAATTCTGCACTGGTTTGGTTCCGATCGGTCAAAAAACCAGGGACTAGTTCGCAAAAGTAGGTTTTCGACAAAATTCAAAATGGCGGAAAATCTATCATGGCGGAAATGAAATCGGAGATATACGTTTTTTTCGTCAGACGTCCAGCTTTCCAATGATATAAAACACTTGTGTCTACGACATACGGTCTAGGAGTTATGACCACTTTTGCGCTTTTGGTCGCTATAGCGCCACCTATGGGCCAATCGGCGTCATAATTTGATAACCTCTCCTCGATTTTTGTACTACCATATGCCAAAGTTTCAAAGCTCCAGCTCTTACGGTTTGGGCTGCACGATGCGTTTTACGGCAGAAGAATAATAATAAAAATCAGGACAATTACAATAGGGTTTCAGCACTTCGTGCTTGAACCCCTAATAAAAATCAGCACAATTACAATAGGGTTTCAGCACTTCGTGCTTGAACCCCTAATAATAATAATAATAATAATAAAAATCAGCACAATTACAATAGGGTTTCAGCACTTCGTGCTTGAACCCCTAATTAAAGCTGCAAGCAGCATTTATCGGGGTTCAAGCAATTAAGGCCTTTAAGGCCTTTAAGCATAAAAGCATCAAAAGTTATTAAGATTTATTTAGCAAGCATGTAACTACTGACATAATAGATGAAAAAGACCATTTACCATAGGAAATATATGGTTTTAAAGCTTTTTAACAGTTATAGCGCCACCTATGGTCCGATCTCCATAAAATTTTGCATGCTTGTTAATGATGTTATGTCACATATTCCCACCAATTTTTGTGAAGTTCTGAGTTTTCATTTATGATTTATAGGCTTTTTAGTGCATTTTGCCACACCCATTTTCTTTATGACCCTATTATAGCCATGCGCAAAATGCAAAAGTTCAACTTTTTTTTGATAATTATTGATCTAGAGAGTCCATAGAATTATCCTAGACTGGTCTGGTTCCGATCGGGCGAAAAACCTAGGACTAGTTCGCAAAAGTAGGTTTTTAACATATTTGCGAATAATTAATGAACGGTTTGATTGACAGCAATAGTTCTTGAGGCAAAATTGTTCATCATGTGCAGATCTATCAAATGATATGCATTTTGTGACGATAAGTGTAACACCACGTGATTACAGAGCCATAAAACTCGTTAGCGCCAACTAGTGGCCGATTTCTTTCAAAATTCTTACAGACCTCTAGGGCCATGACTCGAACATGCCCATCGAGTTTCGTTCCGATCGGCCTCCGTTAACCTTGTCTAATAGGTGCTCAAACTTCATTGGCCGATGGCGGCCATGTTTTTTGAGATACACCAATGTCCTCATAGACATATATGACACCTTGGGCCAAGACACTGCATACCAATTTTCAAGTCAATCGGACTAATGGTCAGGTGGTTATAGCCTGTTTTATGTTTTATTCATGTTATAGCGCCACCATGTGGCCAATCGCCGCGATTTTTTTACTGTGACCCCAGAGTGACCTCTTACACATGTGTACCGAGTTTGGTGATTATACCTCATTTAGTTCTGGAGTTATAGCCGTTTTAGTAAAATAGGCTCCTCCCACAACATACATTTTGGCGCCCCTTAGCGACCGTGATTCGAAATTTCAACTTTTTTTCGATAATTATTGATCTTCAGTCTCCAGAGAACATTTCTGCACTGGTTTGGTTCCGATCGGGCAAAAAACCTAGGACTAGTTCGCAAAAGTAGGTTTTTAACAAAATTCAAAATGGCGGAAAAATTTGCATACCGGAAATGAAATCGGAGATATACATTTTGTTCTTCAGGTATCCAGCTTTCCAATGATATGATACACTTGAGTCTACGACATACGGTCTAGGAGTTCTGAGCAGTTTCGCGCTTTTGGTTGCTATAGCGCCACCTATGGGCCAATCGGGGTCATACTCTCTGAACCTCTCCTCGATTTTTGTACTACCATCTGGCAAAGTTTCAAGGTTCCAGCTCTTACGGTTTGGGCTGCACGATGCGTTTTAGCGGAGAAGAAAAATAATAATAAAAATCAGTACAATTACAATAGGGTTTCAGCACTTCGTGCTTGAACCCCTAATTAAAGCTGCAAGCAGCATTTATCGGGGTTCAAGCTATTAAGGCGTTTAAGGTTTTTAAGCACAAAAAGCATCAAAAGTTATTAAGTTTTATTTAGCAAGCATGTAACCACTGACATCATAGATGGAAAATACCATGTTTTAGCATGATTTATCATGTTATAACACATTCTAGCATGATTTACCATGGTTTACCATGATTTACCTTGTTCTACCATAGTTTACCATGAATTTATCTTAGTTTACCTTGATTTACCATGTTCTAGCATGATTTACCATGATATACCACATTCTAGCATGATTTACCATAGTTTATCATGATTTACCATGGTTTACCATGATTTGCCCTGTTCTAGCATAGTTTACCATGAATTTATCTTAGTTTACCTTGATTTACCATGTTCTAGCATGATTTACCATGTTTAACCATGATTTACCCTGATCTAGCATAGATTACCATGAATATATCTTAGTTTACCTTGATTTACCACATTCTAGCATGATTTACAATGATATACCACATTCTAGCATGATTTACCATAGTTTATCATGATTTACCATGGTTTACCATGATGTAGCCTGTTCTAGCATGATTTACTATGATATACCACGGTCTAGAATGATTTACCAGGTTTCTAGCATGATTTACCTTGATACACCACATTTTAGTATTATTTACTATGACTTACCATGTTTCTAGCGTGATTTACCATGATTTACCACATTACTAGCAATTATGTGAAGTGTCAGTGCAAATGAAGTGATAAACACTGACAAAATATGATTGTGTTATAATAGTTATTGTTATACAAGTGATTTTTTTATTGTCTACTCTAAATATGAATGAATCCAAAAGCACATGTGAAAAGACTTCATTAATAAGTAGAATGGCCAGTAGAAGCCAGTAGAAGACCACTTATTGGCTCACTTTCACTTTAAACTTCATGATTTGCACCAGTTTTCTGCACTAAATCAAACCAGTCTTTCCATGTTAACTC
Source organism: Squalius cephalus (assembly GCF_949319135.1). NCBI lineage: Eukaryota > Metazoa > Chordata > Actinopteri > Cypriniformes > Leuciscidae > Squalius > Squalius cephalus. The sequence continues at coordinate 22,656,478 of NC_137133.1, read as the reverse complement.
AATAATGCATGCTTACACACACACACACACACACACACACACACACACACACACACACACACACACACACACACACACACAAATATGTTTTTTGGATATGTTAGTGAGAAAATATATTTAATTGTATAAAAATAGGCATTTCTTTGTGATCTAATAATATAAAACTATGTTACCAGTATAGGGCTGTAAAGATTCCTCGATTATAGTCAAGTACTCGATTTAAAAAAATCCTTGATTGCAATTTACCCCTCGAGTAATTGGCAAAATACTGAAAGTGGTGCATTCCACAGACGAGAATCCAACAACCGCAGAATTACAGTTTTCTAGGACAACGCGATATTTAAATCAGGGCTCCAGACTAACTTTTTTTACTAGGAGCGCTGTAGCCCCTGACTGAAAATTTTAGGAGCACAAGCAGAAAATTTAGGGGCACACCTTAAATCAACTTGCAATGCAATTATTCAAATTTCCCCCGAAATAACTACTGACAAATTATTTAATAATAAATAGACTTAATGTACAGATATTACAATGTGCAGTTTTATTTTAAGTTCACAGGCACCAGACTAACATCTGAGGGCAGCGGCACCGCAGACACTGAGTTTTACAAAAAAATATCTGGTAGCACTGGGGCTGACAATAAAGCACTAAGCTTAGTTTAGGGTGTAGATGCAATTAACTTTAATTATTATCATTCATAATGTCTTAATATTAATTAAAAAGCAAACCGAGTGAAATAAATTATATTAGGGAGTGAAAATAGCCAATAAGCATCCTACTGTTTACAATGGTAATTTATTTATTTTATTATTTTTAAATAAGTGTATAAATAAGAGTTTAAATAAGACCATTTTTGAAGGATGAACAAAAAAAATGTGTCGGTCATCACATTAAAAATAACATTTATATATGATAGTTTTGAAGTGCTGGAAAAAGATGAGTAGCCTAAAAGTTAGTACTTGTAAGCGTTTGACTATTTCTGTCACATTATGGTTACAGTTACTACATTAAATCCATGGTGAATGTTGCTGATTTGTGGTCTGAAAGCCCAGTGTTTCTCCTGGTTTCCACATCAGCGCTGTTTGATCTGATATCTGATTATGTTATTAATTCTGAGGCGAATTCAATGGATTTCTTCACTGGATCTCCAGAGTCTGGATCTCCTAGTAACAGTGTCGCGTGATCGAGATCGGCCCGCGACTGGCAAGATCGGGCTGCTGCGCTCATAGGCTGCGCCATAGATATCATATATAAACGCGTTTATATATTATATCTATGGGCTGCGCTGTCTATTATTGATTCGAACTAATAAACGGGCTGTGAAGCATAAAGGAGTAAGTTAGCGCATTTTCGTTCCGCTTTCATTTTGTTTGGATTCGCTGCTCGGCAACGTTGTGGTCGCGCCAGCGCGACCTAAATAAATATTTGGTCGCACCGGCAGGAAAAATGGTCGCAAAATGCGACCAATTGGTCGCAGTCTGGAGCCCACCATTTACAGTCATAATATAGCATAGTGCCATTGTGAAATCACAAAGGCTGTGATTCAGTTAAATAAATATATAAATATATGTTTTTTGTTTGTTTGTTTTTTTCACAGAGAAGACGCTTCAATTACATGAGTGCAGATTAGCCTACATGTTAAATTACCTCAGCTCCGTCCACAGTAAACGCTGCTCCAAGCAAACTCAGTCTCTGCAGTGCTGTTTGTTTAGGTTTCCAATAACGTGCAAATATGGGAACGCAAGTCGGACGCAGTTTGTGTTTCATAGTTGCACTGTTATCATTTGTGGAGCACATCTGGGTTTCTCAAACTGCTGTTCATCGCAATTTCAAAATAAAAGTTTAAACATTGCGATTTCAAAATATAAGTTTAAACTCTTGCTCTGAGTTTGCATGTTTTGATGTGCACATGTTCTCGTTCAAGAAATTACAGTGACTGTAGCATTTCTATCGTACAGAAGTGGCCAAATATTAAAGGTTAAGTTGACATTTGAATTAATTGTTTGGACAATATTAAACAAGGATTTGATAATGCCAGGCTTAGTGTAACAACAACCAGGCCGCTGGCGCCCTCTGCAGGCATTTGTTATTTATGTACATAAGTTATGTTTATATTAGTTTATATAATTTATTTTACATGGGTATATTTTAACAGTGTTCTTCAGTAAAACCAATATAATTACTTACTTTGATACTTTACTTGAACCAATTATTGTGGCTTGTTATTATATATTTGTATTTTAAGTAATTTTAAAGGCTGTTGTTAACTTGAATCTATTTTTTACCACAATTTTTTTTATTCGATTACTTGAATAGAATACTCGATTACTAAAATAATCGATAGCTACAGTCCAATTATAATAAAAAAGATTGCTGTTTAAAGCATTTGTTTGTTTCCCAATACTGAAAGCTAATGAAAACGTAATGTGTAATCCTACTGCTCCCTCAAGTGGACAAAAGTGGTATTATAGCTTGCATTTTACAATTGAAGTGTTTGAATGAATGAGTGAATGAATGGGAATTTGGTTTTTCACTTATATCTCGGTAACCAGAACGCGAAAAATTCTGAAACTCAGAGCATAGATAGTGCTCGAGGAGCCCTGTTGAATGACACCATCACTTTGTTTTTGGGCGATAAGCAAAGCTAGCCAACGACGGGCCCTTTCCAACGAGCTCTCACACAAGGTTCGGGGTGGTCTGGGTCAGGAGTTACGGCTGTTCAAAGTCGGGGGTCCCGCCGACTAGCGTTCCCCGGGGGTTGCGCTCCCGAGGCCCGCGACGACACGTTTCGATCAAGAGCCTGGAGAGGACCTTACCATCAAAATTTGAGCGCGCAACGACTTTCCGTTTTCGAGTTATGAGTGAATTTGTATTCGGGGGCGTGGCTTAAATGCCCGTTTTACTTTCGTTTTCCATTTCCATATCTCAGTGACACAATTGTCAATCACAATTGTGACACAATACTCCAATAGATGAGTTTTGACAAAATGTCATTGTAAATGTTAAAATAATGATTTTATAAAGTCTAAATATGAATTACATAACAATATTAGGCAGCAGTATGATGAAATGACAGCAGGGGGCAGTAAAATACCACTTATTGGCTTAATATGACGTTATATCATTATCACCTTTTTAACTGTTATAGAGGCAAATTTAGTCTGATCTGTCTGAAATTTTTCATGCTTATTAAGAGTAATTTCATGTTCTGACTTGTTTTTAAGAATATAGCATTCATTTAAAAGATATAGGCTTTTGGGACACTTGGTCAAGGCAATTTACCATAGGAAATATATGGTTTTCAAAGCTTTTTAACAGTTATAGCGCCACCTATAGTCCGATCTTCATGACATTTTGCATGCTTGTTAATGATGTTATGTTACATATGCTCACCAATTTTTGTGAAGTTTTGAGTTTTCATTTAGGATTTATAGGCTTTTTAATGTATTTTGCCACGCCCATTTTATAAATGACCCTATTACAGCCATCCAAATGCAAAAGTTCAACTTTTTTTTGATAATTATTGATCTAGAGAGTCCAGAGAATTGTCCTAGACTGGTTTGGTTCCGATTGGGCAAAAAACCTAGGACTAGTTCGCAAAAGTAGGTTTTTAACATGTTTGCGAATATTAAATGAATGGTTTGATTGACAGCAATGGTTCTTGAGGCAAAGTTGTTCAGTATGAGGAGATCTATCAACTGATATGCATATTGTGTGGATGTATGCAACACCACGTGATTACAGAGCCGAAAAAACTCGTTAGTGCCAACTAGTGGCCGATTTCTTTCAAAATTCTTACAGACCTCTTGGGCCATGAGTCGAACATGCCCATTGAGTTTCGTTCCGATCAGCCTCCGTTAACCTTGTCTAATAGGTGCTCAAACTTCATTGGCTGATGGCGGCCATGTTTTTTGAGATACGTCAATGTCCTCATAGGCATACATGGCACCTTGGACCAAGACACTGCATACCAATTTTCAAGTCAATCGGACAAATGGTCAGGTGGTTATAGCCCTTTTCATGTTTTTTTCAAGTTATAGCGCCACCTAGTCTTCAATCGTCGCGATTTTTTTACTGTGAGCTCAAATTGAACTATTACACATGTGTACCGAGTTTGGTGAAGATACCTCATTTACTTCTCGAGTTAGAGCCGTTTTAGTCAAATAGGCTCCTCCCACAACGTACATTTTGGCGCCCCTTAGCGACCGTGAATCGAAATTTAAACTTTTTTTTTGATAATTATTGATATTCCGACTCCAGAGAACATTTCTGCACTGGTTTGGTTCCGATCGGACGAAAAACCTAGGACTAGTTCGCAAAAGTAGGTTTTTGACAAAATTCAAAATGGCGGAAAAAATTCCTAGGCGGAAATGAAATCGGAGATATACGTTTTGACCGTCTTGAGCCAAGGATTACAGTGATATAAGACACTTGATTCTATGACAAACCGTCTAGGAGTTATTAGCGATTTCATACTTTTGCTTGCTATAGCGCCACCTATTGGCCAATCGGGGTCATACTTTGTCAACCTTTCCTCGATTTTTGTACTACCATCTGGCAAAGTTTCAAGTCTCCAGCACTTACGGTTTGGGCTGCACGACGCGTTTTACGGCAGAAGAATAATAATAATTAAAGCTGCAAGCAGCATTTATCGGGGTTCAAGCAGTTAAGGCCTTTAAGGCATTTAAGCACAAAAGCATCAAAAGTTATTAAGATTTATTTAGCAAGCATGTAACCACTGACATAATAGATGGAAAAGACCATTTACAGCCAATACAGGCAATTTGCCATGGGATATATATGGTTTTAAAGCTTTTTAACAGTTATAGCGCCACCTATGGTCCGATCTCCATAAAATTGTTTACTGTGACCTCAAATTGAACCCATACACATGTGTACTGAGTTTGGTGAAGATATCTCATTTACTTCTTGAGTTATAGCCATTTGAGTAAAATAGGCTCCTCCCACGACGATTTGCCACATTCTAGAATTATTTAATATGATTCTAGCATGATTTACTATCATATACCATGTTCCAGAATGATTTATTAGGATTCTAGCATGATTTACCTTGATACACCTCATTTCAGTATTATTTACTATGATTTACAATGTTTCTAGCATGATTAACCACATTACTAGCAATTATGTGAAGTGTCAGTGCAAATGAGGTGATGAACACTGACAAAATATTATTGTGTTATAATAGTTAGTTATATACGTGATTTTTAGTGTGTGTCCAAGTATGAATGCAAAAGCACATGTAAAATATTTCATTATTAAGTAGAATGGCCAGCAGAGGGCACTAGAAGACCACTTATTGGCTCACTTTCACTTTAAACCAGTTTTCTGCACTAAAGCAAACCAGTTTTTCCATGTTAACTCAATGCATGCTTACACACACACACACACACACACACACACACACACACACACACACACACACACACACACACACACACATACACACACACACACAGCATAGTTAACCATGATTTACCATGATATACCACGTTCTAGTATTATTTACCAGGAGATAAACGACAATCTAGTATTATTTACTTTGATTTACCATGTTTCTAGCCTGATTTATCACATTACTAGCAATTATTTGAAGTGTCAGTGCAAATAAAGTGATTAACACTGACAAAATATGATTGTGTTATAATAGTTATTGCTATATAAGTGATTTTTAGTGTGTATTCAAGTATAAATGCAAGCACATGTGGAAAAATTTAATTAATAAGTAGAAGGGCCAGCAGAGGGCAGTAGAAGACCACTTATTGGCTCACTTTCACTTTAAACCTCATGATTTTGACCAGTTTTCTGCACTAAAGCAAACCAGTGTTTCCATGTTAACTCAATAATGCATACTTGCTACATATGCTACACACAATAATGCTACACACACACACACACACACACACACACACAAATGTTTCAGTGATATTGGTGTCACATTCACCTTCATCACATTCACCTTCTGTCTTCATCACATTCACCATCTGTCGTCATCACCTGCACCTGCTCCTCATCACCCTCCTCATCATCACCTGCTCCTCATCATCATAACCGTCACCTGTTGTCCTTGTCTTGATCTGTGTATTTAAGTTCCCCTCTCATCCATTATCATTGTCGGTTATTGTTTGTGCACTAGCACTCTGTTATGTTTGTTTTCATGTTGGAAAATAAAACCTTTGTTATATTTGTACCACACACACACACACACACACACACACACACACACACACACACACACACACACACACACACACACACACACACACACACACACACCATCATTTATCATGATTTACCATGGCTGATACCAATACCAATATGAGAAAATGACTATTTTAAACAGCAGGGGGCAGTAAAATACCACTTATTGGCTTAACATGCCATTAAATCATATCATTTTCACCTTTTTAACTGTTATAGAGGCAAATTTTGTCCGATCTGTCTGAAAATTTTCATGCTTGTTCAGGGTGATATTTCACACGTTCTGACTTGTTTTTAAGAAGGTCTGAGCATTGATTAAAGAGATATAGGCTTTCGGGGACACTTGGTAAAGGCCAGATTTTGAAGTGAACCTATTATAGCTATCCAAATGAAGTAGTTCAACTTTTTCTGACAATTATTGATCTAGTGAGTCCAGAGAATTGTATTGCACTAGTTTTGAACATTATGATATGAAAATTATATGATCAGAGATGGAAAAGACCATTTACAGCCAATACAGGCAGTTTACCATAGGAAATATATGATTTTAAAGCTTTTTAACAGTTATAGCGCCACCTATCGTCCGATCTCCATAGAATTTTTCATGCTTGTTAATGATGTTATGTGACATATGCTGACCAATTTTTGTGAAGTTCTGAGTTTTTATTTAGGATTTATAGGCTTTTTAATGTATTTTGACACGCCCATTTTATAAATTACCCTATTACAGCCATCCAAATGCAAAAGTTCAACTTTTTTTTGATAATTATTGATCTAGAGAGTCCAGAGAATTGTCCTAGACTGGTCTGGTTCCGATCGGGCAAAAAACCTAGTACTAGTTCGCAAAAGTAGGTTTTTAACATATTAATGAATAATTAATGAACAGTTTGATTGACAGCAATGGTTCTTGAGGCAAAGTTGTTCAGGATGAGGAGATCTATCAAATGATATGCATATTGTGTGGATATTTGTAACACTACGTGATTACAGAGCCGTAAAACTCGTTAGCGCCAACTAGTGGCCGATTTCTTTCAAAATTCTTACAGACCTTTAGGGCCATGAGCCGAACATGCCCATTGAGTTTCGTTCCGATCGGCCTCCGTTAACCTTGTCTAATAGGTGCTCAAACTTCGTTGGCCGATGGCGGCCATGTTTTTTGAGATACGCCAATGTCCTCATACACATACATGGCACCTTGGACCAAGACACTGCATACCAATTTTCAAGTCAATCGGACTAACGGTCAGGTGGTTATAGCCTGTTTTATGTTTTTTTCATTTTATAGCGCCACCATAAGGCCAATCGTCGCGATTTTTTTACTGTGACCCCAGAGTAAGCTCATACACATGTGTACCAAGTTTGGTGAAGATACCTCATTTACATCGGGAGTTATAGCCATTTTAGTAAAATAGGCCCCTCCCACAACATACGTTTTGGCGCCCCTTAGCGACCGTGAATCGAAATTTCCACTTTTTTTCGATAATTATTGATATTCAGTCTCCAGAGAACATTTCTGCACTAGTTTGGTTCCAATCGGGCAAAAAACCAGGGACTAGTTCGCAAAAGTAGATTTTTGACAAAATTCAAAATGGCGGAAAATCTATCATGGCGGAAATGAAATCGGAGATATACGTTTTGTTCGTCAGGCGTCCAGCTTTCCAATGATATAAGACACTTGAGTCTACGACATACGGTCTAGGAGTTATGAGCAGTTTCGCGCTTTTGGTTGTTATAGCGCCACCTATGGGCCAATTGGGGTCATAATCTCTGAACCTTTCCTCGATTTTTGTACTACCATCTGTCAAAGTTTCAAAGTTCCAGCTCTTACGGTTTGGGCTGCACGATGCGTTTTACGGCGGAATAATAATAATAATAATAATAATAATTAAAGCTGCAAGCAGCATTTATCGGGGTTCAAGCAGTTAAGGCCTTTAACCCTGTAAGACCCACGGTTGCAAATTTACAACATCACTTTTAACAATTCAGAAAAAATGCCTGCAAATGTTTTTTTCTCTCAAAACCACATTTACATTGTTAATGGGTCCTGTTGTTTGTCCTCACAATGCTATTGGATAGAAGAAGTGTTTATAGGTCCGGTCATCTGGCTATGAACTCACTCTACCTGCAAACTTCCCGCTGAGCTCATCTCCTTTTTTTGCATGACTGGATTTGTCAGGATTAAAGTAAGTAAAATTGCTTAAATATTTTTTGGGGTGTTTATTATAATGTCTAGAACATGTACATATTTAGTTATTTTGGAAAACTTTCATCAAATTTGATTTAGAGCTTGTTATGTCTATGTTGTAATTCGACAACGTTGGGTCAGAGTGGTAGTCAAAATAGCCTGTGCACCTTACACATTACATAAGGACACTGCACTTTTCAAATGATCACAAATTGAAAAAAAAATGTAGTAGAAATGTAGTGATTCATTGTAACTAAGCTCTAAATGTGTTTTTCTGTTAATTGTTTTACTTAGTTTATCTTAGACCATTATTAAACACATGAATAAATTGTATGGGATATTTGAAACTTCAGCATCTATAGCAGTATTTGAAACTCCCTGTATCTTTGTAGTTTTTTGTTTGTTTTTTAACTTCTAAATGATCCTGAGCCATTTTTTCTCAGTGTTGCCCAAGCAGCAGTTAGTAGCATTAGGAGATAGAAAAACAGATTCTGAATGTTCTGGAATTCTTGGGATGCCTGTTGCATTGTCCAGGGACAGGTGCGAATGGTCTTGAATGTGAACCTGTAAGTGCTCTGGGGGGATGCATGTGTTCCTTTAGTATGATAAGTAGAGAGCATAATAGGCTGCAATAGACAGTATTGTTTGAATGTATTGAAATGTTGATTATCACTTCATTGAAATTATAATACTTATGGGCATGCTAATGGAAATACTTAGATTTCTACCACATGGTCTACCACCCTGTCTATTCTTTCAGTTTATCTACTACAATGTAAGACCCATATGTATTATTCACATATTTAATGTTCACATATCTAATGTTAATTGTTCACATTATTTTTTACATTTTTCCATTTCAGAATGCCACCAGCGCAGAAAGGTCTTTTATGATGGATACACAAACACACTGTGTAGCAAGTGCAATGTTCGCCTGTGCTTAACAGATGAAAATAACTGTTTTAGGGACTATCACTGCAAGTGAACACAGACTGCCTTCAAACCACAGTTTTTTTTTTTTTTTTTTTTTTTTTTTTTACGAAAAGTTTTGTAAATATTTTTTTCCAATATTTTTTATTAATAAATGCTTATTCATAAAACTATGATTGTTGTATGATTATTACTCATGATATATACTGTTATGGGGCTAAGTAAGCAATCAACCCTGCAAATGAATGCTTAAATGTTCTGTATATCTGTTCAGACAAAGTGAGTACAAACACAGAAGTTCTGCTCCCAACAATGCCCAACGTTGCAAATTTACAACATTTTCCTAAAAACTTACTAAAACGTAAAAAATCTGAAAACTCTTTCATTTCTACATCAGAGGCCTCCTAAAACAATATCTGGGAGGTCAAAAAAAAATTTGCTAATTTTTTTCTATATTTGGGTCTTACAGGGTTAAGGCATTTAAGCACAAAAGCATCAAAAGTTATTAAGATTTATTTAGCAAGCATGTAACCACTGACATAATAGATGGAACAGACCATTTATAGCCAATTCAGGCAATTTGCCATGGGATATATATGGTTTTAAAGCTTTTTAACAGTTATAGCGCCACCTATGGTCCGATCTCCATAAAATTGTTTACTGTGACCTCAAATTGAACCCATTCACATGTGTACTGAGTTTGGTGAAGATATCTCATTTACTTCTTGAGTTATAGCCATTTGAGTAAATAGGCTCCTCCCACAACGATTTGCCACATTCTAGAATTATTTAATATGATTCTAGCATGATTTACTATCATATACCATGTTCCAGAATGATTTATTAGGATTCTAGCATGATTTACCTTGATACACCTCATTTCAGTATTATTTACTATGATTTACAATGTTTCTAGCATGATTAACCACATTACTAGCAATTATGTGAAGTGTCAGTGCAAATGAGGTGATGAACACTGACAAAATATTATTGTGTTATAATAGTTAGTTATATACGTGATTTTTAGTGTGTGTCCAAGTATGAATGCAAAAGCACATGTAAAATATTTCATTATTAAGTAGAATGGCCAGCAGAGGGCACTAGAAGACCACTTATTGGCTCACTTTCACTTTAAACCAGTTTTCTGCACTAAAGCAAACCAGTTTTTCCATGTTAACTCAATGCATGCTTACACACACACACACACACACACACACACACACACACACACACACACACACACACACACACACACACACACAGCATAGTTAACCATGATTTACCATGATATACCACGTTCTAGTATTATTTACCAGGAGATAAACGACAATCTAGTATTATTTACTTTGATTTACCATGTTTCTAGCCTGATTTATCACATTACTAGCAATTATTTGAAGTGTCAGTGCAAATAAAGTGATTAACACTGACAAAATATGATTGTGTTATAATAGTTATTGCTATATAAGTGATTTTTTTAGTGTGTATTCAAGTATGAATGCAAGCACATGTTGAAATATTTCATTAATAAGTAGAATGGCCAGCAGAGGGCAGTAGAAGACCACTTATTGGCTCACTTTCACTTTAAGCCAGTTTTCTGCACTAAAGCAAACCAGTTTATCCATGTTAACTCAATGCATGCTTACACACACACACACACACACACACACACACACACACACACACACACACACACACACACACACACACACACACACACACAGCATAGTTAACCATGATTTACCATGATTTACCACATTACTAGCAATTATTTGAAGTGTCAGTGCAAATAAAGTGATTAACACTGACAAAATATGATTGTGTTATAATAGTTATTGCTATATAAGTGATTTTTAGTGTGTATTCAAGTATAAATGCAAGCACATGTGGAAAAATTTAATTAATAAGTAGAATGGCCAGCAGAGGGCAGTAGAAGACCACTTATTGGCTCACTTTCACTTTAAACCTCATGATTTTGACCAGTTTTCTGCACTAAAGCAAACCAGTGTTTCCATGTTAACTCAATAATGCATACTTGCTACATATGCTACACACAATAATGCTACACACACACACACACACACACACACACACACACACACACAAATGTTTCAGTGATATTGGTGTCACATTAACCTTCATCACATTCACCTTCTGTCTTCATCACATTCACCATCTGTCGTCATCACCTGCACCTGCTCCTCATCACCCTCCTCATCATCACCTGCTCCTCATCATCATAACCGTCACCTGTTGTCCTTGTCTTGATCTGTGTATTTAAGTTCCCCTCTCATCCATTATCATTGTCGGTTATTGTTTGTGCACTAGCACTCTGTTATGTTTGTTTTCATGTTGGAAAATAAAACCTTTGTTATATTTGTACCACACACACACACACACACACACACACACACACACACACACACACACACACACACAGACACACCATCATTTATCATGATTTACCATGGCTGATACCAATACCAATATGAGAAAATGACTATTTTAAACAGCAGGGGGCAGTAAAATACCACTTATTGGCTTAACATGCCATTAATTCATATCATTTTCACCTTTTTAACTGTTATAGAGGCAAATTTTGTCCGATCTGTCTGAAAATTTTCATGCTTGTTCAGGGTGATATTTCACACGTTCTGACTTGTTTTTAAGAAGGTCTGAGCATTGATTAAAGAGATATAGGCTTTCGGGGACACTTGGTAAAGGCCAGATTTTGAAGTGAACCTATTATAGCTATCCAAATGAAGTAGTTCAACTTTTTCTGACAATTATTGATCTAGTGAGTCCAGAGAATTGTATTGCACTAGTTTTGAACATTATGATATGAAAATTATATGATCAGAGATGGAAAAGACCATTTACAGCCAATACAGGCAGTTTACCATAGGAAATATATGATTTTAAAGCTTTTTAACAGTTATAGCGCCACCTATCATCCGATCTCCATAGAATTTTTCATGCTTGTTAATGATGTTATGTCACATATGCTGACCAATTTTTGTGAAGTTCTGAGTTTTTATTTAGGATTTATAGGCTTTTTAATGTATTTTGACACGCCCATTTTATAAATTACCCTATTACAGCCATCCAAATGCAAAAGTTCAACTTTTTTTTGATAATTATTGATCTAGAGAGTCCAGAGAATTGTCCTAGACTGGTCTGGTTCCGATCGGGCAAAAAACCTAGGACTAGTTCGCAAAAGTAGGTTTTTAACATATTAATGAATAATTAATGAACAGTTTGATTGACAGCAATGGTTCTTGAGGCAAAGTTGTTCAGGATGAGGAGATCTATCAAATGATATGCATATTGTGTGGATATTTGTAACACCACGTGATTACAGAGCCGAAAAAACTCGTTAGCGCCAACTAGTGGCCGATTTCTTTCAAAATTCTTACAGACCTTTAGGGCCATGAGCCGAACATGCCCATTGAGTTTCGTTCCGATCGGCCTCCGTTAACCTTGTCTAATAGGTGCTCAAACTTCGTTGGCTGATGGCGGCCATGTTTTTTGAGATACGCCAATGTCCTCATACACATACATGGCACCTTGGACCAAGACACTGCATACCAATTTTCAAGTCAATCGGACTAACGGTCAGGTGGTTATAGCCTGTTTTATGTTTTTTTCATTTTATAGCGCCACCATGAGGCCAATCGTCGCGATTTTTTTACTGTGACCCCAGAGTAAGCTCATACACATGTGTACCAAGTTTGGTGAAGATACCTCATTTACATCGGGAGTTATAGCCATTTTAGTAAAATAGGCCCCTCCCACAACGTACGTTTTGGCGCCCCTTAGCGACCGTGAATCGAAATTTCCACTTTTTTTCGATAATTATTGATATTCAGTCTCCAGAGAACATTTCTGCACTAGTTTGGTTCCAATCGGGCAAAAAACCAGGGACTAGTTCGCAAAAGTAGATTTTTGACAAAATTCAAAATGGCGGAAAATCTATCATGGCGGAAATGAAATCGGAGATATACGTTTTGTTCGTCAGGCGTCCAGCTTTCCAATGATATAAGACACTTGAGTCTACGACATACGGTCTAGGAGTTATGAGCAGTTTCGCGCTTTTGGTTGTTATAGCGCCACCTATGGGCCAATCGGGGTCATAATCTCTGAACCTTTCCTCGATTTTTGTACTACCATCTGTCAAAGTTTCAAAGTTCCAGCTCTTACGGTTTGGGCTGCACGATGCGTTTTACGGCGGAATAATAATAATAATAATAATAATAATAATAATAATTAAAGCTGCAAGCAGCATTTATCGGGGTTCAAGCAGTTAAGGCCTTTAAGGCATTTAAGCACAAAAGCATCAAAAGTTATTAAGATTTATTTAATAAGCATGTAACCACTGACATAATAGATGGAAAAGACCATTTACAGCCAATACAGGCAATTTACCATGTGATATATTTGGTTTTAAAGCTTTTTAACAGTTATAGCGCCACCTATGGTCCGATCTCCATAGAATTGTTTACTGTGACCTCAAATTGAACCCATACACATGTGTACTGAGTTTGGTGAAGATATCTCATTTACTTCTTGAGTTATAGCCATTTTAGTAAAATAGGCTCCTCCCACAACAATTTAGCATATTCTAATATTATTTACTATGATTCTAGCATGATTTGCCATATTCTAGCATAATTTACCATGATATACTACATTCTAGTATGATTTACCATTGTTTACTGTGATTCTAGCATGGATTACCATAGTTTATCATGATTTATCATAGTTTACCATGATTCATCATAGTTTACCATGATTTACCCTGTTCTAGCATAGTTTACCATGATTTACCATGTTCTAGCATGATTTACCATGATATACCACATTCTAACATGATTTACCATGTTCTAGCATGATGTACCATGATATACCATGTTCTAGAATGATGTACCAGGATTGTAGTATGATTTATCTTGATACACCACATTCTAGTATTATTTATTATGATTTACCATGTTTTTAGTGTGATTTACCATGATTTACCACATTGCTAGCAATTATGTGAAGTATCAGTAAAAATGAAGTGATAAACTCTGACAAAATATGATTGTGCTACAATAGTAATTGTTATATAAGTGATTTTTTAGTGTTTTATTGTTATATAAGTGATTTTTAGTGTCTAATGAATGCAAAAGCATAAGTGAGTAGACTTCATTAATAAGTAGAATGGCCAGCAGAGGGCAGGAGAAGACCACATATTGGCTCACTTTCACTTTAAACTTCTTGATTTTCACCATTTTTCTGCACTAAAGCAAACCAGTTTTTCCATTTTAACTCCATAATGCATGTTTACACACACACACACACACACGCACACACACACACACACACACACACACACACACACACACAAAGACAAATGTTGTTGTTGTTTTTTCAATGCTATTGGGATATGTCATTATGAAAATATATTTGAATGGTCTATAAACATTTCACAAAGTCTTTGCAAGCTATTAATCAGATGATTAACCTAAGACTACACACACACATTATGTTGTAGATGCAGACATTTGAAATGTATGATGTGATCAAACTGTCAATACTAATACTTTAACAGATGGATTTTGACTAAATGTAATTGTAAATGTTAAAATAGTGATTTTATAAAGTCTAAATATAAATTATAGAACAATATGACAAAATGACTATTTTGAACAGCAGGGGGCAGTAAAATACCACTTATTGGCTTAACATGCCATTATAATCATATCATTTTCACCTTTTTAACTGTTATAGAGGCAAATTTTGTCTGATCTGTCTGAAAATTTTCATGCATGTTCAGAGTGATATTTCACATGTTCTGACTTGTTTTTAAGAAGGTCTGAGTCATTCATTAAAGAGATATAGGCTTTCGGGGACACTTGGTAAAGGCTACATTTTGAAGTGAATCTATTATAGCTATCCAAATGAAGTAGTTCAACTTTTTCTGACAATTATTGATCTAGTGAGTCCAGAGAATTGTATTGCACTAGTTTTGAACATTATGATATGAAAATTATATGATCAGAGATGGAAAAGACCATTTACAGCCAATACAAGCAACATACCATAGGAAATATATGGTTTTAAAGCTTTTTAAAGGTTATAGCGCCACCTATCGTCCGATCTCCATAAAATTTTGCATGCTTGTTAATGATGTTATGACACATAGGCTGACCAATTTTTGTGAAGTTCTGAGTTTTCATTTAGGATTTATAGGCTTTTGAGTGTATTTTGCCACACCCATTTTATAAATGACCCTATTACAGCCATACAAATGCAAAAGTTCAACTTTTTTTTGATAATTATTGATCTAGAGAGTCCAGAGAATTGTCCTAGACTGGTCTGGTTCCGATCGGGCGAAAAACCTAGGACTAGTTCGCAAAAGTAGGTTTTAGACATATTCGTGAATATTTAATGAACGGTTTGATTGACAGCAATGGTTCTTGAGGCAAAGTTGTTCAGCATGAGCAGATCTATCAAATGATGTGCATATTGTGTGGATGAGTGTAACACCACGTGATTACAGAGCCATAAAACTCGTTAGCGCCAACTAGTGGCCGATATCTTTCAAAATTCTTACAGACCTCTAGGGCCATGAGACGAACATGCCCATCGAGTTTCGTTCCGATCGGCCTCCGTTAACCTTGTCTAATCGGTGCTCAAACTTCATTGGCCGATGGCGGCCATGTTTTTTGAGATACGCCAATGTCCTCATAGACATACATGGCACCTTGGACCAAGACACTGCATACCAATTTTCAAGTCAATCGGACTAACGGTCAGGTGGTTATAGCCTGTTTTATGTTTTTTTCATGTTATAGCGCCACCATGTGGCCAATCGCCGCGATTTTTTTACCGTGACCTCAGATTGACCTATTACAGATGTGTACCAAGTTTGGTTAAAATACCTCTTTTACTTCTGGAGTTATAGCCATTTTAGTAAAATAGGCTCCTCCCACAACGTCAATTTTGCACCCCCTAGCGACCGTGAATCGAAATTTCAACTTTTTTTCGATAATTATTGATCTTCAGACTCCAGAGAACAATTCTGCACTGGTTTGGTTCCGATCGGGCGAAAAACCAGGGACTAGTTCGCAAAAGTAGATTTTCGACAAAATTCAAAATGGCGGAAAATCTATCATGGCGGAAATAAAATCGGAGATATACGTTTTGTTCGTCAGGCGTCCAGCTTTCCAATGATATAAGACACTTGAGTCTAGGACTTACGGTCTAGGAGTTATGAGCAGTTTCGCGCTTTTGGTTGCTATAGCGCCACCTATGGGCCAATCGGGGTCATAATTTGATAACCTCTCCTCGATTTTTGTACTACCATATGGCAAAGTTTCAAAGCTCTAGCCCTTACGGTTTGGGCTGCACGATGCGTTTTACGGCGGAATAATAATAATAATAATAATTAAAGCTGCAAGCAGCATTTATCGGGGTTCAAGCAGTTAAGGCCTTTAAGGCATTTAAGCACAAAAGCATCAAAAGTTATTAAGATTTATTTAGCAAGCATGTAACCACTGACATAATAGATGGAAAAGACCATTTACAGCCAATACAGGCAATTTGCCATGGGATATATATGGTTTTAAAGCTTTTTAACAGTTATAGCGCCACCTATGGTCCGATCTCCATAAAATTGTTTACTGTGACCTCAAATTGAACCCATACACATGTGTACTGAGTTTGGTGAAGATATCTCATTTACTTCTTGAGTTATAGCCATTTGAGTAAAATAGGCTCCTCCCACAACGATTTGCCACATTCTAGAATTATTTAATATGATTCTAGCATGATTTACTATCATATACCATGTTCCAGAATGATTTATTAGGATTCTAGCATGATTTACCTTGATACACCTCATTTCAGTATTATTTACTATGATTTACAATGTTTCTAGCATGATTAACCACATTACTAGCAATTATGTGAAGTGTCAGTGCAAATGAGGTGATGAACACTGACAAAATATTATTGTGTTATAATAGTTAGTTATATACGTGATTTTTAGTGTGTGTCCAAGTATGAATGCAAAAGCACTTGTAAAATATTTCATTATTAAGTAGAATGGCCAGCAGAGGGCACTAGAAGACCACTTATTGGCTCACTTTCACTTTAAACCAGTTTTCTGCACTAAAGCAAACCAGTTTTTCCATGTTAACTCAATGCATGCTTACACACACACACACACACACACACACACACACACACACACACACACACACACACACACACACACACACACACACACATACACACACAGCATAGTTAACCATGATTTACCATGATATACCACGTTCTAGTATTATTTACCAGGAGATAAACGACAATCTAGTATTATTTACTTTGATTTACCATGTTTCTAGCCTGATTTATCACATTACTAGCAATTATTTGAAGTGTCAGTGCAAATAAAGTGATTAACACTGACAAAATATGATTGTGTTATAATAGTTATTGCTATATAAGTGATTTTTTTAGTGTGTATTCAAGTATGAATGCAAGCACATGTTGAAATATTTCATTAATAAGTAGAATGGCCAGCAGAGGGCAGTAGAAGACCACTTATTGGCTCACTTTCACTTTAAACCAGTTTTCTGCACTAAAGCAAACCAGTTTATCCATGTTAACTCAATGCATGCTTACACACACACACACACACACACACACACACACACACACACACACACACACACACACACACACACACACACAGCATAGTTAACCATGATTTACCATGATTTACCACATTACTAGCAATTATTTGAAGTGTCAGTGCAAATAAAGTGATTAACACTGACAAAATATGATTGTGTTATAATAGTTATTGCTATATAAGTGATTTTTAGTGTGTATTCAAGTATAAATGCAAGCACATGTGGAAAAATTTAATTAATAAGTAGAATGGCCAGCAGAGGGCAGTAGAAGACCACTTATTGGCTCACTTTCACTTTAAACCTCATGATTTTGACCAGTTTTCTGCACTAAAGCAAACCAGTGTTTCCATGTTAACTCAATAATGCATACTTGCTACATATGCTACACACACGAATGCTACACACACACACACACACACACACACACACACACACACACACACACACACACACACACACACACACACACACACACAATGTTTCAGTGATATTAGTGTCACATTCACCTTCATCACATTCACCTTCTGTCTTCATCACATTCACCATCTGTCGTCATCACCTGCACCTGCTCCTCATCACCCTCCTCATCATCACCTGCTCCTCATCATCATAACCGTCACCTGTTGTCCTTGTCTTGATCTGTGTATTTAAGTTCCCCTCTCATCCATTATCATTGTCGGTTATTGTTTGTGCACTAGCACTCTGTTATGTTTGTTTTCATGTTGGAAAATAAAACCTTTGTTATATTTGTACCACACACACACACACACACACACACACACACACACACACACACACACACACACACACACACACACACACACACACCATCATTTATCATGATTTACCATGGCTGATACCAATACCAATATGAGAAAATGACTATTTTAAACAGCAGGGGGCAGTAAAATACCACTTATTGGCTTAACATGCCATTAATTCATATCATTTTCACCTTTTTAACTGTTATAGAGGCAAATTTTGTCCGATCTGTCTGAAAATTTTCATGCTAGTTCAGGGTAATATTTCACACGTTCTGACTTGTTTTTAAGAAGGTCTGAGCATTGATTAAAGAGATATAGGCTTTCGGGGACACTTGGTAAAGGCCAGATTTTGAAGTGAACCTATTATAGCTATCCAAATGAAGTAGTTCAACTTTTTCTGACAATTATTGATCTAGTGAGTCCAGAGAATTGTATTGCACTAGTTTTGAACATTATGATATGAAAATTATATGATCAGAGATGGAAAAGACCATTTACAGCCAATACAGGCAGTTTACCATAGGAAATATATGATTTTAAAGCTTTTTAACAGTTATAGCGCCACCTATCGTCCGATCTCCATAGAATTTTTCATGCTTGTTAATGATGTTATGTCACATATGCTGACCAATTTTTGTGAAGTTCTGAGTTTTTATTTAGGATTTATAGGGTTTTTAGTGTATTTTGCCACGCCCATTTTATAAATGACCCTATTACAGCCATCCAAATGCAAAAGTTCAACTTTTTTTTGATAATTATTGATCTAGAGAGTCCAGAGAATTGTCCTAGACTGGTCTGGTTCCGATCGGGCAAAAAACCTAGGACTAGTTCGCAAAAGTAGTTTTTTAACATATTAATGAATAATTAATGAACAGTTTGATTGACAGCAATGGTTCTTGAGGCAAAGTTGTTCAGGATGAGGAGATCTATCAAATGATATGCATATTGTGTGGATATTTGTAACACCACGTGATTACAGAGCCGTAAAACTCGTTAGCGCCAACTAGTGGCCAATTTCTTTCAAAATTCTTACAGACCTTTAGGGCCATGAGCCGAACATGCCCATTGAGTTTCGTTCCGATCGGCCTCCGTTAACCTTGTCTAATAGGTGTTAAAATTTCATTGGCCAATGGCGGCCATGTTTTTTGAGATACGCAAATGTCCTCATACACATACATGGCACCTTGGACCAAGACACTGCATACCAATTTTCAAGTCAATCGGACTAACGGTCAGGTGGTTATAGCCTGTTTTATGTTTTTTTCATTTTATAGCGCCACCATGAGGCCAATCGTCGCGATTTTTTTACTGTGACCCCAGAGTAAGCTCATACACATGTGTACCAAGTTTGGTGAAGATACCTCATTTACATCGGGAGTTACAGCCATTTTAGTAAAATAGGCCCCTCCCACAACGTACGTTTTGGCGCCCCTTAGTGACCGTGAATCGAAATTTCCACTTTTTTTCGATAATTATTGATATTCAGTCTCCAGAGAACATTTCTGCATTAGTTTGGTTCCAATCGGGCAAAAAACCAGGGACTAGTTCGCAAAAATAGATTTTTGACAAAATTCAAAATGGCGGAAAATCTATCATGGCGGAAATGAAATCGGAGATATACGTTTTGTTCGTCAGGCGTCCAGCTTTCCAATGATATAAGACACTTGAGTCTACGACATACGGTCTAGGAGTTATGAGCAGTTTCGCGCTTTTGGTTGTTATAGCGCCACCTATGGGCCAATCGGGGTCATAATCTCTGAACCTTTCCTCGATTTTTGTACTACCATCTGTCAAAGTTTCAAAGTTCCAGCTCTTACGGTTTGGGCTGCACGATGCGTTTTAGCGGAGAAGAATAATAATAATTAAAGCTGCAAGCAGCATTTATCGGGGTTCAAGCAGTTAAGGCCTTTAAGGCATTTAAGCACAAAAGCATCAAAAGTTATTAAGATTTATTTAGCAAGCATGTAACCACTGACATAATAGATGGAAAAGACCATTTACAGCCAATACAGGCAATTTGCCATGGGATATATATGGTTTTAAAGCTTTTTAACAGTTATAGCGCCACCTATGGTCCGATCTCCATAAAATTGTTTACTGTGACCTCAAATTGAACCCATACACATGTGTACTGAGTTTGGTGAAGATATCTCATTTACTTCTTGAGTTATAGCCATTTGAGTAAAATAGGCTCCTCCCACAACGATTTGCCACATTCTAGAATTATTTAATATGATTCTAGCATGATTTACTATCATATACCATGTTCCAGAATGATTTATTAGGATTCTAGCATGATTTACCTTGATACACCTCATTTCAGTATTATTTACTATGATTTACAATGTTTCTAGCATGATTAACCACATTACTAGCAATTATGTGAAGTGTCAGTGCAAATGAGGTGATGAACACTGACAAAATATTATTGTGTTATAATAGTTAGTTATATACGTGATTTTTAGTGTGTGTCCAAGTATGAATGCAAAAGCACATGTAAAATATTTCATTATTAAGTAGAATGGCCAGCAGAGGGCACTAGAAGACCACTTATTGGCTCACTTTCACTTTAAACCAGTTTTCTGCACTAAAGCAAACCAGTTTTTCCATGTTAACTCAATGCATGCTTACACACACACACACACACACACACACACACACACACACACACACACACACACACACACACACATACACACACAGCATAGTTAACCATGATTTACCATGATATACCACGTTCTAGTATTATTTACCAGGAGATAAACGACAATCTAGTATTATTTACTTTGATTTACCATGTTTCTAGCCTGATTTATCACATTACTAGCAATTATTTGAAGTGTCAGTGCAAATAAAGTGATTAACACTGACAAAATATGATTGTGTTATAATAGTTATTGCTATATAAGTGATTTTTTTAGTGTGTATTCAAGTATGAATGCAAGCACATGTTGAAATATTTCATTAATAAGTAGAATGGCCAGCAGAGGGCAGTAGAAGACCACTTATTGGCTCACTTTCACTTTAAACCAGTTTTCTGCACTAAAGCAAACCAGTTTATCCATGTTAACTCAATGCATGCTTACACACACACACACACACACACACACACACACACACAGCATAGTTAACCATGATTTACCATGATTTACCACATTACTAGCAATTATTTGAAGTGTCAGTGCAAATAAAGTGATTAACACTGACAAAATATGATTGTGTTATAATAGTTATTGCTATATAAGTGATTTTTAGTGTGTTTTCAAGTATAAATGCAAGCACATGTGGAAAAATTTAATTAATAAGTAGAATGGCCAGCAGAGGGCAGTAGAAGACCACTTATTGGCTCACTTTCACTTTAAACCTCATGATTTTGACCAGTTTTCTGCACTAAAGCAAACCAGTGTTTCCATGTTAACTCAATAATGCATACTTGCTACATATGCTACACACAATAATGCTACACACACACACACACACACACACACACACACACACACACACACACAAATGTTTCAGTGATATTGGTGTCACATTCACCTTCATCACATTCACCTTCTGTCTTCATCACATTCACCATCTGTCGTCATCACCTGCACCTGCTCCTCATCACCCTCCTCATCATCACCTGCTCCTCATCATCATAACCGTCACCTGTTGTCCTTGTCTTGATCTGTGTATTTAAGTTCCCCTCTCATCCATTATCATTGTCGGTTATTGTTTGTGCACTAGCACTCTGTTATGTTTGTTTTCATGTTGGAAAATAAAACCTTTGTTATATTTGTACCACACACACACACACACACACACACACACACACACACACACACACACACCATCATTTATCATGATTTACCATGGCTGATACCAATACCAATATGAGAAAATGACTATTTTAAACAGCAGGGGGCAGTAAAATACCACTTATTGGCTTAACATGCCATTAATTCATATCATTTTCACCTTTTTAACTGTTATAGAGGCAAATTTTGTCCGATCTGTCTGAAAATTTTCATGCTTGTTCAGGGTGATATTTCACACGTTCTGACTTGTTTTTAAGAAGGTCTGAGCATTGATTAAAGAGATATAGGCTTTCGGGGACACTTGGTAAAGGCCAGATTTTGAAGTGAACCTATTATAGCTATCCAAATGAAGTAGTTCAACTTTTTCTGACAATTATTGATCTAGTGAGTCCAGAGAATTGTATTGCACTAGTTTTGAACATTATGATATGAAAATTATATGATCAGAGATGGAAAAGACCATTTACAGCCAATACAGGCAGTTTACCATAGGAAATATATGATTTTAAAGCTTTTTAACAGTTATAGCGCCAACTATCGTCCGATCTCCATAGAATTTTGCATGCTTGTTAATGATGTTATGACACATAGGCTGACCAATTTTTGTGAAGTTCTGAGTTTTTATTTAGGATTTATAGGCTTTTTAATGTATTTTGACACGCCCATTTTATAAATTACCCTATTACAGCCATCCAAATGCAAAAGTTCAACTTTTTTTTGATAATTATTGATCTAGAGAGTCCAGAGAATTGTCCTAGACTGGTCTGGTTCCGATCGGGCAAAAAACCTAGGACTAGTTCGCAAAAGTAGGTTTTTAACATATTAATGAATAATTAATGAACAGTTTGATTGACAGCAATGGTTCTTGAGGCAAAGTTGTTCAGGATGAGGAGATCTATCAAATGATATGCATATTGTGTGGATATTTGTAACACCACGTGATTACAGAGCCGTAAAACTCGTTAGCGCCAACTAGTGGCCGATTTCTTTCAAAATTCTTACAGACCTTTAGGGCCATGAGCCGAACATGCCCATTGAGTTTCGTTCCGATCGGCCTCCGTTAACCTTGTCTAATAGGTGCTCAAACTTCGTTGGCCGATGGCGGCCATGTTTTTTGAGATACGCCAATGTCCTCATACACATACATGGCACCTTGGACCAAGACACTGCATACCAATTTTCAAGTCAAACGGACTAACGGTCAGGTGGTTATAGCCTGTTTTATGTTTTTTTCATTTTATAGCGCCACCATGAGGCCAATCGTCGCGATTTTTTTACTGTGACCCCAGAGTAAGCTCATACACATGTGTACCAAGTTTGGTGAAGATACCTCATTTACATCGGGAGTTATAGCCATTTTAGTAAAATAGGCCCCTCCCACAACGTACGTTTTGGCGCCCCTTAGCGACCGTGAATCGAAATTTCCACTTTTTTTCGATAATTATTGATATTCAGTCTCCAGAGAACATTTCTGCACTAGATTGGTTCCAATCGGGCAAAAAACCAGGGACTAGTTCGCAAAAGTAGATTTTTGACAAAATTCAAAATGGCGGAAAATCTATCATGGCGGAAATGAAATCGGAGATATACGTTTTGTTCGTCAGGCGTCCAGCTTTCCAATGATATAAGACACTTGAGTCTACGACATACGGTCTAGGAGTTATGAGCAGTTTCGCGCTTTTGGTTGTTATAGCGCCACCTATGGGCCAATCGGGGTCATAATCTCTGAACCTTTCCTCGATTTTTGTACTACCATCTGTCAAAGTTTCAAAGTTCCAGCTCTTACGGTTTGGGCTGCACGATGCGTTTTACGGCGGAATAATAATAATAATAATAATAAAAATCAGCACAATTACAATAGGGTTTCAGCACTTCGTGCTTGAACCCCTAATAATAATAAAAATCCTTACAATTACAATAGGGTTTCAGCACTTCGTGCTTGAACCCCTAATAATAATAAAAATCAGCACAATTACAATAGGGTTTCAGCACTTCGTGCTTGAACCCCTAATAATAAAAATCAGCACAATTACAATAGGGTTTCAGCACTTCGTGCTTGAACCCCTAATTAAAGCTGCAAGCAGCATTTATCGGGGTTCAAGCAGTTAAGGCCTTTAAGGCATTTAAGCACAAAAGTATCAAAAGTTATTAAGATTTATTTAATAAGCATGTAACCACTGACATAATAGATGGAAAAGACCATTTACAGCCAATACAGGCAATTTACCATGTGATATATATGGTTTTAAAGCTTTTTAACAGTTAAAGCGCCACCTATGGTCCGATCTCCATAGAATTGTTTACTGTGACCTCAAATTGAACCCATACACATGTGTACTGACTTTGGTGAAGATATCTCATTTACTTCTTGAGTTATAGCCATTTTAGTAAAATAGGCTCCTCCCACAACAATTTAGCATATTCTAGTATTATTTACTATGATTCTAGCATGATTTGCCATATTCTAGCATAATTTACCATGATATACTACATTCTAGTATGATTTACCATTGTTTACTGTGATTCTAGCATGGATTACCATAGTTTATCATGATTTATCATAGTTTACCATGATTCATCATAGTTTACCATGATTTACCCTGTTCTAGCATAGTTTACCATGATTTAACATGTTATAGCATGATTTACCATGATATACCACATTCTAACATGATTTACCATAGTTTATTATGATTTATCATGGCTTACCATGATTTACCCTGTTCTAGCATAGTTTACCATGATTTACCATGTTCTAGCATGATGTACCATGATATACCATGTTCTAGAATGATGTACCAGGATTGTAGTATGATTTACCTTGATACACCACATTCTAGTATTATTTATTATGATTTACCATGTTTTTAGTGTGATTTACCATGATTTACCACATTGCTAGCAATTATGTGAAGTATCAGTAAAAATGAAGTGATCAACTCTGACAAAATATGATTGTGCTACAATAGTAATTGTTATATAAGTGATTTTTTTGTGTTTTATTGTTATATAAGTGATTTTTAGTGTCTATTGAATGCAAAAGCATATGTGAGTAGACTTCATTAATAAGTAGAATGGCCAGCAGAGGGCAGTAGAAGACCACATATTGGCTCACTTTCACTTTAAACTTCTTGATTTTCACCATTTTTCTGCACTAAAGCAAACCAGTTTTTCCATTTTAACTCCATAATGCATGTTTACACACACACACGCACGCACGCACGCACGCACGCACGCACACACACACACAAAGACAAATGTTGTTGTTGTTATTTCAATGCTATTGGGATATGTCATTATGAAAATATATTTGAATGGTCTATAAACATTTCACAAAGTCTTTGCAAGCTATTAATCAGATGATTCAGAATTTATTCAGAAACCTAAGACTACACACACACATTATGTTGTAGATGCAGACATTTGAAATGTATGATGTGATCAAACTGTCAATACTAATACTTTAACAGATGGATTTTGACTAAATGTAATTGTAAATGTTAAAATAGTGATTTTATAAAGTCTAAATATAAATTATAGAACAATATGACAAAATGACTATTTTGAACAGCAGGGGGCAGTAAAATACCACTTATTGGCTTAACATGCCATTATAATCATATCATTTTCACCTTTTTAACTGTTATAGAGGCAAATTTTGTCTGATCTGTCTGAAAATTTTCATGCATGTTCAGAGTGATATTTCACATGTTCTGACTTGTTTTTAAGAAGGTCTGAGTCATTCATTAAAGAGATATAGGCTTTCGGGGACACTTGGTAAAGGCTACATTTTGAAGTGAACCTATTATAGCTATCCAAATGAAGTAGTTCAACTTTTTCTGACAAATATTGATCTAGTGAGTCCA
This sequence comes from Squalius cephalus, assembly GCF_949319135.1. Taxonomy (NCBI): domain Eukaryota; kingdom Metazoa; phylum Chordata; class Actinopteri; order Cypriniformes; family Leuciscidae; genus Squalius; species Squalius cephalus. Next base: position 22,630,027 of record NC_137133.1, on the reverse strand, counting down.
GAGAATTGTATTGCACTAGTTTTGAACATTATGATATGAAAATTATATGATCAGAGATGGAAAAGACCATTTACAGCCAATACAAGCAACATACCATAGGAAATATATGGTTTTAAAGCTTTTTAAAGGTTATAGCGCCACCTATCGTCCGATCTCCATAAAATTTTGCATGCTTGTTAATGATGTTATGACACATAGGCTGACCAATTTTTGTGAAGTTCTGAGTTTTCATTTAGGATTTATAGGCTTTTTAGTGTATTTTGCCACATCCATTTTATAAATGACCCTATTACAGCCATACAAATGCAAAAGTTCAACTTTTTTTTGATAATTATTGATCTAGAGAGTCCAGAGAATTGTCCTAGACTGGTCTGGTTCCGATCGGGCGAAAAACCTAGGACTAGTTCGCAAAAGTAGGTTTTAGACATATTCGTGAATATTTAATGAACGGTTTGATTGACAGCAATGGTTCTTGAGGCAAAGTTGTTCAGCATGAGCAGATCTATCAAATGATATGCATATTGTGTGGATGAGTGTAACACCACGTGATTACAGAGCCATAAAACTCGTTAGCGCCAACTAGTGGCCGATTTCTTTAAAAATTCTTACAGACCTCTAGGGCCATGAGACGAACATGCCCATCGAGTTTCGTTCCGATCGGCCTCCGTTAACCTTGTCTAATCGGTGCTCAAACTTCATTGGCCGATGGCGGCCATGTTTTTTGAGATACGCCAATGTCCTCATAGACATACATGGCACCTTGGACCAAGACACTGCATACCAATTTTCAAGTCAATCGGACTAACGGTCAGGTGGTTATAGCCTGTTTTATGTTTTTTTCATGTTATAGCGCCACCATGTGGCCAATCGCCGCGATTTTTTTACCGTGACCTCAGATTGACCTCTTACACATGTGTACCAAGTTTGGTTAAAATACCTCTTTTACTTCTGGAGTTATAGCCATTTTAGTAAAATAGGCTCCTCCCACAACGTCAATTTTGCACCCCCTAGCGACCGTGAATCGAAATTTCAACTTTTTTTCGATAATTATTGATCTTCAGACTCCAGAGAACAATTCTGCACTGGTTTGGTTCCGATCGGGCGAAAAACCAGGGACTAGTTCGCAAAAGTAGATTTTCGACAAAATTCAAAATGGCGGAAAATCTATCATGGCGGAAATAAAATCGGAGATATACGTTTTGTTCGTCAGGCGTCCAGCTTTCCAATGATATAAGACACTTGAGTCTAGGACTTACGGTCTAGGAGTTATGAGCAGTTTCGCGCTTTTGGTTGCTATAGCGCCACCTATGGGCCAATCGGGGTCATAATTTGATAACCTCTCCTCGATTTTTGTACTACCATATGGCAAAGTTTCAAAGCTCTAGCCCTTACGGTTTGGGCTGCACGATGCGTTTTACGGCGGAATAATAATAATAATAATAATAATAATAAAAATCAGCACAATTACAATAGGGTTTCAGCACTTCGTGCTTGAACCCCTAATAATAAAAATCAGCACAATTACAATAGGGTTTCAGCACTTCGTGCTTGAACCCCTAATTAAAGCTGCAAGCAGCATTTATCGGGGTTCAAGCAGTTAAGGTCTTTAAGGCATTTAAGCACAAAAGCATCAAAAGTTATTAAGATTTATTTAATAAGCATGTAACCACTGACATAATAGATGGAAAAGACCATTTACAGCCAATACAGGCAATTTACCATGTGATATATATGGTTTTAAAGCTTTTTAACAGTTATAGCGCCACCTATGGTCCGATCTCCATAGAATTGTTTACTGTGACCTCAAATTGAACCCATACACATGTGTACTGAGTTTGGTGAAGATATCTCATTTACTTCTTGAGTTATAGCCATTTTAGTAAAATAGGCTCCTCCCACAACAATTTAGCATATTCTAGTATTATTTACTATGATTCTAGCATGATTTGCCATATTCTAGCATAATTTACCATGATATACTACATTCTAGTATGATTTACCATTGTTTACTGTGATTCTAGCATGGATTACCATAGTTTATCATGATTTATCATATTTTACCATGATTTATCATAGTTTACCATGATTTACCCTGTTCTAGCATAGTTTACCATGATTTACCATGTTCTAGCATGATTTACCATGATATACCACATTCTAACATGATTTACCATAGTTTATTATGATTTATCATGGCTTACCATGATTTACCCTGTTCTAGCATAGTTTACCATGATTTACCATGTTCTAGCATGATGTACCATGATATACCATGTTCTAGAATGATGTACCAGGATTGTAGTATGATTTACCTTGATACACCACATTCTAGTATTATTTATTATGATTTACCATGTTTTTAGTGTGATTTACCATGATTTACCACATTGCTAGCAATTATGTGAAGTATCAGTAAAAATGAAGTGATAAACTCTGACAAAATATGATTGTGCTACAATAGTAATTGTTATATAAGTGATTTTTTAGTGTTTTATTGTTATATAAGTGATTTTTAGTGTCTAATGAATGCAAAAGCATATGTGAGTAGACTTCATTAATAAGTAGAATGGCCAGCAGAGGGCAGTAGAAGACCACATATTGGCTCACTTTCACTTTAAACTTCTTGATTTTCACCATTTTTCTGCACTAAAGCAAACCAGTTTTTCCATTTTAACTCCATAATGCATGTTTACACACACACACACACACACACACACACACACACACACACACACACACACACACACAAAGACAAATGTTGTTGTTGTTTTTTCAATGCTATTGGGATTCATTATCCATTACTAATCATTATGAAAATATATTTGAATGGTCTATAAACATTTCACAAAGTCTTTGCAAGCTATTAATCAGATGATTCAGAATTTATTCAGAAACCTAAGACTACACACACACATTATGTTGTAGATACAGACATTTGAAATATATGATGTGATCAAACTGTCAATAAAATGGATTAACAGATGGATTTTGACTAAATGAGAATTTAGAATTAGAATAGATTTAGAATCTATAGAATTTACCATTTATTTGAATGCATTAGTGGGTGTGTGATTGCGCTGTGTGTGCAGCTTATCAATATTAAAAGTGAAGGTGTAGTTGATATCTTTGTTGATAATATCTGTAGTAATCAGAAAAAAAACAATTAAGAAATAAAGAATTAAAATTACAAATAATATTCTGTTAAGATATGAGTTACAATAACATGATTTGCAATAGTAATAATATCAATACTATATGCACAATACACAAAGATCAGGTCTGTGTCTTTCAAAACATTAGTATTGCAGCCAATGTGAGTCTGTGGGATTTATAAACAGACAAAATATGATTTGAAATGTTATTTTAATGATTTTATAAAGTTTAAACAATATTTCAAATGGAAACTAACTGGAAAATAATATTTTAGTAAGCAGAATGAAGCAATGAGTGGTCTTCTGGTGGTTAAAATGTAAATGAAAACAATAATACTTAAACAATAATACTTAATACACTAACCATGCTTCAACACACACGCAAACACATTTGGTTGTAGATGTAGATATTTTAAATAAAAGATAGGTAACAAAATGATAATTGCAAATCTCCTCTGTATAACACCATTTTCAGATTTCAAATTAATCACTGAGAGGCAGAATTGTTCAAACTGAGAGCTCAGTACAAATGAAGTGATAAACTGACAAAACATGATTGTGTTATAATAGGTGATTTTCATGCAAGCAATTTTATATAGTCTAAAAATGTATGCAAATTGCACAGGTAAAAATATTTTTATAAGTCGAATGTCCTGCAGAGGGCAGTAGAAGACCACTAATTGACTCACTTTCATTTGAAAGACTTTTTTATCCACCAGTAAAACAAAGCAGTTTCTCCATGTTCTTTCCATTAAGCATGCTTACACACACAGACACACACACACACACACACACACACACACACACACACACACACACACACACACACACACACACACACAAAGACAAATATGTTTTCAATGTTTTTGGGATGTTATTGTGAAAATATCTTTTAATGGTCTAACCATTTCACATATTTCTTTGTGATCTGTATTATCAGTCCATAATAATAATAATAAATAGCTTTAAGCATTTGCTTGTTGGCCAAAGCTGAAAGCTGATAAAAAGATTAATACTATGTCTAATACTGCTGCTCCCTCTAGTTGACAACAGTGGAATTACAGCCTCCATCTTACAATTGAAGTGAATGAATGGGAATTAGTTTTTTCACTTATATCTCGGGAACCAGATGGCGAAAAATTCTAAACCTCAGAGCATAGATCGTGCTTGAGGAGCCCTGTTGAATGAGACCATCACAGTGTTTTTGGGCGATTGGGGCTGGGAGCTATGACCATTCAAAGGCATGTCTTTTGGAGCATTTTTCTCTGGAATGCCGAGGGCAAATTACACCACATTTGAATCGAAGCTAGCCAAGGATGGGCCCTTTCCAATGAGCCCTCACACAAGGTTCGGGGTGATCTGGTTCGGGAGTTACGGCCGTTCAAAGTCGGGGGTCCCGCGGACTAGCGTTCCGTGGGGGGGCGCTCCCCGATGCCCGTGACGCTACGTTTCGATCAAGAGCCCGGAGAGGTCCTTACCATCAAAATTTGAGCGCGCGGCGACTTTCCGTTTTCGAGTTATGAGTGAATTTGTACTGGGGGGGACGTGGCCTAAATGGCGGACAAGGTTTTACTTTCGTTTTCTAAATGTAAAACAATTGTCAATAGTAACACTCCAATAGATGCATTTTGACAAAATGTGATTGTAAATGTTAAAATAATGATTTTATAAAGTCTAAATATGAATTATATAACAATATTAGGGAGTAGTATGATGAAATGACAGCAGGGGGCAGTACAATACCACTTATTGGCTTAATATGCCATGTTATATCATTTTTACCTTTTTAACTGTTATAGAGGCAATTTTTGTGTGATCTGTCTGAAATTTTTCATGCTTGTTAAGAGTAACATGTTCTGACTAGATCTGAAAGATATTTAAAAGATATAGGCTTTTGGGGACACTTGGTCAAGGCTACATATTGAAGTGACCCTATTATAAGCCATCCAAATGAAGAAGTTATACTTTTTCTGATAATTATTGATCTAGAGAGTCCAGAGAATTGTACTGCACTAGATTTGAAGATTATGATTTGAAAATTATAAGATCATAAATGGAAAACACCATTTACAGCCAATACAGGCAATTTACCATAGAATATATATATTGTTTTAAAGCTTTTTAACAGTTATAGCGCCACCTATGGTCCAATCTCCATAAAAATTCCCATGCTTCTTTAGCATGTTATGTCACATGTGCGCATCAATTTTTGTAAAGTTCTGAGATTTTATTTATGATTTATAAACGTTTGAGTGTATTTTGACACGCCCATTTTATAAATGATCATGTTATAGCCAAACAAAAGCAAAATTTCTACTTTTTTTCGATAATTATTGATCTAGAGAGTCCAGAGAATTTCCCTAGACTGGTCTGGTTCCGATCGGGCGAAAAACCTAGGACTAGTTCGCAAAAGTAGGTTTTTAACATGTTCACGAATATTTAATGAACGGTTTGATTGACAGCAATGGTTCTTGAGGCAAAGTTGTTCAGCATGAGTAGATCTATCAAATGATATGCATAATTTGACTATAAGTGTAACACCACGTGATTACAGAGCCATAAAACTCGTTAGCGCCAACTAGTGGCTGATTTCTTTCAAAATTCTTACAGACCTCTAGGGCCATGAGCCGAACATGCCCATCGAGTTTCGTTCCAATCAGCCTCCGTTAACCTTGTCTAATAGGTGCTCAAACTTCATTGGCCGATGGCGGCCATGTTTTTTGAGATACGTCAATGTCCTCATAGGCATACATGGCACCTTGGACCAAGACACTGCATACCAATTTTCAAGTCAATCGGACAAACGGTCAGGTGGTTATTCATATTTTCATGTTTTTTTCAAGTTATAGCGCCACCTACAGTTCAATCATCGCGATTTTTTCACTATGACCTCAAAATGAACTATTACACATGTGTACCGAGTTTGGTGAAGATAACTAATTTATTTCTTGAGTTATAGCCGTTTTAGTAAAATAGGCTCCTCCCAAAACGTACGTTTTGGCACCCCCTAGCGTCCGTGAATCGAAATTTCAACTTTTTTTCGATAATTATTGATATTCAGACTCCAGAGAACATTTCTGCACTGGTTTGGTTCCAATCGGACGAAAAACCTAGGACTAGTTCGCAAAAATAGGTTTTTGAGAAAATTCAAAATGGCGGAAAATTTTTCCAGGCGGAAATTAAATCGGAGATATACGTTTTGACCGTCTTGAGCCAAGGATTACAGTGATATAAGACACTTGATTCTACGACAAACCGTCTAGGAGTTATGGCTGATTTCATACTTTTGCTTGCTATAGCGCCACCTATTGGCCAATCGGGGTCATACTTTGATAGGTTCTCCCCAAATTGAGGACTACCATTTGGCTGAGTTTCAAGTCTCCAGCATTTACGGTTTGGGCTGCACGATGCGTTTTAGGGGAAAATAATAATAATAATTAAAGCTGCAAGCAGCATTTATCGGGGTTCAAGCATTTAAGGCCTTTAAGTACGAAAGCATCAAAAGTTATTAAGTTTTATTTAGCAAGCCAAAAAACTCTCTAGCGCCAAGTAGTGGCTGATTTCTTTCAAAATTCTTACAGACATCTAGAGCCATGATTCGATCATGCCTACCGAGTTTTGTTCCGATCGGCCTCCGTTAACCTTGTCTAATAGGTGTTTAAATTTCATTGGTCATGTTTTTCGAGATACGCCAATGTCCTCATAGACATACATGGCACCTTGGACTAAGACACTGCATACCAATTTTCAAGTCAATCGGACTAACGGTCAGGTAGTCATAGCCCTTTTCATGTTTTTTTCATGTTATAGCACCACCTAGTGTTCAATCGTCGTGACTTTGTTACCGTTTCTCCATCAGCTGGTTCTCATTCACATCCCTCTTACACACCTGTTCTCAATCTTTCTCTTTTGTCTTCGCTATATCTAGCTCTCTCTTTCTTGTTTGTGTTGTCGGATTATTGTTTGACTGTGATGCACGTCGATGGTTATAGCTCTGAAAAGAAACCTAAGTCCTGTCCTGTCCTGTCCAGTCCTGTCGGGTCCTGCTGTTAACTGTGCAACTGTTATCATTTGCTGTGAGTTACCTATTCTGTGCTGTACACAGTGTTCTCCGTGGAGAATAGCAGAGGGTTCCACTGCTCACCTGCTTCCCAGTCCTCGCTGCCCAGGAGTGGCCAGATCGACAGTATCCTCAGTTTCTTCATTCAATGAGTTGATCTACAGCATCCTCTGTTTATTTATATTCTGAGAGAAGCAACAAACTAAGTCTTTGTTTCATTGTCTGAGAAGTGACTTTCTGTTATCAGCCTGCACGGCGTTATCTTGTTTCAATTAAAAGAGAACATTACCTGCTTTTCGTCTCTGGACCTCTCTGTTTTATCACAGTTCTAGCATAGTTTACCATGATTTACCATGTTCTAGCATGATGTACCATGATATACCATGTTCTAGAATGATGTACCAGGATTGTAGTATGATTTACCTTGATACACCACATTCTAGTATTATGTATTATGATTTACCATGTTTTTAGTGTGATTTACCATGATTTACCACATTGCTAGCAATTGACCTTTCGCCGGCCCCTCCCCCAAAACGGCCATTGTCCAATCACACATCATAGCAACCGTTACTATGTGAGCAGGTCCGACAAACATTAGCAAGATGATGAAGCGTGCGCATAGAGCGTGCGCCCATGGCGTTTGTAAATCGGACACTACATACCCCGAGAGATTGTCTGGAGGAGTAATGTTCTTTCCATTCCCAAAGCCGAAAACACAACGTGAGCGGTGCCTACAATGGATAAAACAGTGTGGACGGCCCCACTCCCAGTTAAATGTGTTGAACATTACGAAGCATAAATACGTCTGCTGGCTGTGGTATCGATGGCTACTTAACGTTAAAGGTTTTTTTTTGTTTTTCTGATCTGAAATACTATCCTATCTGTAACTCAAAAAACATAATATTGTCTGAACCGCGAGTTTTATGATCCGTTGCCCCACTAATAAATATTATGGTCTCAACCGCGATTTTTGTGATCTTTGTCCCCCTAATAAATAAGTTATTATGGTAAGTGCATTATGAAAGACAATCAATGAAAGTTATTTAGATGCAAATTAAGGCTATGTCTGGTTAAACAGTTATTGTGTGATTTCGTTTATTGTGCTTTGTCAACTTGAAGCATGAATTTGAGAAAGAAAATCATTTTTTGAAGAAAATGCACCACATACTTTTTGTCATGATATTGGCCTAAGTTATAGCTAAAAGATTGTAAAAGCTTTCAGTTCACTGCCTAATTGTAGTTGAAAAGTCAAATTAAGCTTGATTAATGATATAGTGACTGATCAAATAAACTACAGCATCGGGAATATAACTCCCATGTGTTTTGCAGCATTTAAAATTTTAGTCATTGTGTTATGCGAAAAAACACACATAAGAAATTGCTGACAGCACTTTTATTTTCAGAGACAGTTTTTTCTTTCACACAAAAACACAACAGTAAGTGTCTTACAATGCTTTTAAACACTTGTTTCCTTGTTCTTTGTCATAATCACAAATGATGTGTATGAACACCGGTAAGCATTAAGTTAGCCTCGATAGAGACGTAGATAGTAGTCGTGTCTCCTTCATTGCGTATTTTTATATTATAATATATCCCTCCACTGAATACTGTAACCCTTTCTGCCTCAATCTGGAGGATATCGCGGAGGTATTGCTCCAAAAACACGCACGGGTATACCCTTTTCCGTCATGGCAATCTGTCGTGCTGGTGGTCGTGTTTGACCATTTGTTTGTCGGACGTAGCAACAGTAACTAAGGGGGGCGGGGCTCGGCGAAAGGTCAATTATGTGAAGTATCAGTAAAGATGAAGTGATAAACTCTGACAAAATATGATTGTGCTACAATAGTAATTGTTATATAAGTGATTTTTTTGTGTTTTATTGTTATATAAGTGATTTTTAGTGTCCAATGAATGCAAAAGCATATGTGAGTAGACTTCATTAATGAGTAGAATGGCCAGCAGAGGGCAGTAGAAGACCACATATTGGCTCACTTTCACTTTAAACTTCTTGATTTTCACCATTTTTCTGCACTAAAGCAAACCAGTTTTTCCATTTTAACTCCATAATGCATGTTTACACACACACACACACACACACACACACACACACACACACACACACACACAAAGACAAGTGTTGTTGTTTTTTCAATGCTATTGGGATGTCATTATGAATGGTCTATAAACATTTCACAAAGTCTTTGTAAGCTATTAATCAGACGATTCAGAATTTATTCAGAAACCTAAGACTACACACACACATTATGTTGTAGATGCAGACATTTGAAATGTATGATGTGATCAAACTGTCAATACTAATACTTTAACAGATGGATTTTGACTAAATGTAATTGTAAATGTTAAAATAGTGATTTTATAAAGTCTAAATATAAATTATAGAACAATATGACAAAATGACTATTTTGAACAGCAGGGGGCAGTAAAATACCACTTATTGGCTTAACATGCCATTATAATCATATCATTTTCACCTTTTTAACTGTTATAGAGGCAAATTTTGTCTGATCTGTCTGAAAATTTTCATGCATGTTCAGAGTGATATTTCACATGTTCTGACTTGTTTTTAAGAAGGTCTGAGTCATTCATTAAAGAGATATAGGCTTTCGGGGGACACTTGGTAAAGGCTACATTTTGAAGTGACCCTATTATAGCTATCCAAATGAAGTAGTTCAACTTTTTCTGACAATTATTGATCTAGTGAGTCCAGAGAATTGTATTGCACTAGTTTTGAACATTATGATATGAAAATTATATGATCAGAGATGGAAAAGACCATTTACAGCCAATACAGGCAACATACCATAGGAAATATATGGTTTTAAAGCTTTTTAACAGTTATAGCGCCACCTATCGTCCGATCTCCATAACATTTTGCATGCTTGTTAATGATGTTATGACACATAGGCTGACCAATTTTTGTGAAGTTCTGAGTTTTCATTTAGGATTTATAGGCTTTTGAGTGTATTTTGCCACACCCATTTTATAAATGACCCTATTACAGCCATACAAATGCAAAAGTTCAACTTTTTTTTGATAATTATTGATCTAGAGAGTCCAGAGAATTGTCCTAGACTGGTCTGGTTCCGATCGGGCGAAAAACCTAGGACTAGTTCGCAAAAGTAGGTTTTAAACATATTCGTGAATATTTAATGAACGGTTTGATTGACAGCAATGGTTCTTGAGGCAAAGTTGTTCAGCATGAGCAGATCTATCAAATGATATGCATATTGTGTGAATGAGTGTAACACCACGTGATTACAGAGCCATAAAACTCGTTAGCGCCAACTAGTGGCCTATTTCTTTCAAAATTCTTACAGACCTCTAGGGCCATGAGACGAACATGCCCATCGAGTTTCGTTCCGATCGGCCTCCGTTAACCTTGTCTAATCGGTGCTCAAACTTCATTGGCCGATGGCGGCCATGTTTTTTGAGATACGCCAATGTCCTCATAGACATACATGGCACCTTGGGCCAAGACACTGCATACCAATTTTCAAGTCAATCGGACTAACGGTCAGGTGGTTATAGCCTGTTTTATGTTTTTTTCATGTTATAGCGCCACCATGTGGCCAATCGCCGCGATTTTTTTACCGTGACCTCAGATTGACCTCTTACACATGTGTACCAAGTTTGGTTAAAATACCTCTTTTACTTCTGGAGTTATAGCCATTTTAGTAAAATAGGCTCCTCCCACAATGTTAATTTTGCACCCCCTAGCGACCGTGAATCGAAATTTCAACTTTTTTTCGATAATTATTGATCTTCAGACTCCAGAGAACAATTCTGCACTGGTTTGGTTCCGATCGGGCGAAAAACCAGGGACTAGTTCGCAAAAGTATATTTTCAACAAAATTCAAAATGGCGGAAAATCTATCATGGCGGAAATAAAATCGGAGATATACGTTTTGTTCGTCAGGCGTCCAGCTTTCCAATGATATAAGACACTTGAGTCTAGGACTTACGGTCTAGGAGTTATGAGCAGTTTCGCGCTTTTGGTTGCTATAGCGCCACCTATGGGCCAATCGGGGTCATAATTTGATAACCTCTCCTCGATTTTTGTACTACCATATGGCAAAGTTTCAAAGCTCTAGCCCTTACGGTTTGGGCTGCACGATGCGTTTTACGGCGGAATAATAATAATAATAATAATAATAATAATTAAAGCTGCAAGCAGCATTTATCGGGGTTCAAGCAGTTAAGGCGTTTAAGGTTTTTAAGCACAAAAGCATCAAAAGTTATTAAGATTTATTTAGCAAGCATGTAACCACTGACATAATAGATGGAAAAGACCATTTACAGCCAATACAGGCAATTTGCCATGGGATATATATGGTTTTAAAGCTTTTTAACAGTTATAGCGCCACCTATGGTCCGATCTCCATAAAATTGTTTACTGTGACCTCAAATTGAACCCATACACATGTGTACTGAGTTTGGTGAAGATATCTCATTTACTTCTTGAGTTATAGCCATTTGAGTAAAATAGGCTCCTCCCACAACGATTTGCCACATTCTAGAATTATTTAATATGATTCTAGCATGATTTACTATCATATACCATGTTCCAGAATGATTTATTAGGATTCTAGCATGATTTACCTTGATACACCTCATTTCAGTATTATTTACTATGATTTACAATGTTTCTAGCATGATTAACCACATTACTAGCAATTATGTCAAGTGTCAGTGCAAATGAGGTGATGAACACTGACAAAATATTATTGTGTTATAATAGTTAGTTATATACGTGATTTTTAGTGTGTGTCCAAGTATGAATGCAAAAGCACATGTAAAATATTTCATTATTAAGTAGAATGGCCAGCAGAGGGCACTAGAAGACCACTTATTGGCTCACTTTCACTTTAAACCAGTTTTCTGCACTAAAGCAAACCAGTTTTTCCATGTTAACTCAATGCATGCTTACACACACACACACACACACACACACACACACACACACATACACACACAGCATAGTTAACCATGGTTTACCATGATATACCACGTTCTAGTATTATTTACCAGGAGATAAACGACAATCTAGTATTATTTACTTTGATTTACCATGTTTCTAGCCTGATTTATCACATTACTAGCAATTATTTGAAGTGTCAGTGCAAATAAAGTGATTAACACTGACAAAATATGATTGTGTTATAATAGTTATTGCTATATAAGTGATTTTTTTAGTGTGTATTCAAGTATGAATGCAAGCACATGTTGAAATATTTCATTAATAAGTAGAATGGCCAGCAGAGGGCAGTAGAAGACCACTTATTGGCTCACTTTCACTTTAAACCAGTTTTCTGCACTAAAGCAAACCAGTTTATCCATGTTAACTCAATGCATGCTTACACACACACACACACACACACACACACACACACACACACACACACATAAATGTTTCAGTGATATTGGTGTCACATTCACCTTCATCACATTCACCTTCTGTCTTCATCACATTCACCATCTGTCGTCATCACCTGCACCTGCTCCTCATCACCCTCCTCATCATCACCTGCTCCTCATCATCATAACCGTCACCTGTTGTCCTTGTCTTGATCTGTGTATTTAAGTTCCCCTCTCATCCATTATCATTGTCGGTTATTTTTTGTGCACTAGCACTCTGTTATGTTTGTTTTCATGTTGGAAAATAAAACCTTTGTTATATTTGTACCACACACACACACACACACACACACACACACACACACACACACACACACACACACACACACACACACCATCATTTATCATGATTTACCATGGCTGATACCAATACCAATATGAGAAAATGACTATTTTAAACAGCAGGGGGCAGTAAAATACCACTTATTGGCTTAACATGCCATTAATTCATATCATTTTCACCTTTTTAACTGTTATAGAGGCAAATTTTGTCCGATCTGTCTGAAAATTTTCATGCTTGTTCAGGGTGATATTTCACATGTTCTGACTTGTTTTTAAGAAGGTCTGAGCATTGATTAAAGAGATATAGGCTTTCGGGGACACTTGGTAAAGGCCAGATTTTGAAGTGAACCTATTATAGCTATCCAAATGAAGTAGTTCAACTTTTTCTGACAATTATTGATCTAGTGAGTCCAGAGAATTGTATTGCACTAGTTTTGAACATTATGATATGAAAATTATATGATCAGAGATGGAAAAGACCATTTACAGCCAATACAGGCAGTTTACCATAGGAAATATATGATTTTAAAGCTTTTTAACAGTTATAGCGCCACCTATCGTCCGATCTCCATAGAATTTTTCATGCTTGTTAATGATGTTATGTCACATATGCTGACCAATTTTTGTGAAGTTCTGAGTTTTTATTTAGGATTTATAGGCTTTTTAATGTATTTTGACACGCCCATTTTATAAATTACCCTATTACAGCCATCCAAATGCAAAAGTTCAACTTTTTTTTGATAATTATTGATCTAGAGAGTCCAGAGAATTGTCCTAGACTGGTCTGGTTCCGATCGGGCAAAAAACCTAGGACTAGTTCGCAAAAGTAGGTTTTTAACATATTAATGAATAATTAATGAACAGTTTGATTGACAGCAATGGTTCTTGAGGCAAAGTTGTTCAGGATGAGGAGATCTATCAAATGATATGCATATTGTGTGGATATTTGTAACACTACGTGATTACAGAGCCGTAAAACTCGTTAGCGCCAACTAGTGGCCGATTTCTTTCAAAATTCTTACAGACCTTTAGGGCCATGAGCCGAACATGCCCATTGAGTTTCGTTCCGATCGGCCTCCGTTAACCTTGTCTAATAGGTGCTCAAACTTCGTTGGCCGATGGCGGCCATGTTTTTTGAGATACGCCAATGTCCTCATACACATACATGGCACCTTGGACCAAGACACTGCATACCAATTTTCAAGTCAATCGGACTAACGGTCAGGTGGTTATAGCCTGTTTTATGTTTTTTTCATTTTATAGCGCCACCATGAGGCCAATCGTCGCGATTTTTTTACTGTGACCCCAGATTAAGCTCATACACATGTGTACCAAGTTTGGTGAAGATACCTCATTTACATCGGGAGTTATAGCCATTTTAGTAAAATAGGCCCCTCCCACAACGTACGTTTTGGCGCCCCTTAGCGACCGTGAATCGAAATTTCCACTTTTTTTCGATAATTATTGATCTTCAGTCTCCAGAGAACATTTCTGCACTAGTTTGGTTCCAATCGGGCAAAAAACCAGGGACTAGTTCGCAAAAGTAGATTTTTGACAAAATTCAAAATGGCGGAAAATCTATCATGGCGGAAATGAAATCGGAGATATACGTTTTGTTCGTCAGGCGTCCAGCTTTCCAATGATATAAGACACTTGAGTCTACGACATACGGTCTAGGAGTTATGAGCAGTTTCGCGCTTTTGGTTGTTATAGCGCCACCTATGGGCCAATCGGGGTCATAATCTCTGAACCTTTCCTCGATTTTTGTACTACCATCTGTCAAAGTTTCAAAGTTCCAGCTCTTACGGTTTGGGCTGCACGATGCGTTTTACGGCGGAATAATAATAATAATAATAATAATAATAAAAATCAGCACAATTACAATAGGGTTTCAGCACTTCGTGCTTGAACCCCTAAAAATCAGCACAATTACAATAGGGTTTCAGCACTTCGTGCTTGAACCCCTAAAAATCAGAGCAATTACAATAGGGTTTCAGCACTTCGTGCTTGAACCCCTAAAAATCCTTACAATTACAATAGGGTTTCAGCACTTCGTGCTTGAACCCCTAAAAATCAGCACTTCGTGCTTGAACCCAGGGGCGGAGTGGGACCAAAAAATCTACCGGGAAATTTCGTAGACCGCCGGCCCTCGGTGGTAAAAAACAACAAAAAAAAAAAAAAATAACAAAAACACAACGTTTGCTTAAAAATATAGTGTTGAATGAGAGAATATTAAATAGATTTTTTTTTGTTCCTCTATAGTTTTTTCACAACTTTCTAAAAGAGTAAAAAAATTGCGAGAGATGGATAACGGCAGTCAGAAGAACTCAGAAGAGAGAAATATACCGGTATGTCAATTTGTCATCACTCCCACAGACGCAGCATTAGAAACCCTCACAGCAGCATTAACTCGTTTTTTGTAATTTTATTAAATGTAATATAATATAAAATAGTGTTATAAATGTAAATACATATTTTTTTTTTTTTTTGAAAATATTAAAAAACTTTCCAGGATTTATGCGGATGATGACCGTTAAAACGTGTCATCATCACCCTGTTGAAAAGGGTCCATGGCATTTTCACGGTGACACGACACCTTGCTCGTTGAACAAGCGCAACATTCAGCATTCAATCAAATATTCTAAAAGATGTAGGCTATTATTAGCCTACTAATAAGGTTATTTCAACATAATATTTCGTTATTTCGACATTTATGTGCGTGCAACAAGCAAGATGTGCATTTGTAAATCCGGTAACGCGTGCATTGATTTTTAGTAATAAATTAGTGTTTTCTGACAGTGTCGGGTGTCGGCTGCAAAGATGAAGTTGACGATCGCCATATTCGTAGTGAACGCGCCTATAGAGAGAAATGCATGATTACGTAATCAGAGAGTAGCCTTTTTCTTTTCGTTTTGAATTATTTCGTTTAAATATATTTCAAGCTTTGTGTATTTGATGTGTTTCTCATGTCTGTGTGAGGCATTCACTGAGTTTCGTTAATTTAGTTCGGATGAGATGCGCTCAGTTAACGTGCAATGCAATTGACCGCGCGGGCGCCTCAATGATTAGGCTATATTGTCTGTTTGTTATATTTGCTTATTATTAAATCCAGGAAATTGGTTGATAAAAAAATGATTAAAATTAAGATACAATTTATACAAAACGAAATTCACTTTAATGAAAGGTTTTCTACAAAACAAAACTTAATGAAATGGTCAAAATCATGTCTGTCTGACCCACCCACTCCAAGTCTCTCGATATATAGCGCATCATATCTTACTTGTGCTGTTCACTTTTCATAAATAAACATAAATGGAAAATAAATGCCATTATAATATTTTAACAAATATGAAACCAAACGCGCTTATTTAATGGCTACAACAGTAGGCCTACAGACTCTCTATTTGTGCAAATTGCTGCACATTCATTTAATTCTGAATTTTGCACAAGTTGAAAGGCGTTTGTTCAAATCAAGTTCACGGATAATTGTGCGTGCATTTATTAATCATTATGATACTAAAATCATAAAAATGCTATGTACTAAAAATCAGATGAGCCCAGAATATGAACGCAACGTTTAATTACACGTTTCCTCCCATAGAAAACCATTAGGCCTATAAGAAAGCTTAATGTAGCTTAATGCAGATTAGAATGCCCCCTTATTATGTCGAAATAACGACTTATTATGTCGAAATAACGAGATATTATGTTGAAATAACGTCTTAATATCTCGAAATAACAAGATAAGTTTTCTTTTCTTTTTGCTTCAAAATGCGGTTCAGGGCTTCCATAGAGCCTACAGCCTGAATATAATTGCTTCCAGAAATTATTTTTGGGGGTGCTTTGGTCTTTCTTGGGGGTGCTGAAGCACCTGCTAGCCCCTCCCTCCCGCCCATGCTCAGCTCCACCTTTCAGTTTTCTTTTTTGCCTTTCCATCATTTAACTCACTCTCACGGACGTTAGACTTCCAAGACGTGACGAGGAAAAAGAGGTGTTCGGCGGCTTTTTACATCAAAGGCCGACCCGATTTTGGGAGGGGCCGCTCACTGATCCCCCTATGTTTTTGAAAATCCTATAGACATGGTTGGACCTGCCGAACGGTTTGAGCACTTTTATATACTGTGTTGAGCAGAGAGGCTGCACAGTTTGACCAGCGAGAAGCGGCCACACATCAGGCCGCCAGACGGTGTTGCTAAAATAACTCGCAATGTATAACTATTATCAGACCGGCCCTCGCGGCCTCAAAACACTACCGGCCCACCGGGAAAAGTCCCGACTCTCCCGATTGCCACTCCGCCCCTGCTTGAACCCCTAATAAAAATCAGCACAATTACAATAGGGTTTCAGCACTTAGTGCTTGAACCCCTAATAAAAATCAGTACAATTACAATAGGGTTTCAGCATTTCATGCTTGAACCCCTAAAAATCTGTACAATTACAATAGGGTTTCAGCACTTCGTGCTTGAACCCCTAATAATAAAAATCAGTACAATTACAATAGGGTTTCAGCACTTCGTGCTTGAACCCCTAATAAAAATCAGTACAATTACAATAGGGTTTCAGCACTTCGTGCTTGAACCCCTAATAATAATAATAAAAATCAGTACAATTACAATAGGGTTTCAGCACTTCGTGCTTGAACCCCTAAAAATCCTTACAATTACAATAGGGTTTCAGCACTTCGTGCTTGAACCCCTAATAAAAATCAGTACAATTACAATAGGTTTTCAGCACTTCATGCTTGAACCCCTAAAAATCAGGACAATTACAATAGGGTTTCAGCACTTCGTGCTTGAACCCCTAAAAATCAGGACAATTACAATAGGGTTTCAGCACTTCGTGCTTGAACCCCTAATAATAAAAATCCGTACAATTACAATAGGGTTTCAGCACTTCGTGCTTGAACCCCTAATAATAAAATTCAGTACAATTACAATAGGGTTTCAGCACTTCGTGCTTGAACCCCTAATAAAAATCCTTACAATTACAATAGGGTTTCAGCACTTCGTGCTTGAACCCTTAATAAAAATCAGTACAATTACAATAGGGTGTCAGCACTTCGTGCTTGAACCCCTAAAAATCAGGACAGTTACAAAAGGGTTTCAGCACGTAGTGCTTGAACCCCTAATAAAAATCAGCACAATTACAATAGGGTTTCAGCATTTCATGCTTGAACCCCTAAAAATCAGGACAATTACAATAGGGTTTCAGCACTTCGTGCTTGAACCCCTAATAATAATAATAATAATAAAAATCAGTACAATTACAATAGGGTTTCAGCACTTCGTGCTTGAACCCCTAATAAAAATCAGGACAATCTTAAATGGAAGCATTTTAGCACTTCGTGCTTGAACCCCTAAAAACCCTTACAATTACAATAGGGTTTCAGCATTTCATGCTTGAACCCCTAATTAAAGCTGCAAGCAGCATGTATCGGGGTTCAAGCATTTAAGGCCTTTAAGCACATAAGCATTTAAGACATTAAGATTTATTTAGAAAGCTTTTAACCACTGAAATAATAGATTGAAAAGTCCATTTACAGCCAATACAGGCAATTTACAATAGGAAATATATGGTTTTCAAAGCTTTTTAACAGTTATAGCGCCACCTATCATCCGATCTACATGAAATTTTGCATGCTTGTTTAGAATGTCATGGCACATATGCTCACCAATTTTCGTGAAGTTCTGAGTTTTTATTTAGGATTTATAGGCTTTTGAGTGCATTTTGCCATGCCCATTTTCTTTATGACCCAATATACCCATGCGAAAAATGCAAAAGTTCAACTTTTTTTTGATAATTATTGATCTAGAGAGTCCATAGAATTGTCCTAGACTCGTTTGGTTCCGATCGGGCGAAAAACCTAGGACTAGTTCGCAAAAGTAGGTTTTTAACATATTTGCAAATATTTAATGAACGGTTTGATTGACAGCAATGGTTCTTGAGGCAAAGTTGTTCAGGATGAGGAGATCTATCAAATGATATGCAAATTGTGTGGATATTTGTAACACCACGTGATTACAGAGCCATAAAACTCGTTAGCGCCAACTAGTGGCCGATTTCTTTCAAAATTCTTACAGACCTTTAGGGCCATGAGTCGAACATGCCTATCGAGTTTCGTTCCAATCGGCTTCCGTTAACCTTGTCTAATTGGTGCTCAAATTTCATTGGCCGATGGCGGCCATGTTTTTTGAGATACGCCAATGTCCTCATAGACATACATGGCACCTTGGACCAAGACACTGCATACCAATTTTCAAGTCAATCGGACTAACTGTCAGGTGGTTACAGCCTGTTTTATGTTTTTTTCATGTTATAGCGCCACCAAGTGGCCAATCGTCGCGGTTTTTTTACTGTGACCTCAAATTGACCTTTTACATATGTGTACCGAGTTTGGTGAAGATACCTCATTTACTTCTGGAGTTATAGCCATTTTAGTAAAATAGGCTCCTCCCACAATGTACGTTTTGGCGCCCCTTAGCAACCGTGAATCGAAATTCCAACATTTTTTCAATAATTATTGATATTCAGACTTCAGAGAACATTTCTGCACTGGTTTGGTTCCAATCGGGCGAAAAACCTAGGACTAGTTCGCAAAAGTAGGTTTTTGACAAAATTCAAAATGGCGGAAAAATGTGCATACCGGAAATGAAATCGGAGATATACGTTTTGTTTTCCATGAGGTCATGATAACAGTGATATAAGACACTTGAGTCTACGACATACAGTCTAGGAGTTATGAGCAGTTTCGCGCTTTTGGTTGCTGTAGCGCCACCTATGGGCCGATTTGGCTAAGTCCGTGAATCTGAGTAGCGAGCAATACTACACTTCGTGCTTGAACCCCTAATAAAAATCAGTACAATTACAATAGGGTTTCAGCACTTCGTGCTTGAACCCCTAAAAATCAAGACAATTACAATAGGGTTTCAGCACTTCGTGCTTGAACCCTTAATAATAAAAATCAGCACAATTACAATAGGGTTTCAGCACTTCGTGCTTGAACCCCTAATCAGTACAATTACAATAGGGTTTCAGCACTTCGTGCTTGAACCCCTAATAAAAATCAGGGCAATTACAATAGGGTTTCAGCACTTCGTGCTTGAACCCCTAATCAGTACAATTACAAATAGGGTTTCAGCACTTCGTGCTTGAACCCCTAATAAAAATCAGTACAATTACAATAGGTGTTCAGCACTTCGTGCTTGAACCCCTAATAATAATAAAAAATCAGTACAATTACAATAGGTGTTCAGCACTTCGTGCTTGAACCCCTAAATAAATAAAACATTAATAAATAAATAACATTTCTGTTGTCGGCAGATTTTGTAGACAAAAAACAATGCCTTCACAAAATTAGAAGAAGACAGAGTGAGAAAGAGCAAAGACAGGTTAAAGCCCATTCAACATTGCAAACATTGATTCAAAGTTCTAGAAAGCCAGCGGGTAAATTATTATATATAGAATATTTAGCAGACAGTTTTTCACACTTTAGTTAACTCCTGTAAATATATTTCCCATTATAATCAATTGCCTTAGTTGATACTAGTATCTATGTATAACATACATCATATTTCTAATATTTTAATAAGACCATATTAACATTATACATAATAAAAAGGTAATATACTATAAATTATCTAAATGAGTTCTAATCTAAATGAATAGTACCTTAGTATATTAGGTGGCTAAAGGCACACCCTGAAACATTTGCTTTTCACTACTCCCATAGTGTATGATTTCAGAAAAGCATATGTTTGAAAATTGATGAGCAACAGATTTTGTGTGAAAATAAATCATAAAGGTGGTTTGTTAGTTTAAAATCTTATTAATGTATGAGGTGGCAAGGAGGTACACACAAGGTAAAACCAGCACGGTACAAAAGACACACAGTATTGATACAAATAGCTCAATTAAAATGCTTTTAATAATGCATAAGTAGATACTTGTTCAAAACAATCACTTTAGCAAAGTTTATACTATTTTTGGGGTTATTTTGATAAATTAAATAATTAATGTTTGTTCAATAAATATACTGTTATCAAAATTTATTTAAAAAATACAGAAACAAAATTATTTTAAAAACTAAAAGATTATTGAGATTTTTGTATTTAAATTGCCACATAAGTCTAAAACATTTAAAAAAAACAAAATATTAGTACAGTATCAAATTAGTACAGAATCAACTTTGCTGTGATCAAGTCAAGGATCAGCCAAATTTCCAAGTCCATCATCAAAAACGTTTATGAAAAAAAGTGCTGAGCTGAATTTGTGCCATCGAGTGGTCTAAAAGAGAATTAAGTCAAATGTGCATTTTACCCTGGTGTGACTTTATAACTGTTGTAACCTACTATAATTTCAATTTATACTGTAACTGTATAATATTAAATTAAACGTCTTATACTTCCATTTAAGATGAGGCAGCTCAGAGAGTGCGGGAGAGCCCACTGAGCATCAGCCAAATCAGACAGTTAAACTGGCTGACAGTAAATAAATATGCTAGAGTGTGATAAGAAAGACAGACATTTAATTATTTAATTGGAAGAGTAATTATAACAACATAAATTGATTTAACACTAAATCCTAATTGTAATCTAATTGCCCATTATTATAAAAGAGTTGTTATTAATTCCCTATATTAAGATGATACTGCCTCAGAGTCAAACTCCTTATAGTGCCCCCTTTTTTGGTTTAAGTCACTGCCCCTTAAAATGTCTGTGCACGGCCCTGGACGCGAATGAGGCGAATTGACTAACACCGATTTATAATGCATCTGTCTTTTCTATCATTTCACTGTATCTCAGCATCGCGATGTAAAGTTAACGTTATTACTTTAACAGCAGCAGTAAAACTGTTTCTACTGTGATGGTTTAACATTGCAATCAATCCGTGGTTCAGCAGAGGCTGATATATAGGCTATATGACAATAGATGACATTGCGGCTAATTTATCTGATCCTGTCCATTAACTTTGATCCATGTACGGCTTTTCAGAATGTCACCAAGTACAAATATTTATGTAATATTTCAGCGCGAAAACTCTAGCTAGCTAGCAGGGAACAATGAAAAGGGTCCAGAGCAGCATATCATCATATTTTACAGGACCGTCACAAAAAAAAAAAAAAAAAAAACCAACATAAAACTGCAAATGAGAATGTTACTACTGGTAAGATGGACGGCAACTCCCAGCTTCAGCAGAACTCACAGTCCCAGGTTGACTCAAATGAACAAGGACCACAGTTGGGAAAGATAAGCTATTAGAGTAAAAATATTGCGTTAGGCTACTTCATGAGTTAATAAGAAAAAAGATTTTACAATTCCTGCAAATGCAGTGAAGAAGTTCATGTTCTCATGATTTATTTTTATGAATAAAAATGTTTCAAAACATCCCCCCCCCCCCTCTGTTTTTTTCTCATATCGCACCCTGTATATATATATATATATATATATATATATATATATATATATATATATATATATATATATATATGGGCTAGCCTATATATTTAAGTAGCGATAGTTCATTCTAAGTTTACTCAAGTGGAAGTAAACTCTAACCCGGAAGTAAATTACACCGTCGTGCGAAATCATAGATATATACACTAGATGTCGGACATGTAACCTATTTATGTCCGACACGGTCAGACATGTATTTATCATTGAGTCCAGAGAAAATGTAAGGTTTTGATATTAAGATAATCTACTTCTTTTTCAAAATATAATGCATAGTGTTAGTAGGCCTAAATTTATTAGTCCGACATCTAGTGTATATATCTATGACTTCGCACGACGGTGTAATTTACTTCCGGGTAAAGATAGGATCAGTCAAATGAAATACAATAAACGTACAAATAAATATTACAAATTAAAAAACGATCGGAAATGTCGTCCAATTTTCTAATACTATTATTTGATGACAACAATACATTTGGAAAACAAAATACAGCCATTTCTGCTTTTTTTCTTTTAAACAAAAAACAAAGCTGCACCCTTTTTTAAATTTCACCTTTCATTCCGAAATAGAATAATGAACGAAAAAGTACACGGACCGACCGAATACTTGGTCAATACTTGCTCTATCTTATAAAGAGTGACCGGTATAGGAAGAACTTATGATATGATCTGCATTGGTGGCCAAAAGTTTAAAATGTTTAGGATTTTTAATGTTTTTAAGGTCTCTAATGCTCAAAAAGGCTGCATTTATTTAATACATATTAATAATAATCAGCAAGAACAGTAATATTGTGAAATATTACAATGTAAAATAGCTGTTTTCTATGTAAATATATTGTCAAATGTAATTTTTTCCAGTGAATATACTCAAAGCTGAATTTTCAGCATCATTACTCCAGTCTTGTCACATGATCCTTCCAGAAATCATTCTCATATGCTGATTTGATGCTCAGAAACATTTATGATTTTTATCATGTGGAAAACTGTTCTTCTGCTTAATATTTTTGTGATTCATCATATGTTTGTGATAAATAAATCATGATACTTTTTCAGGATTTAGTTTAAAAAAAAAACGAAAAGTAAAAAGATATTTTGTAACATTATAAAATTATCTACTGTCACTATTGATCAATTTAATGCATTCTAACTAAATACAAATATTATTTTTAATGTTAAATATTAATGTCCACTAGTGTACACAAAAATATTAAACGGTTTTCAACATTGTTAATAATAGTAAATAGTTTCTTGTAAGGGCAATGAAATAAATTACATTCTAAACTATATTCAAATTAGGGCTGAACAATTTTGGAAAATAATCTAATTGCGATTTAGTTTTACCAATATTGCGATTGCGATGTAATATGCTATTATTTTTTAAGCTCTTTATCTTTTCTATTATTCAACAAAAACAAGCAAAAAATCATTGTAAAATAGGGAAGGGAATCTGTAGGCACCTCAAGAGCCGATCAAATGTTTTTCTTTAATTGATCTTATTAATAAAACTTAAAATAATGAATTACATAATTATAAGTAGGCCTACTTATAATAATTACACATTAAAAACTAAATTAATACAATTACATGTTAATAATTTAACAAATATAGCTTCAAAACAAATATAAAAAAAATATATATATATTACAAGCAATAAACAAAGAGTGCTTTCAGTATTTGAGTAGGCTGTCTGAACATTTTCATCTCTTTTGAAATTATAAGATGTGGTTTGTCCTGTCTGTTTAATAACTTAAGATATAACTGACTGTCACATTAATTTCGCGTCATAAAAGCATTTTTGAGATGCAAGTACATTTAACCACGTGGACGGAGTCGCTCACAGCCGCATGATCAAACGCTCTCTTTGCAAAGCGCGCGTGAGTATTTGAAATTGAAAGCAGCTTCTGTCGGTGATTTTCATATTTTTAATATATAAGCCAACTGCATTCCAAGACATATGATGCCTTCGTAGAACATTTGTAAGTAAATTACCGGCGGGCGAGACCGCGCATTACAAGAGTAACATCACGCAGACGCAGACCGCGCGCATCTCATATCTTGTTCAATGAAGCACGCGAATGTCCTTGTAATTCGCTTCAACTTTTCCGAACTTTATTAAAGATTATTTCTCGTAAGGTTGGAGTAGCGCGTGTGTGTGTGTGAGAGAGAGAGAGAGAGGAATTAGAAGCAAGCAGAATACGGTTGTTTATAAATCACACGTAGCGCCATCACATATGTGTTTAAAACTAAGCTCAGACATAAATCTGAAATTATCTTAATCGATACAGAATCGTTGGAGAGAATCTATAACACAATATCACATAAATTAAACAAACTGTTATTTCCTGTAGCCAGGCCTATAGCGTGCCAAGCTGATGCTTTATCTTCAGGTAATACAGACTGGTTTACTTACTCTCGCGTGTCACGTGACCAGAATCGCAGCTTTGCGGTTAAAAAAATCGCATTTCATCATATCGCGATATTATCGCAAATGCAATTAATCGTTCAGCCCTAATTCAAATAGAAAACAGTTATTTTAAATTGTAATAATATTTCACAGTATTACTGTTTTAATATATTTTTTATCAAATAAATGCAGCTTAAGTGACCATAAGAAAAAAACATTAAAAATCTTAAATATTCCAAACATTTGTTCCAGTGTATGTGTGATCTATGAGGAATATTTCCAAGGAAGTTAATAACTTGCTCCAAAAGATCAGTTCCTAAATCATCACGTCTTCCACGAAGAGGGTTGACCTGCTGCACAAGTTGTTCCATGACTCCTCCTGGAACGTTGAAGTGGTTGGCAGGAATCTTAACAGATTCTGGCCAGTTGAAAATTGTCTGAAAATCTTGGGGGTTAGTAACTTCTTCTGAAGCTGGAGAAATGTTTACATCTGCAACTGGCTCTTCATCTGCTCCAAAGATTCCACGTATCCCTGTCTGGTTTCGAGTTAACTGTGAGAGACATCCTCGGATGAAGAGCTGATGGGGAGACATGTACCGTTCAGTTCTCAGCTTGTGGTGGTTCCATTGATGAATGAACAGTTGGAGATCCCTGTTAATTCGAGGTATATACACATAATGTAATGCCCACAGGTGCATTTCATTGGTACTGTCAATTTTACCTTCACTTTCCAAAAGCATGAATAAGGCATAGTAAGTATTGGAGATGCCCCACCAAACGTCCCGCCACAATCTCTCGATCCTTTGGTTGTGTGTGCTCCTTCCTCTCAAAGCACTTCCTCTGGTGAATCCCCGGAAGACATTCATAAATAGGCAGACTGCATTATTCTCCCCTCCATTATCACAGCGGACTCTTGAAGGTAAACCATACTGGCCAATGGCTTCTACAAAACTGTGGAAAACTGTGTCACTGCGATTGTTGGAAGATGCCTTTAAGAATACAACAAGCCTGCTGTACCCGTCATTCCCACCATGTATGACAATCCTCCACCTAACAAAAAAAAAAAGGTATGTAAGGTACACTGAAAACTGATCAAATTACGTAACATTTATTCTGGTAGTCATCTCTAAAGATCTAAAGCCAAGTATGGATAAGGTGATGGAAATTAATGCTACTGGATTTATTTGTATTTGGCAGATAACATCTTGAGTGCCATCAATAATATTGTGCCTGTTACATTTCAATGAAACCTGAGTAAAAGAGTAAAATCTAATTAACAACAACAACAAAAAATTATTTGTTTGTTTTAGCAGTGTGCCACTGTCTATTTTTTACATGAAAGAAAAATAATAGAAGGACCATATACCTGATTAACTTATGATTACCATCCAAATGCCATAAGGAATTTGGCCCGGCAACCTGATAGACTCTTCTGTGCAGTCTACGTGTGGTGACTCTCTGGGCTGCTCCCTCTGGATTAGTCCTAATTAAACTTTGTCAGACTCTGTGCCGCTGCACTACAATACCCTGACCAGCCAGACGTGCCCAGACTGATTCTGCTCCAAGTTCATCATTTCCTCCAACTACTTCTCTGACTCTGTTATCAAGGTCAGAGTCGGACAGATCAGTGTATCTGTCTCTAAGTGAAATACTGAATTCCCTGTTGATAGAAGAGAGCAAATGTGAGATTCAAACCCAAGATAATTTTGTTGCCTTGTACTCAAATTCTCCTCTATATGTATAAGTTAATATTGTTTATAATCAGTCAATCAATCAAACAATCAATCAATCAATTCATTATCCTTAGGGTTTATCCCTAGCACTTTATAGTTTATATAATAAATATTTGCTGCTCAGTACTGAACACTGTTAATGTTTAAAGTCCCCATGAAATCAAAATTGACCCTATTTACTTTGTATATTACTAGTCTTGTGGTGAACAATTAATCCGTGAAAGTAAATATATAAAAAAAATTTTTTTTACCATGGTAATCTTTAATCAAAATCTGAAAAGTTACTTCCGGTCTGGAATGGCGTCTTTTTCTGATGACGTAGGTTTGACGGCTTGGGTTGAAAACACTTAACCACTCCCCTCAAACCGTTAGTCTGCTATGAGAGAGAGATTGAGAGGAGGAGCGCTAAGTAAAACCCTGCCCTCTGTTCAATATTCCGTTTCACTTGGAAATACGTCATAACACTGCAAAGTCGTTTGCAACTTCCGGTTCACAGGGACTTTAAAACTTTTTCAAACTGTTTGTTGAAATTAGGGGTTATGTGGGTTCGACACTTTTAGATGGAACAATGAAGCATAGTTACTGTGTGAATAACGTTTTTGAGTAGTTCAGAGTCAGACTTATTTATCCATGTGCTAAACCACATATACTCTGTAGGATCATGGGAGGGCTGGAACCTATCTCAGCATCTCAGGCCATAGGTGGGGGAAACACCCTGGACACGGGTTAATTTTGAACCTGCGATTGACCTAAGCTGCATGTCTGTGGATTGTGGGGGAAACCGGAGGACCCGGAGGAAACCCACAATGACAAAGGGAGAACATGAAGAGAGCCAGGACCTTATTGCTGTGAGGTGGCAGCACTACCCACTGAGCCATCATGCCACCACTTGCAATGGACTTATGTGCAACTTAAATCCCACGTACATACAGATCTAGATTTTTAGGTGATGCTGTACATAAAATTAACCCTGAATATTGCATTAAAATTTAAGATGCATTACTTCTCTGTACAATTTAAATGCATAAAGAGACTGCATGAACAACTAAGAAAAATAACCTCACCTTAAATGACGTTTCACAGTTCGCCTGGACACACACAAGATTTCTGCCATTTGTTTTGTAGAAAAATTATATTCTAGCAGAAAACGCAACTGTTCTTCGGTTATGGAGAATCGTGGACGGCCAGATGAGCCCCTTACCAAGGGAGCACTATAACCCTGGGGAACTAAGGATAACAGAAAAAAAAAACACTTAATAAAAAACAATTCACAATTAGTATTCAAAACGGTTATGCAAACCAAAACACATTAATATGATACATATTAATATTAACACATTTTGGAACATACCGTGCTGCTGAGTCGATGTTTCCACATGATCCAGAAACTCAGATACCTGGTCCAGCATGTCATTTGCCGTTTCTGGATCCAGCAATCTCCCTCTTGACCATACCACACTTCTGGCCATTGTCTGCATTCTGTAAAAGGGAAAATATATAATATAATATAATATAATATAATATAATATAATATAATATAATATAATATAATATAATCTAGTTATAAAAAAATCTAGTTTCTTCTACTTCAGTGGTGGCTGACTAACACTGTCATTAACATTAACTGTGAGCCTAGTTCTTACAATTAATTCAAAATAAATGCAAAGAAACAGATTGTCATATTACATTTTTATTCATAGAAAAATAATTACTGTCAGGACATATCATAAAACAAAGTGGTTAGGAAAAGTGCAAAGTGCTTAGGACTATACATACTGAATAATGTAACCTAAAGTTAAATGGAATTTAATTCATAATTACATTTGTTTATTAGCTATCCATTAAACATCCACTTGTATTCTAAGAGAGGACATTTTTCCATACCATGTTATGATTTCAAGTTGCATTAAGTCAGCCATCTTTCTTATAAATATAATGCCTTTTGGACATACCGTAATATCACAAGATTCAAATCTTCATTGTGGTTAGAAGAAGCCAGCTGCACGCAGTCTGAAAATGTTCTTTGGCAGTTTGCTAAAAAATTTCTAAGAGCCATGGTTATGGTTTCAGCTGTTGACTTTTGTAGCTACCTGAGAAAGAACGTAGGACAACTTAAAGGTGAACTAAGTAACTTTTTTTACCTTAACTGAACATCTTCGGAGTCATTGGAATGGTTATATTACTTATTTCGGGTTGAATGGTGGTCGTTTCGCACCCCCCTGGTGCCCGTGAGCGGCAAATACGCACTTGCAACTTTGAGCCGGCGGGCCGCCGGCGCCGGGAAGTCTCGCGTGATATCAGGTCTTGCGATGTAAACAATTGCTTTACGGCCAAAAGAAATCTGCTAAAATGCTGTCATTATTGCGCTCCCTCACGCTGTCCGAACCCGAATGAAGAAGACGTTTTAAAGAATGTCCCATCTGCTTTGATGTCGTTGATCTATAGCCTCTGGTGTCTGAGAATCACCAACGAGTTTTTACAACAGTGTTGTCAAATATCTATTCCGAAGCTGTGGGGGGAGCTCTAAAGAGAAACCTGCGAGCAAAAAGCGAGAATACAGCGAAGAAATCCCGAAGCTACTGAGTGCTGCTTTAAAAGAGTATAGGCGTGTTCGACATCGGCTGCGGCTGGATGTAACCGATCGGCGAGAGTAGCCGCGTGCAGGCGGGGAGGAGCTGCAAACGGAGACGTGAAGTCGGACACTTTCTGGTTCCCGTAGTGACCGCTCACGTGGTGTTTGCATACTTTACCACAGCTGAAGTGAAATAAATGCAATATTTGCCAAATAATGTTTCAGAGACATTTTCATTCAATACTTTATGTACTGCTTCATACAGCGTCTGTTTGAACAAGAAGTTAAACATAAGCTACTATCAATGAAGTGGAGTCTACGTTTTTTAATCAGTTTTAATTTGATAAACATAACACAATATAACATCGCAACGACATGAAAAAAGTGTTTACTGTTATAAAAAACTGATTTGTGAGCGTTAGAGGAACTAAGGTGTTCGGATAAACACGAAACACACGTGATCGTTGTCATGCAGTGAATCCGGCCAATCGTGGAACAGCTGTCATCATCAGCCCTCGTGCAGCCGCTCTTGAGAAGCTGCGCTGGCTGAGTTCTCCGGCTACTCTCGAATCACTCTCGCGGTACTTTGATGGCATACGTCACAGTCACGTGGCGTCGGCGCTGGATCAAGTCAGACAAAATTTCTAACCGCCATGCACTGCTTCAAGTCAGCCGCCGATCGGTCTGCGCAGAGCTGCATGAAGTCGAACAAGCCTTTTGACAAATCATGACACGAGTCTGACATCACATACAACGTACCCATCCCTCGTGAACTCTGATGTTTGCGCACGTATACCATTACGACATCCTTCATGAATAAACATGACGTCTGATGTTTGTATAGGTATATACCAACCAGAGACATACATACCATCGCGTCACATATGCAAATATGTCTCAAATACAGCAATTTCATTGGCTGCTGTGCGTGTTGTCGCGTTAACGCGGACAAACGGTGCATGTTGACGCGTTAACGCGAACAAACTGTGCGTGTTGATGCGGTCAAAATTCACGCGTTTCGTTTAAAGACTTTTGTCCCCGATCGCCTGCCATAATGTAAAGACGCGTTTACGCGCATCTGGAGGTCCTGCGGCGCGAATGAGGCGAATTGAGCGTCTGGCGCGATACGCGCGAGTGATTTGAGGGTGAGAGAGCACGCGCGCGCGAGAGAGAATTCTGATTAGTCCAGAGGATGTATCGCGTTTAGGCTAAAAATAGGTTCGCCGCTTATCGCGGTTTGGAAAGGAACTGCATTTTGCAGTACATTTTAAACAAGGAAATATAGCGATTTGGCATGAAACGTTGATGGAGCAGTGAATAGGTTCAGTACACAGCAAAATGACCAACCCGGGTTAAAATGACATGACAAAATCGCCTTTTAGAAAAGAGCTCTTCATATATATATATATATATACATATACATACAGTACATACAGTACATATACATATATATATACATATACATACATATACATACACATACATATATATACATACATATATATACATATACATACATATATATATATATATATATATATATATATATATATATACCAAGGTTATTATAGTTTTACTTTTTTAAATTAGTTTTTATTTTAATATCGTTTTCAATTTTGCTTTAAATTTAAGTTTAGTTTTAGTTAGTTTCATTAATGGTTTTGTTAGTTTTAGTTTAGTTTTTTATTTTGCAAACACATTTCTATTTAGTTTTTATTTTATTTAGTTTCAGTTTTAGTTTTAGTAATTCTAGTTTAGCAGAGCAAACAGAACACTTCCAGGGTAGACCAAAGCGAGATGCATAATTTCAGCAAAGTTTAATGTTTGCCGAGATTACAGTTAACTCTTGTGCAGACATCTTAATAATAAAAATTAAAATAATGGTTTGAGATTGAACAAAGCACCAAATAAATGGAACTTAAAAGTATACAAGAAAAAAAATACGATGAAAAATTCAGACA
The DNA here is from genome assembly GCF_949319135.1 of Squalius cephalus. NCBI lineage: Eukaryota > Metazoa > Chordata > Actinopteri > Cypriniformes > Leuciscidae > Squalius > Squalius cephalus. The sequence continues at coordinate 22,598,975 of NC_137133.1, read as the reverse complement.
AACTAATTCATATTAAAGATGAAATCTTGTTAAACATAGTTTACTTTTTTCAATGTAGCAGAGTGACACTGGTACATACAACAACAAAAAAACATCTCAATTAATCTGACAACCTGCTGTGAAGCCAGTGTGATTAAATAATGAAGTATCTAGTGTGTGAGTGTGTACATGTTTTTCTATCCCGGTGGGGACTTAAACCTAAATGCACACACACTCACGAGGACTCGTGTCACTGTGGGGACCTAAACTGAGGTAAACAAGCTTATAAATCATACAGAATGAGTTTTTTTGAAAATGTAAAAATGCAGAATGTTGTGTGTGATGGGTAGGTTTAGGGTTCGGGTTAGTGTGTGTGTGTGTGTGTGTGTGTGATGGGTAGGTTTAGGGTTCGGGTTAGTGTGTGTGTGTGTGATGGGTAGGTTTAGGGGTCGGGTTAGTGTGTGTGTGTGTGTGTGTGTGTGTGTGTGTGATGGGTAGGTTTAGGGGTCGGGTTAGTGTGTGTGTGTGTGTGTGTGTGATGGGTAGGTTTAGGGGTCGGGTTAGTGTGTGTGTGTATGTGTGTGTGTGTGTGATGGGTAGGTTTAGGGGTCGGGTTAGTGTGTGTGTGTGTGTGATGGGTAGGTTTAGGGGTCGGGTTAGTGTGTGTGTGTGTGTGATAGAAAGGTTTAGGGGTCGGGTTAGTGTGTGTGTGTGTGTGTGTGTGATGGGTAGGTTTAGGGATCGGGTTAGTGTGTGTTTGTGTGTGATGGGTAGGTTTAGGGTTCAGGTTAGTGTGTGTGTGTGATGGGTAGGTTTAGGGGTCGGGTTAGTGTGTGTGTGTGTGTGTGTGTGTAGTGTCCCGAGACATGTCTCCACATGGATAATAATATTATTAGCAGAAAATCTTTTGTAAAACGTCTCGGTTACTGATGTAACCCTCGTTCCCTTTCAGTCGCTCACGTTCGACGTAACGTCGACGTGACGACGTAATTGGGATCACTTCAGGGAGCCCTATCAACTTCGAGTGTCTACAGAACGAGCCAATGAACGTTGGCGTGCGTGAATCGCGTCACGCGCCCCCGCCCCGCCGCGCGGGTATAAACAGGAAGCGGGCGCACGCACACATTGTCTTTCACTTCGGAGCCGAGCTTTCGTTTGACTTCTGAACCTACAGACTGCTTACTGAGAACGAGAAGACTCTCATTCGTGTTGGTGTGACGGCGCGATCAGTGGTGGCCGCGAGCATTGCAGCTCTCAACTGCTGTTTTCACAGCACTGCTGTTTGTGTATTGTGTGTGTGTGTCGGTATCGGTGGGCGTTTCCCCTGTGTGTTATTCACACCACGGCTACCCCTGGGTGCCTCAGCACTGAAAGAGAGTTTCTATTTTTTTGTTTTCACTAAAAGAGCAACACAAGCGTGACCCTGCGTCTTTTTCAAGATGTCATTCCGCTTGTGCGTTTCTGGATGCCGTCGTTCCCTGGCGCCAGCAGATGGCCACAGCAGTTGCCTCTCGTGTTTGGGCATTCAACACGCTGAGGCAGCTTTTGTGGATAGTTCATGTTCCCATTGCGGGAATATGACTATCGCAGCGCTTAGATCGAGACTCGCTTACCTCAAGGGAGGTGCAGTCCCCTCGCCTATGCCCCGATCTAGTATCTATTCTGCCCCGCAGAATAGACCTACTTCGGTGCATGACCAGGGTGATCTGAGGATTACCGTGAGGGCTTCCCCGTCGAGTCATCCTCCGCGGGCCCCTCACGCCTCACAAGCGCTGTCGCCATTGGGGCTCCTTAGTGAACGTCTTGGTCCTTCTCCGGAACGGCCAACCGTTTCCTTTGGGGCTCCAGCTGACGATCAGATGTCGATCGCAGCGTCGGAGGGGGAGCTGTCCTCTGGAAATGACGACTCGGCTGCGTTGCCCCCCTCGGGGTGTGTAGCGTTGTCCGAGCCAGATCCAGAATGGACTGCTATGCTTTCCCGGGCCGCCGAGAAGGTCGGGCTTGCGTGGAATCCTCCACCACGTCCCGAACCTTCTCGGTTGGACGATTGGTTTCTCGGGGCGGGCCGTGCTGGTTCTCAGTGCGCCGCCCCGGTACCTTTCTTTCCGGAAGTGCATGAGGAGCTTTCTAGGACGTGGAAGGCACCGTATAGTGCCCGAAGCCGTTCTAGTGGCTCCTCACCCCTCGCCGGGGCAGCTAAGGGGTATGTGGATATCCCCCCAGTGGAGCGATGCAGCTGTGTCCGGCGTCCGCTTCCTCTTGGCGGGGTAATCCACGCCTCCCGTCCAAGGCCTGTAAGTTTTCGTCTGGTCTAACGGCGAAGGCTTACAAGGCCTGTGGACAGGCTGCTTCCGCCCTCCATGCCATGGCGCTCTTGCAGGTCCACCAGGCCCAGGCGCTCATGGACATGAACGAGGGTGGTTCTGACCCAGAGCTCCTCCGGGAGCTCCGTGTGGCAACCGACCTCGCCCTCCGGGCGACGAAGGAAACCGCACGTTCAGTTGGTCAGGCGATGTCCACCTTGGTGGTCCAGGAGCGCCACCTTTGGCTCAACCTGGCGGATATGAGGGACACCGATAAATATCGGTTCCTGGATGCCCCTCTTTCCCAGGTTGGGTTGTTCGGCGACGCGGTCAAGAGCTTTGCCCAACAGTTCTTGGCCGCACAGAAGCAGACGGAGGCCATCCGGCACATCCTGCCCCGGCGGACCGCTGCTGCTCCCACCCGTCCGCCGGCCGCAGACCCTCCGTCTACTCGTCGCCGAGGTCGGCCTTCTGCGGCGTCCTCCGCTCCCGCTAAGCCCCAGCAGCAGCAGCAACCATCCAGGCCTCAGCGCGGAGCAAGCCGTAGGAAGCCGACCCCGCCCGTCCAGGCCGCTGCCAAACCAGGAGGCAAGCGACGGTGCAAACGACCCTGAGACGGGCGGTCCGGAGGTGGATCAAGTTGCTCTTCAGGAGATGGCGAAGGCGCCACTCCTTCCCCCGGTGGAGGGCCGGGCGGAGAATCTTTTGTTTCCTTTTCTTTTTGTTCCGCCACTGACCCGTGGGTCAGTGGTACCCACATTTTCAAAAAAAGAGCAATTTCTGAAACCTCTGGGCCCCAAGAGGGCGCGCTTGGCAGTCAACGACGCCGCCATGCCTTGTCACTCCCGAGCCCCTCTTCCATCGCCAGCGAGCAGCAGTGGCTGTGTTCCGGACGTGCTGTCGCCTCCTCACACTCACTCTGCCCTTCGTTGGAAGCAGGTATGTGTTGCACCACACACTCAGACCCCTCTTCGGGCCGCTGTGCCGTCCGAGTCGGGTCCCTGCATTCCGCCGCGCTACCCCACCCCGGGTACGTCTGTGGTGCCGTTAGTCCCGCTTGCTCGGTCTCTGGGAGCCTGGTTAACGCTTCCCAGCCCGTCTCGCTGGCTCATCCGTACCATCAGACTCGGCTATGCGATTCAGTTCGCCCGGCGTCCCCCTGCTTTCAAGGGCATTCTGTTCACCCGTGTTCTGGCGGACAGTGCCCCTGTGCTCAGGGCCGAGATCGCAGTCCTACTGGCGAAGGACGCGATCGAGCCGGTCCCTCCAGCCGATATGAAGACCGGCTTCTACAGCCCGTACTTCATTGTACCCAAGAAAGGTGGTGGGTTACGACCAATCTTGGACCTGCGCGTCCTGAACCGGTCCCTTCACAGGCTACCGTTCAAGATGCTGACGCAGAAACGCATTTTCAAATGCATCCGTCCCCAAGATTGGTTTGCAGCGATCGACCTGAAGGACGCGTACTTTCATGTCTCGATTCTCCCTCGACACAGACCGTTTCTTCGCTTTGCGTTCGAGGGACGGGCATATCAGTACAAGGTCTTACCCTTCGGGCTGGCCCTGTCGCCCCGCGTCTTCACGAAAGTCGCGGAGGCGGCCATTGCTCCCATGTGCGAGCGTGGTGTTCGCATTCTCAACTACCTCGACGATTGGCTTATTCTGGCCCAGTCGAGAGAGCAGTTGTGCGAACACAGGGACATGGTGCTCAGTCACCTCAGCCACCTAGGGCTTCGGGTCAACTGGGAAAAGAGCAAGCTCACCCCCGGGCAGAGGATCTCTTTTCTCGGTATGGAGTTGGACTCGGTCAACATGACAGCGCGCCTCACCGAGGCCCGTGTCCAGTCAGTGTTGAACTGCGTGAGCACGCTCAGACGCAGAACAGCGGCACCACTGAAACTCTTTCAGAGGCTCCTGGGGCATATGGCATCTGCAGCCGCGGTTACGCCGCTCGGATTGCTTCATATGAGGCCGCTCCAATACTGGCTCCACGATCGAGTCCCGAGATGGGCGTGGCAGAGCGGCTCGTGCCGGGTCCAAGTGACTCCGCACTGTCGCCAAACTCTCAGCTTGTGGTCGGACCCTTCGTTCCTGCGGGCAGGTGTTCCCCTGGAACAAGTGTCCAGGCACTCTGTGGTCTCCACGGATGCCTCTGCCACCGGCTGGGGGGCCACGTACAAGGGGCATGCAGCTTCAGGTCTGTGGACGGGGCCTCAACTGCATTGGCACATCAACTGCCTCGAGTTGTTAGCAGTACGTCTTGCACTGAGCCGTTTCAAAACGCTGCTACTAGGCAAGCACGTACTGGTCCGTACGGACAGCACTGCGACCGTTGCGTACATCAACCGCCAAGGTGGTCTACGTTCCCGCCGCATGTCACAACTCGCCCGCCATCTCCTCCTCTGGAGTCAGAAGCATCTGAGGTCGCATCGTGCCGTTTACATTCCTGGCCTTCTCAATCGTGCAGCCGACGAGCTCTCACGTCAGCAGGTGCTGCCGGGAGAATGGCGACTCCATCCCCAGGTGGTCCAGCTGATTTTCAGGCGCTTCGGGACCGCACAGGTAGATCTGTTTGCCGCTCCGGACACGTCTCACTGCCAGTTGTTCTATTCCCTGACCGAGGGGACCCTCGGCTCGGATGCTCTGGCACACAGCTGGCCCCGGGGCCTACGCAAGTATGCATTTCCCCCAGTGAGCCTACTTGCACAGACCTTGTGCAAAGTCAGGGAGGACGAGGAGCAGGTCTTGTTAGTTGCGCTGTATTGGCCCAACCGGACCTGGTTCCCGGAACTAGTGCTCCTCGCGACAGCCCCTCCCTGGCCCATCCCTCTGAGAGAGGATCTGCTCTCTCAGAGACGGGGCACCCTATGGCACCCGCGTCCAGACCTCTGGAAACTCCATGTCTGGTCCCTGGACGGGACGCGGAGGTTCTAAGTGACCTACCCCCTGCGGTAGTTGACACCATCACTTCCGCTAGAGCCCCCTCTACGAGGCGCCTCTATGCATTGAAGTGGAACCTGTTCGTTGACTGGTGCTCCTCTCATGAGGAGAACCCCCGATCTTGCTCGATCAGAGCCGTGCTTTCCTTCCTGCAAGAAGGGCTGGAGCGAAGGCTGTCTCCCTCCACCCTTAAAGTGTATGTTGCCGCTATTGCTGCACATCACGATGCTGTTGATGGTAAGTCTTTGGGAAAGCATGACCTGATCGTCAGGTTCCTGAGGGGAGCAAGGAGACTGAATCCTCCTCGCCCACTCTCTATACCCTCTTGGGATTTGTCTCTGGTCCTTTCGGCACTTCAGAGACCACCCTTTGAGCCTCTGCAATCAGCTGAGTTAAAAATTCTGTCCTGTAAGACAGTACTCCTGGTTGCATTGGCCTCTATCAAGAGGGTAGGGGACCTGCATGCATTTTCGGTCGACGAATCGTGCCTAGAATTCGGCCCGGATAACTCTCACGTCATCCTGAGACCAGGGACCAGGTAGTGAACCTGCAAGCGCTGCCTTCGGAGGAGGCAGACCCAGCCCTGGCTTTTCTCTGTCCCGTTCGCGCTCTGCGTCTGTACGTGGACAGAACGCAAAGCCTCAGGACCTCAGATCAGCTCTTCGTCTGTTACGGAGGCCAGCAGAAAGGGAAGGCTGTCTCCAAGCAGAGGATGGCCCACTGGATAGTGGATGCCATCGCCTTGGCTTACGAAGCCCAAGGCGTGCCCTGCCCGCCTGGGTTGAAAGCCCACTCCACTAGGAGTGTCGCTTCTTCCTGGGCGCTGGCACACGGCGCCTCGCTGACAGACATCTGTAGAGCTGCGGGCTGGGTGACACCTAACACGTTCGCTAGGTTTTATAGCTTACGTGTTGAGCCTGTTTCTTCCTGTGTGCTCGCTTCTACTAGCCGGTAACACCGAAGTTCCCGCTCTAGTGTCGGCTTGCTGCGCCACTCCCTTCCTAGGAACGGATACGTGCGCTTTTTACTCCAGTCGAGTTCCCCACTTGGCGAACCCTGTGAGTTCCTCCGCACCCCTTCGGCAGTCGGACGTTGCGGAGCGTCCGACGCCAGGCCTAGTGCTTGGATGCTTGTGTAACTTGTGCTAGGCTGGGTTCCATATGTGGTGATCCCTGCGGCGATCCCATATGTGTATTCCTCCACGACCAGCTCCCTGCGGTGAGCCCGTGTCTTCCCTCGGCAGAGTCTGCTCTGCCGTCACTGTCGGTGTAGTCTCCCCCTTCGGCTGGAGCCACCCTAGTGACATTCCATATGTCGCACTGCCCCTTCGGCCAGTCCATATGTGTATTCTCCACATGTTACCTCCCTTCGGGCAGGATGTGGCTCCGCAGCGTTCTTTCCCCTGGAGAGGTACGCTTTCCCAGTGTTATCCAAGAGTTCCGCTGTGTGGGGTGTAATGGAACAGCAGTTGAACTCCCTCTACGCAGGTCTTCCGCCCCAACAGTTGGGGGTCTGAGAGTCTTGCGTAGGGCGCTGGATGTGGCAGCAACCGTGGCGTTTTCCATGGGATCCCAATTACATCGTCACGTCGACGTTACGTCGAACGTGAGCGACTGAAAGGGAACGTCTCGGTTACTGATGTAACCCTCGTTCCCTGAAGGAGGGAACGGGAGACATAACGTCCCGTCGCCACCGTTGCTGACCATCGCTGCATGGCCGTCACAAATCTCGGCTCCTCAGCGAAAAACAATGTGTGCGTGCGCCCGCTTCCTGTTTATACCCGCGCGGCGGGGCGGGGGCGCGTGACGCGATTCACGCACGCCAACGTTCATTGGCTCGTTCTGTAGACACTCGAAGTTGATAGGGCTCCCTGAAGTGATCCCAATTACGTCGTCACGTCGACGTTACGTTGAACGTGAGCGACTGAAAGGGAAACAAAGATAACAACAGCACCTTGCAGCCTGTCAACCTTTCATGAAAGCATGACATCTCAAACATACAGTAGGCTTACATAGCGGCGTACGGGTATGTTTGTGCTTGACGGACTTGTTTTACTGTTGCACCCGCGTCTCGCAAATGAAAGGACATTCTAAAAACGCTGCGCTCAAGTTAAAAGTTCAACTTACGTCTCATTACCTTGAGTTATTATTTCCCATTCCACTGCCAGAGACGCATCCTTTATGAACAGCCGCTTAGGACTAGCGATGTGTTCGCTGGTCCTTCATTGAGCGCGTCACAGGACAGCGGTTAATCGCCTCAGCAACTTCACGTGCGCGAAGCGCAATATACAGGCATTTCCCTACACAGCCACAGGTCAGACTTTCCACCAAAGTAAAGAGCTTATTAAATACGAAAACGATTATTTATTTTTGCTAATTATTTTATTTCAGTTAGTTTTTCAGTAACTGTTGTTAGTTTTGTTTAGTTTTAGTTTTTCATTTATTATGAATTTTTAATTTTATTTCAGTTTCCCAGATAGCACAGACTATTTGATGTGCATTTTACATCTGGAAGACGTATTTTTAAGAGTGTTTGCTCACAATGTATGTTAAACTGACATCTTCTAAACGTCTATTTGACATCTGACAGGAAACGTCCTATAGACGTATTGCAGATCAGCAAACTCTTAAAAATACGTCTTCCAGATGTAAAATGCACATCAAATAGTCGGTGCTATCTGGGTTACGACAATGTTTTTTGACCAATAGTTTTAGTCTTAGTTTCAGTTTTCGTTTACGAAAATAACCTTGATACATATATATTGTTACAAAACGGCTCCGAGACTCGAAGGTGAAGATCCAAATGCAGTTTATTTACAGAGTAGTCGTACAGGCAGGGTCATCAACAGCGAACAGATCAAAGGAGGAAACACAGAGAATATCCAAATAACAGGCAGAGGTCAGGGCAGGCAGCAATAATCAGTGTCCAATAAACAATCCGAGTCAGGCCAGGCAGAGAAACGATCAGGAAACGGTGAAACAGTCCAAGGTCAGCAAAACAAGAATCACACACGGGTAAATAACGCTCAGAAATGTAGTAACAGTAAAACAAGACTTTGCTCTGAGTGAATGTGAAAACCAGGTATTTATGGTGAGTGAAACAAGATGATAAGACACAGATGAATGAGATGATGAGTGTTAGGGTTAGGGTTTTAACTGTTACACAAGTTAAAAGTTAGTGTATGTGTGTGTGTGTGATGGGTAGGTTTAGGGTTCGGGTTAGTGTGTGTGTGTGTGATAGAAAGGTTTAGGGGTCGGGTTAGTGTGTGTGTGTGTGTGTGTGTGTGTGTGTGTGTGTGTGTGTGTGTGTGTGTGTGTGTGATGGGTAGGTTTAGGGGTCGGGTTAGTGTGTGTTTGTGTGTGATGGGTAGGTTTAGGGTTCAGGTTAGTGTGTGTGTGTGATGGGTAGGTTTAGGGGTCGGGTTAGTGTGTGTGTGTGTGTGTGTGTGTGTGTGTGTGTGTGTGTGTGTGTGTGTGTGATGGGTAGGTTTAGGGGTCGGGTTAGTGTGTGTGTGTGTGTTATGGGTAGGTTTAGGGGTCGGGTTAGTGTGTGTGTGTGTGTGTGTGTGTGTGTGATGGGTAGGTTTAGGGGTCGGGTTAGTGTGTGTGTGTGTGTGTGTGTGTAGTGTCCCGAGACATGTCTCCACATGGATAATAATATTATTAGCAGAAAATCCTTTGTAAAAACAAAGATAACAACAGCACCTTGCAGCCTGTCAACCTTTCATGAAAGCATAATTTCAGCAAAGTTTAATGTTTGCCGAGATTACAGTTAACTCTTGTGCAGACATCTTAATAATAAAAATTAAAATAATGGTTTGAGATTGAACAAAGCACCAAATAAATGGAACTTAAAAGTATACAAGAAAAAAAATACGATGAAAAATTCAGACAAACTAATTCATATTAAAGATGAAATCTTGTTAAACATAGTTTACTTTTTTCAATGTAGCAGAGTGACACTGGTACATACAACAACAAAAAAACATCTCAATTAATCTGACAACCTGCTGTGAAGCCAGTGTGATTAAATAATGAAGTATCTAGTGTGTGAGTGTGTACATGTTTTTCTATCCCGGTGGGGACTTAAACCTGAATGCACACACACTCACGAGGACTCGTGTCACTGTGGGGACCTAAACTGAGGTAAACAAGCTTATAAATCATACAGAATGAGTTTTTTTGAAAATGTAAAAATGCAGAATGTTGTGTGTGATGGGTAGGTTTAGGGTTCGGGTTAGTGTGTGTGTGTGTGTGTGTGTGTGTGATGGGTAGGTTTAGGGTTCGGGTTAGTGTGTGTGTGTGTGTGATGGGTAGGTTTAGGGGTCGGATTAGTGTGTGTGTGTGTGATGGGTAGGTTTAGGGGTCGGGTTAGTGTGTGTGTATGTGTGTGTGTGTGTGTGTGTGTGATGGGTAGGTTTAGGGGTCAGGTTTGTGTGTGTGTGTGTGTGTGTGTGTGTGTGTGATGGGTAGGTTTAGGGGTCGGGTTAGTGTGTGTGTGTGTGTGATGGGTAGGTTTAGGGGTCGGGTTAGTGTGTGTGTGTGTGTGTGTGTGTGTGTGATGGGTAGGTTTAGGGGTCGGGTTAGTGTGTGTGTGTGTGTGTGTGATGGGTAGGTTTAGGGATCGGGTTAGTGTGTGTGTGTGTGTGTGTGTGATGGGTAGGTTTAGGGTTCGGGTTAGTGTGTGTGTGTGTGATAGAAAGGTTTAGGGGTCGGGTTAGTGTGTGTGTGTGATGGGTAGGTTTAGGGGTCGGGTTAGTGTGTGTTTGTGTGTGATGGGTAGGTTTAGGGGTCGGGTTAGTGTGTGTGTGTGTGTGTGTGTGTGTGTGTGTGTGATGGGTAGGTTTAGGGGTCGGGTTAGTGTGTGTGTGTGTGTTATGGGTAGGTTTAGGGGTCGGGTTAGTGTGTGTGTGTGTGTGTGTGTGTGTGTGTGTGTGTGTGTGTGTGTGATGGGTAGGTTTAGGGGTCGGGTTAGTGTGTGTGTGTGTGTGTGTGTGTGTAGTGTCCCGAGACATGTCTCCACATGGATAATAATATTATTAGCAGAAAATCAATAATATGTAAAAACAAAGATAACAACAGCACCTTGCAGCCTGTCAACCTTTCATGAAAGCATGACATCTCAAACATACAGTAGGCTTACATAGCGGCGTACGGGTATGTTTGTGCTTGACGGACTTGTTTTACGGTTGCACCCGCGTCTCGCAAATGAAAGGACATTCTAAAAACGCTGCGCTCAAGTTAAAAGTTCAACTTACGTCTCATTACCTTGAGTTATTATTTCCCATTCCACTGCCAGAGACGCATCCTTTATGAACAGCCGCTTAGGACTAGCGATGTGTTCGCTGGTCCTTCATTGAGCGCGTCACAGGACAGCGGTTAATCGCTTCAGCAACTTCACGTGCGCGAAGCGCAATATACAGGCATTTCCCTACACAGCCACAGGTCAGACTTTCCACCAAAGTAAAGAGCTTATTAAATACGAAAACGATTATTTATTTTTGCTAATTATTTTATTTCAGTTAGTTTTTCAGTAACTGTTGTTAGTTTCGTTTAGTTTTAGTTTTTCATTTATTATGAATTTTTAATTTTATTTCAGTTTCCCAGATAGCACAGACTATTTGATGTGCATTTTACATCTGGAAGACGTATTTTTAAGAGTGTTTGCTCACAATGTATGTTAAACTGACATCTTCTAAACGTCTATTTGACATCTGACAGGAAACGTCCTATAGACGTATTGCAGATCAGCAAACTCTTAAAAATACGTCTTCCAGATGTAAAATGCACATCAAATAGTCGGTGCTATCTGGGTTACGACAATGTTTTTTGACCAATAGTTTTAGTCTTAGTTTCAGTTTTCGTTTACGAAAATAACCTTGATACATATATATTGTTACAAAACAGCTCCGAGACTCGAAGGTGAAGATCCAAATGCAGTTTATTTACAGAGTAGTCGTACAGGTAGGGTCATCAACAGCGAACAGATCAAAGGAGGAAACACAGAGAATATCCAAATAACAGGCAGAGGTCAGGGCAGGCAGCAATAATCAGAGTCCAATAAACAATCCGAGTCAGGCCAGGCAGAGAAACGATCAGGAAACGGTGAAACAGTCCAAGGTCAGCAAAACAAGAATCACACACGGGTAAATAACGCTCAGAAATGTAGTAACAGTAAAACAAGACTTTGCTCTGAGTGAATGTGAAAACCAGGTATTTATGGTGAGTGAAACAAGATGATAAGACACAGGTGAATGAGATGATGAGTGCTGATGAGTCCGGGCAGTGAGTTATGGGAAATGTAGTTTATGAGGAAGTGATCCTAGTCTATTGTGGAGCGCCCTCTGGTGGCTCTCGAGGGCACTCTAGCTGGTTATCGTTACATAGCCCCTCCCCAAAGAGCGGCTTCCAGATGCTCCAAAACTGTCCAGGTGGGAGGTGGCCCGGAGGCGGATCCGGGGGCGGGATGGAGGGCCAGGTCCGTGGAGCGGAAGAGGACCTTGAGACTGCGGTAATACGGGAGGCCAGGACAGAGCAGGCAGTGCAGGCGACCAGGGCGGAGCAGGCAGTGCAGGCGACCAGGGCGGAGCAGGCTGTGCAGGCGGCCAGGGCGGAGCAGGCTGTGCAGGCGGCCAGGGCGGAGCAGGCGGAGCAGGCTGTGCAGGCGGCCAGGGCGGAGACGACCCTTCAGGCGGCCAGGGAGGAGACGACCCTTCAGGCGGCCAGGGAGGAGACGACCCTTCAGGCGGCCAGGGAGGCGACCATGGCACAGGAACAGACACCGGCTCAGGAACAGGAACAGGCTCAGGGACAGGAACAGACACCGGCTCAGGGACAGGAACAGACACCGGCTCAGCGGCGACCATCTTGTCCGAAGACACTGGCTCGGCGGAGACCATCTTGTCCTGAGACACTGGCTCGGCGGAGACCATCTTGTCCTGAGACACTGGCTCGGCGGAGACCATCTTGTCCTGAGACACTGGCTCGGCGGTGGCCATCTTGTCCGAAGACACAGGCGTGGTTTCGGCCATCTTGTCCGAAGACACAGGCGTGGTTTCTGCCATCTTGTCCGAAGACACAGGCGTGGAGTCGGCCATCTTGTCCGAAGACACAGGCGTGGAGTCGGCCATCTTGTCCAAAGACACAGGCGCAGAAAGAGGAAGAGGAACAGATTCAGGCTCAGTATCAGGATCAGATTCAGGCTCAGGAACAGATTCAGTCTCGGCGGGACGAGACTCTTGACGGGCGGACGTGACGTGAAGCTCAGTCTCTGGATCGGCTGACGTGACGTGAAGCTCAGTCTCTGGATCGGCAGAAGTGACGTGAAGCTCAGTCTCTGGATTGGCAGAAGTGACATGAAGCTCAGTCTCTGGATCAGGATCAGCGCGCTCGGAGCTTGACGGGACCAGCGGCGGCGAGGGCTTTGAGCTGGGTAGGACCAGCGGCGAAGAGGACACTGAGCTGGACAGGACCAGCAATGAAGAGGGCTCTGAGCTGGACAGGACCAGCGGCGCAGAGGGCTCTGGGCTGGACGAGACCAGCGGTGAAGGCTCTAGCTTGGCGGGCATGTCGCTTGCTGTCTCAGGCGCGGCGGGCATGACGCTCTCAGTCTCAGGGGCGGCGGGCATGACGCATACTGCCTTGGCTTCGGAAGATTTGGCGTGAAGTGCGGGCTCGGCTGGACTGGCGTGAAGTGCAGGCTCGGCTGGACTGGCGTGAAGTGCAGGCTCGGCTGGACTGGCGTGAAGTGCAGGCCTGGCTGGACTGGCGTGAAGTGCAGACGGTGACATGGCGTGCCACGGAAGGAAGCTCTCCAGACATCTGGAGAGTGCCTCTCTCCAATCCAGACCGGAGAGATTGGGGAGCTCCCTCGGGTCGACCTCCTTAGCCCCCAGCCGGTAACACAACTTAATTGCCTCGTCACCCAGAGAGCAAGAGGCAGCGAGAGGAACAAACCCCCAGGTGTACTGGAACAGATCGAGGCTATCCAGGGCCAAGGCTGCGATCTGTCCAGCGAACTCCCGGCTCATGCTGGGAAGATCAGGCGAGATCCGTACTGCTGGATTCCTGGAGGTCATAGCTGCTGGATCTGGGTGTGGCGAAGTCTTCTGTTACGAAACGGCTCCGAGACTCGAAGGTGAAGATCCAAATGCAGTTTATTTACAGAGTAGTCGTACAGGCAGGGTCATCAACAGCGAACAGATCAAAGGAGGAAACACAGAGAATATCCAAATAACAGGCAGAGGTCAGGGCAGGCAGCAATAATCAGAGTCCAATAAACAATCCGAGTCAGGCCAGGCAGAGAAACGATCAGGAAACGGTGAAACAGTCCAAGGTCAGCAAAACAAGAATCACACACGGGTAAATAACGCTCAGAAATGTAGTAACAGTAAAACAAGACTTCACTCTGAGTGAATGTGAAAACCAGGTATTTATGGTGTGAGTGAAACAAGATGATAAGACACAGGTGAATGAGATGATGAGTGCTGATGAGTCCGGGCAGTGAGTTATGGGAAATGTAGTTTATGAGGAAGTGATCCTAGTCTATTGTGGAGCGCCCTCTGGTGGCTCTCGAGGGCACTCCAGCTGGTTATTGTTACATATATATATATACATATACATATATATATATACATATATATATATATATATATATATATATATATATATATATATATATATATATATATACATATACATATATATATATATATATATATATATATATATATATAAACATACATATATATATATATATATATATATATATATATATATATATATATATATTAGGGCTGGGGGAATTAACGCGTTAATTTTTGCGATTAATTTGAAATGTTTAACGCGTTAAAAAAAAATAACGCAATTAACGCAGCACCCCCACTTCCGTGTTTGTATAGTGTGTGTGTCGGCGCGCTCTGTCGTTAACGGCCCAGCGGCGCGCTCTCCGTTCCGTGTGTGTGTGTGTGTGTGTGTGTGTGTGTGTGTATGTGTATGTGTGTGTGTGTGTGTGTGTCGGCGGCTCTGTCGTTAACGGCCCAAACGCTCCAATCATGTACCGAGCACTGGAAAAGTAAAGTCCACTCAAATAATGTGAAATTTCTCTGTAGACTTCTGTTTGCTGAGCTGGTATAGTCATGCTGGGCAACAATGGTAAAAGCTCTGATCACATGCTCTGGTAATAGTAGCTTTGTAAGACTATATTTTATTTTGATAATTAGTAGAAAAAAAATAATAATTGTGGTGTATTGGATGGTGTAATCTGTTAAATTGATTATGTTGATTGATTATTGAAAAATAATAATATATTGATATATTCATGTTTAATATTATTTTAATATAGGGCGATTTTCTGTTCCTTTTTTTCATGTGTTGTTTAATTTAATTAGGTGATTGTAAGTTTAAATATTGATGATTACAAGCTTGGTGGAAATGCAATTAATTGCAATTAATTACAGCAAATTGTGCAATTAATTAGTTTTTTTTTTAATCGATTCCCAGCCCTAATATATATATACAGTGCTATGCATAAGTTTAGACACCCATACTAAAGTTGACTAAAAAGAGGAATAAAAAAAGCATCTTTTGGAAGCTGTACTTAATGCCTTAATTTAAAAAATTAGGAAAAATCCAACCTTTAAGGACACCAATTTTCTTTGTGAATGAATAATGTATCGTAAATAAATAAATGTTCTTCCTTAAAATACAGGGTGCATAAGTTTGGACACCCCTATGTTAAATTCCCATAGAGGCAGGCAGATTTTTATTTTTAAGTATTTTTTTTATTTATTTTTTTAGGATACTATGCATCCTGATAAAGTTCCCTTGGCCTTTGGAATTAAAATAGCCCCACATCATCACATAGCCTTCACCATACCTAGAGATTGGCATGGTTTTATTTCAGTTAGCCTAATAGCTAGTTTGATTTGCATTGAGAGATGATCTTATGGAAAGTACCCCATGCCAATCTCTAGGTATGGTGAAGGCTATGTGATGATGTGGGGCTATTTTAATTCCAAAGGCCAAGGGAACTTTATCAGGATGCATAGTATCCTGGATCCATGAAGTAACTGGCCTTTAAAAATAAAAATCTGCCTGCCTCTATGGGAATTTAACATAGGGGTGTCCAAACTTATGCACCCTGTATTTTAAGGAAGAACATTTATTTATTTACGATACATTATTCATTCACAAAGAAAATTGGTGTCCTTAAAGGTTGGATTTTTCCTAATTTTTTAAATTAAGGCATTAAGTTCAATTTCCAAAAGATGATTTTTTATTCCTCTTTTTAGTCAACTTTAGCATGGGAGTCTAAACTTATGCATAGCACTGTATATATATATATATATATATATATATATATATATACATATACAGTGAATGTATATGTAACACATATATAGTAAACAACAGTAATAAAACAATAAAACAATGTAACACAGTATAAGTAATGATGATTATGTCATCATCAATAAATACCCACTTACCCAACGGAATACACTTATCCACAGAATTTCTATTACCTTTTTTAGTCATAATAATGACTGTGTTGTATAAACACACAGTTACAGCAACCAGAAAAAAATACTGATCACCATAGTGGTAACTGTAAAATTGTATTCTTTTCAATAAATCATCAACATCTAAACTGCTCTTAACTCTCAATAAGAACTTCTGTAGATGTCTGACAAAGTCAAACTGTTAGTAATAAGTGAAGCTGGTAATGCTGTTTTTGTTGTTGAACCTCCTCTGCTGATATCTTGAGAGAGCTGTTATTGTTTAATGTTCTCTTTGGGATTTAAAGGGTTTCTGTTGTCTGAGTTTTGTGGGTCACCATTGTGCTGAAGAGTAGAGTCTGTGCTTCAGTCCAGCAGAAGACCAAGAAACACTGATAATATGCTGCATGTTGCTTTATTTAAAAGGTATTAATCTATTTCAGTGATGTCTGTTAAGTTGATGTTTTTTGTTAATTTATTTATTCAGTTAAGTTTAATTAATAAAAATAAATGCATAGTTTTTTTTTTTTCCTGACACCCTTTTGTATGTCTTTGTGAGGGACCAAGCAGTCAAGGAATGAGGGCCATAGAAATATATTCCCAAAATATATTTTACTTAATTAAAAAAAAATCATATACAAAGGTTTCAAAAAAGGAAACAAAGTCCAAATAATCAAAACAAATGTTTTGGCCTATAAAAGAGATCAACAGAACAAACTAAACTCAAACAACTGAGTACATAGAAAGACAAACTGAACTGATCTACAAGTTAAACAATCAGGGACACATTTATACAAATTGACTAGTCCACATTAACACATAAGGGAAGACAAAAACAACAACTTCACTAATACAACAACCAAAATCAATACCAAGGTCAGTTAAATAATTACACTATAATTAAGTGCATATTTTTAACACACATAATAAATCTAGAAAAAGAACAAGCAATTAAGAAAGAAAATACAAACACAAACATTCGAGAACCCCCCCACAGTTAATCTGCTGGTTGGTAGCGGCAAGCGGAACTAAAATAGCGGTTGAAGCGGCATGCCGGCCCTTAATTCATGCGAACCACAACCGGAACTAGCCGAACCATCCGAAGCTCCAGTCATCCACTCCTCAGCAACACAGCGGTAACTTAAACTCAAAGAAAGTAACATTAATAGATGCGTGTACTGCACAACACCAACTACATTGTGTGCACTTCAATCAGTCAGTGATGTACTGCAACTCAAACTAGAAAAATGCATTTCCGGAGGAACTGCAAAGTGTGCTTGCTCGGGTGCGGTTCACTAACGTTAGCAGGTAGTGGATAAGGGTGCGTTGAAGTTTGCTTGATGTGAGAATTTCAACAATAGTACTTTTTTCAAGATTGTGCAAAAAGGTGAAAAGTTATGTGCATTAAAGGGATACTTCAGGATTTAGCATTAAGCTTTGTATTAGTAGAAAACCTGTAGTATTTTCGAATTACCGTGCTTTCCACCCTCATATCCCCCTGTGACAAGAGATTTATGTATTTTTTGTCTGGAAAAAATCCTCCGATGACGCAAAAATCGTCATTTTGCGTCATCGGAGGATTTTCTGGCCAGAGGCTAAAGACTACAGCCAGTAGATGGCGTTGTTCCGCATGTTTTCAGCCCGCCCATAGGAGGTGGGATTTCACTCACAGAATGTACACAGTGTCAGCCGTCTTTCTTTGGAAGCTAAGCTAGCAGGCTCTTGTTCTGTGGAGAAAGCTGAGTATTAGGAGAAAGCTGAGTAAGTAGGGGTTATACCATCCTCCTTTTCCCGGACTTGTCCGGCGGGCGAGAGCGTTCAAAATGTCCGGGATTCAGCTTTTGCGTTCTGCGGTCGCCATGTTTACATGCACATGCACCTTTTGTTTCAATCTAACTGAATTCATTCCGATTGGTGAATCTGAATGTAGTGTTTACATTAACGCTAAACAAGTGATCGGTTGATGTGCGTTTTAACATTGCTAAGAAAATTCCTGCTCCTCCGTGAGAGATGCGAGACCCGGCGCGTCTCAGTAATGACGCTACCGGCCTCGCGCCGTTCTCCCGCGGCTCTCAGTCTCGTCCTGCTCGCCACAGTAAACATGATGAATGGCGACTGTAGAACGCAAAAGCCGAATCCCGGACATTTTGGCCGATCTCTAAATCACTGGCAAACTCATCACGTAGGCTAGCCTTGTTGTTTTCAACTACGCACTCTTACCGGTAGGCGTGGCCTCCTAAGGCAGCGAAGCAAGTGCATTCTGGGAGTTGTTGTCTTTCATCCACATAAGCCAAAAATACATTTTCTGGCTTTTCTCAGTCTAGAAAGCTCCAAATTCAAAAATTTCTTCACATTTCTTCTACTTAAATGACCTATTTTAAATACACATTCATCTTCCCAGAGATGAAGTATCCCTTTAAGAGACCTGTCTGCAATGTAGACTAGTGCCAATGGCATTGTTTATGTGGCTTGGTTGTTGGTTTTGAAATAATTGGTTATGAATATACAGCAGAGAGTGGGAGTGTTTTGGGTGATGAAATAGTATTGAAAAGAAGTTGACAGTCTTCATTTACTGTATCCAATAAGCCAATACAAAACTCACCCAGCTGTTCTGTGGTTGAGTGTTCCCTTTGATTAGGAACAAATTTACTATCTCAAATTAAGGTCAACCGTAATTAGCGATGCTTTGATTGCTGCTGTAAAGATGGTTGTCATCACCTACACAGAAACGCTGATTTTTATAGCCTACCGTCAGTCCTCATATTGTAATTAAATGAAGAACGCTATCAGTTTCACTATTAGCTTACTCTAGCGATGCAATCGCAACAACATGGATAACGCTGTTTGGGCCTTGCCTAACTTTATATGACATATGCGCCATATGCTAGAGTTACACATCCCGCTGCCATTTCAGGGCTTGAATTTCGGTGCGGGAATGTGGGGATTGCGCATAATTTAAACCATTCCCGCAAGGTTAGCTTTTATAGTGTGAGAAATTCCCGCACAAATATATTCGCTTCATCTCAGAACAAATGATTAAAAAATAAATTCACAGATGCGAGAAAAAAAGATGTCAAACTGTCTTTTATTTTCGAATTTAATTCCTCAATCAGCGCTGGACCGCCATTTTCTGTCTTCTGCTGAGCCCTGGCCATAGACAGATCATATGTTTCACGCTGTCAATGCAGTGGTCTGCGTTGCGCTGATCTTATTCACACTATCGAGTGTAGGTGCAGCATTCTAACATTGAGTCATAATGAGCTGTTTGTGAATAAATTATCCGCTTCCAAATTATGTCATTTTAATCACGAAATTGAAACATTAAAAAACAATTTGCTCTTTATGGTGTGTGAGTGATAGAGCGCGGCAGCAACGAACCAACTGATCAGCTTGCAGCGTAACAACATTGAATGCTCGGCCGAACAGCTGACAGGGTTTCTGCAGGGATCTGCAGGGAATTTAAATTTAATGCCTTTTTAATGCCATTTTTTTATTTTTAATGCCATACACGACCCATGACTAACCACGGATATTATGTATATATGTATGTATGTATATATATATATATATATATATATATATATATACATATATATATATATATATATATATATATTAACTTGATTAATCACACGTTTTTTCTGCAATTAAAACACTTACATTTGTTTAGGTTTATATATTTAGGGCCCGAGCACCGATGGTGTGAGGACCCTCTTGGAATTGCTCTGTTTATTATTATTATTATTATTAGGGCCCAAGCCCTGAAAGGGCGAAGGTCCCTATTGTTTCCGGAAGGATTATTAGGGCCCAAGCCCTGAAAGGGCGAAGGCCCTATTGTTTTCAGTAGGATTATTATTAGGGCCCGAGCACCGATGGTGTGAGGACCCTCTTGGAATTGCTCTGTTTATTATTAGGGCCCAAGCCCTGAAAGGGCGAAGGCCCTATTGTTTCCGGTAGGATTATTAGGGCCCAAGCCCTGAAAGGGCGAAGGCCCTATTGTTTTCGGTAGGATTATTTGTTATTAGGGCCCAAGCCCTGAAAGGGCGAAGGCCCTATTGTTTCCGTAAGGATTATTTTTTTTTTTTTTCTTCATTATTTTTTTTTTTGCCTTTTTGACACTTTTGGGGCCCTTAACATGCTCAAAAACTCTTGAAATTTTGCACACACGTCAGAACCCGCGGCCATCAGGGCCGGGCTGAAGCTGGTACCGGGGCGTGGCAGGGGGGCTCGACGGCGCCCCCTGGAATGGGGTCCGAAAACTTGGTCCATAAATCAAACACGCTTGCGTGTAATAATATGAAACTCAGTACACATATAGATCTCATCGGGCCGAACAACTTTCGTGCTCTAAGTTTTACAAAAGCCCAACAGGAAGTCGGTTATTATACGTTGTTTGGAAAACGCATACAATGGAATGTGAAATACTCCTCCTAGGGATTTCATCCGATCGACACCAAACTCGGTGAGAATAAAGTCAAGACATTGAGGATGAATTCTTGCGAACAGATTTTTGATATCTCGAACGGTTTGGCCGTGGCGAGGAAACTAATTTATGGCGAATAATGGGACACAGGAAGTGTGTTATAACTTCTGCATACATTAACTGATCTTGATGAAACTTCAGCAGTGTATTCGTTGTAAGAGGCCGATCACATGGATGTGACTATTGTGAGTCAAAGTTATAGCGCCACCAACTGGCAGCAGGAAGTGTGTCACTTTCAAAATGCTTTGAAGTCACCCTCTTACTTTTACCCGATTTGCTTCAAACTTTATGTGTATAATGTAAACACACGGCAGATGTAGACCTGTGAAAGGATTATTGATATCTTAGATACTGTTGCCGTGGCAACGCATCAAATTTTAATGTTCTTTTCGGATGCGTTTGAGACTCTTAGCATGCTTGAAATTGGATGAAACTCGACAGACACATAACACTTATTAGCCAGTAGACATGTGAAAAGTTTCAGAAACGGGCGTGGCAGGGGGGCTCAACAGCGCCCTCTTGAACAGGGTCTGAAAACTTGGTCCATATATCAAACACGCTTGCATGAATTAATATGAAACTCGGTACACATATAGATTTCATCGGGCTGAACAACTTTCCCTCTGTCAAGTTTCACGCCAGCCCAACAGGAAGTCGGCTATTATGGGTTGTTTGGAAAACGCTTGCTGTGGAATGTGATGTACTCCTCCTAGAGAATTCATTCAATCACCTCCAAACTCAGTGAGCATGAAGTCAAGACATTGAGAATGCTAAATTGCGGACGGATTTTTGATATCTCGAACGGTTTGGCCGTGGCGAGGAAACAAATTTATGGCGAGAAAAGAGAGGAGACGAAGTGTTATAACTTCTGCATACATTAACTGATCTTTATGAAACTTTAGCAGTGTGTTCGTGGTAAGAGGCAGATCAGATGGATGTAACTATCGTGAGTCAAAGTTATAGCGCCACCAACTGGCAGCAGGAAGTGTGTCACTTTCAACATGCGTTTGACAAAAGTGGGTGGGTTAGTTTTACCAACAGTTACAAAAATCAGTATATATATTGGTCTCACCGAGCCGGACAACTTTCTAATTTACAGTTATTAGCTCAGAGCAAAAGGAAGTCAGATATTTTGGTTTGAATGTGGATTTTTTGGATATTTCAGACTCTGAGTTTTTAGCTACTCTTCCTAACTGGTTTATTTTATTCACACCAAACTTTTTCAAAATGATAAAGATACATTAAAGATGCTAAATTGTGAACGGATATTAAACATCTCAAACGGTTTTGCTATAGTGAGGGACTAAAGTAAAGTAACACTTAAAGCCTCATCTTCTAAAAATGTAATTAAACACCATTTATTTCTATATAAAAGTATAAAAATATCACAACTAAACCCATTTTATTCTTTTTTTTTTCAATTTAATAAATATTTATAAGTTTAAAAATAGTAATTGTACTATTTAGTCCCATAAAAGTCAAGTCATACATAGGGCTATACTGCCCTCTTATGTTCAAAATCAGGTAGGCCTATTGTATCTACTTAAAAATATACTAGGTATGTGACGGTGAGAATATTTTACCACCGGTTAATCGACGTGTGACACCGCTGGGGGCTTTTGAATCGCCAACTTAAAAACGAAAGTAAAATATGTTCGTCCACACTGACATTGATAGTGGTTGAGCGAGCGTTTCAAATTAATTCCTATGGAAGTAGGAATTAACTGAAAAACGTTCACTCTGTTCTGCTCGTTCCTCGCCGTGGATGCGCACCGTTATGAATGCCCGTGCAGCCATGAGCATTTTAGTTTCATTTTAAAATTAGCGCCTTTCGGGGGTTGATTGCTTGAAATTATTTTACAAAAGCACAATGTTGTGTTTTATTGCGACTGTACACAAATATAAGTTAACACTTTGCAGTTTGAATGTCGTCCTGTATAATGACGGAGTATGTTTTTATGTGTCCACTGTTCCATCGCGCCCACGCCACACACACACACGCACACACACACACACACACACACACACACGGTTTACTATCTTTGTGGGGACTCTCCATAGACTTAATGGTTTTTATACTTTACAAACTGTATATTTTATCTCCTCACACTAACCCTACCCCTAAACCTACCCATCACAGAAAACTTTCTGCATTTTTACATATCCCAAAAAACTCATTCTGTATGATTTATAAGCTTGTTTACCCATGGGGACCTCTATTTAGGTCCCCACTGTGACACGAGTCCCCATGAGTCTGTGTGAATTCAGGTTGAAGTCCCCACCGGGATAGAAAAACATGAACACACATATACACACACACACACACACATTCCAGCATTGCAATCTTGACATCGCAGCCTGATCATTATAGCCTTAATAAAATATAATAATAAAATAGTCAACCTAACATATAAAAATTACACTGCTCTAAATAGTCAGTAGAACAATTCGTACATTCACAGTAAGCACCGCTCCACTGTGATGTTTCCAAGCACATTTTTGCGCATGTGAAGAGGATGATTTTTTCCATCAATATTGGAACACGAGTGAAGAACAAAGCCTATAATAAAGAATAGTTTAGCATCCAAATACATGGCAAATGTTGAAACATTTTGATTCTAATGAGAGGGTTACGTGAACCCAACACTGCTTACTTTCATTTTTATTTTTACATTAAATTTAAAGGATTTGGTGTGGAATATTTTGAGTGTATCGTAAAATCAGAATAAGGTAAGTCAAGTAATATTTTCTGTCTTTTATATATTTATATATGTGTGTATATATATATATATATATATATATATACTGTATATATATATATATATATATATATATATATATATATATATATATATATATATATATATATATAAATATAGCTGCGAGCAGCGATGAAGGGCCAAAGCCGGCGGTACCGCCACCCCGGTGCCTTTAGGTAAAGGCACCGGGGTTGCGGTGCCACCGGCTTGGGCCCGTAATCGCTGCTCGCAGCTATATTTATTATTATTATTATTTTTTTCTACTTCTCGGGCACTTTTGAGACCCTTAACATGCTCGAAAACTCTTGAAACTTTGCACACAGGTCAGAACCCGCAGCCATCAGGGCCGGGCTGAAGCTGGTACCCGGGAGTGGCAGGGAGGCTCGACAGCGCCCCCTGGAACGGGGTCCGAAAACTTGGTCCATAAATCAAACACGCTTGCATGTAATAATATGAAACTCGGTACACATATAGATCTTATCGGGCCGAACAACTTTCGTGCTCTAAGTTTTACGTCAGCCCAACAGGAAGTCGACTATTATGGGTTGTTTGAAAAACGTATGCTCTGGAATTTGAAATACTCCTCCTAGAATATTTGTCCAATCACAACCAAACTCGGTGTGCATGAAGTCAAGACATTGAGGATGAAAAATTGCCAGGGGATTTTTGATATCTCAAACGGTTTGGCTGTGGCGAGGAAACGAATTTATGGCGAAAAAATGAAACAGGAAGTGTGTTATAACTTCTGCATACATTAACTGATCTTGATGAAACTTTAGCAGTGTGTTCGTTGTAAGAGGCCGATCACATGGATGTGACTATTGTGAGTCAAAGTTATAGCGCCACCAACAGGCAGCAGGAAGTACATCACCTTCAAAATGCTTTGAAATCACTGTCTTATTTTTACCCGATTTGCTTCAAACTTTATGTGTACAATGTAGACACACGGCAGATGTAGACCTGTGAAAGGATTATTGATATCTTAGATACTGTTGCTGTGGCAACGCATCAAACTTTAATATTCTTTTCAGATGCTTTTGAGACTCCTAACATACTTGAAATTCGATGAAATTCAACAGACACATCACATTTATTATCCAGTAGACATGTGCAAAGTTTCAGAAACGGGCGTGGTGAGGGGCTCAGTAGCGCCACCTTTAGTCAAAAATGGGGGCTTAGTTTTAAGTAGAGTCACAAAAATCGTTATGTGTATTGTTCTCATCAAGCCGGACAACTTTCTAATTTATAGTCATAAGCTGTGACCAACAGGAAGAGAGATATTTTGGTTTGAATGTGATTTTTTGGAGAATTCTCTCCCTCTCTCTCTCTGCCTCTACGTCTCTGTGTGTGTGAGGGGTGGGGGGATTTGTCTTTTGAGTGAGATTTCTTTAAAATTCCTGTTTTTCAAGGTTTCAGGGGCTTTTGGGGCCTTTAACGTGCTCGAAAACTCTTGAAACTTTGCACACAGGTCAGAACCTGCGGCCATCAGGGCCGGGCTGAAGCTGGTACCCGGGCGTGGCAGGGGGGCTCAACAGCGCCCCCTGGAACGGGATCCGAACACTTGTCCATAAATCAAACACACTTGCATGTAATGATATGAAACTCGGTACACATATAGATCTCATCGGGCCGAACAACTTTCGTGCTCTAAATTTTACGCCAGCCCAACAGGAAGTCGGCAATTATGGGTTGTTTGGAGAACGCTTGCTGTGGAATTTGAAACACTTCTCCTAGAGAATGAATTAAATCGCCACCAAACTCGGTGTGCATGAAGTCAAGACATTGAGGATGCTAAATTGCAGACGGATTTTTGATATCTCAAACGGTTTGGCCGTGGCAAGGAAACGAATTTATGGCGAGAAAAGAGAAACACGAAGTGTTATAACTTCTGCACACATTAACTGATCTTGATGAAACTTCAGCAGTGTGTTCGTGGTAAGAGGCCGATCAGATGGATGTGACTATTGTGAGTCAAAGTTATAGCGCCACCAACTGGCAGCAGGAAGTGTGTCACTTTCAAAATGTTTTTGACAAAAGTGGGGGGGTTAGTTTTACCCACAATTACAAAAATCAGTACGTATATTGGTCTCATCATGCCGGACAACTTTCTAATTTACAGGCATTAGCTGCAACCAACAGGAAGTCAGATATTTTGGTCTGAATATGGATCGTTTGTTAAATCAGCCTCTGAGTTTTTAGTTACTCCTCCTAAAAGGTTTATTTTATTCCCACCAAACTTTTTCAACATGATAAAAATATATTAATGATGCTAAATTGTAAACGGATATTGAATATCTCAAACGGTTTTGCTATGGCGAGGGATTAAATTAATGTCAAAAAGGAAGCAGGAAACATCTCATAACTTCTAAAAATGTAATTATACACCATTTATTTTTATATAAAAATATACAAATATTAGAACTAAACCTATTTTATTCTGTTTTTGCAATATAAGAAGTATGAAAAAGTTAAAAACAGGCTATTTAGTGCTATTTGGTTCAACAAAAAAGCAAACATAGGGCTATACTGCCCTCTTGTGTCCAAAAGGATATCCAAATAGTATATAAAACGTTTTACTAGGTAGGCCTATTGTATTTAAATATAAATTTATTAGGTATATGACTGTGAGGATATTTTTCCATCGGTTAATCGACGTGTGACATGAGCAGGTGCTTTTAAATCGCTAACTATAGTATACTATATACTAGTAAAATACAGACGTCCGCACAGACATTGATAATGGTGCGGAGTAGAGCGAGCATTTTCAATGTATTCCTATGGATGTAGGAATTAACTAAAACAGTTTATTTATGTTTTTGTGTCCACTGTTCAACCGCAACCGCGTCACACACACACACACACACATTCCAGAATTGCAATCTTGACATCGCAGCCTGTTCATTATAGCCCTAATACAATATAATAATAAAAATAGTCAACCTAACATAAACAAATTACACTGCTCTGTTTAAATAGTCAGTAGTACAATTTGTACCATTCACAGAAAGCAGAGCTCCACTGTGATGTTTCCAAGCACATTTTTGCGCGTGTGAAGAGGATGAATTTTTCCATCGATATTGGAACACGAGTGAAGTACAAAGCCTATAATAAAGAATAGTTTAGCATCCAAATACATCGCAAATATTGAAACATTTTGATTCTAATGAGAGGGTTACGTGAGACCAACACTGCTTACTTTCGTTTTTATTTTTACATTAAATTTAAAGGATTTGTTGTGGAATATTTTGAGTGTATCATAAAATCAGAATAAGGTAAGACAAGTAATATTTTCTGTCTTATATATATTTATATACGTGTATATATATATATATATATATATATATATGTATATGTATATATATATGTGTGTGTGTGTGTGTGTGTGTGTATATATATATATATATATATATATATATATATATATATATATATATATATATATATATATATAAATATAGCTGCGAGCAGCGATGGAGGGCCAAAGCCGGCGGCACCGCCATCCCCGGTGCCTTTAGGTAACTAAAGGCTCCGGGGTTGCGGTGCCACCGGCTTGGGCCCGTAATCGCTGCTCGCAGCTATATTTTATAATTATTATTATTATTATTTTGTCAACCTTTCGGGCACTTTTGGGGCCCTTAACGTGCTCGAAAACTCTTGAAACTTTGCACACGGGTCAGAACCCGCGGCCATCAGGGCCGGGCTGAAGCTGGTACCCGGGCGTGGCAGGGGGGCTCGACAGCGCCCCCTGGAACGGGATCCGAACACGTGTCCATAAATCAAACACGCTTGCATGTAATAAAATGAAACTCGGTACACATATAGATCTCATCGGGCCGAACAACTTTCGTGCTCTAAGTTTTACGCCAGCCCAACAGGAAGTCGGCTATTATGGGTTGTTTGGAAACGCATGCTGTGGAATTTAATGTACTCCTCCTAGGGAATTCATCCATTCGCCTCCAAACTCAGTCAGCATGAAGTCAAGACATTGAGGATGCTAAATTGCGGACGGATTTTTGATATCTCGAACGGTTTGGCCGTGGCGAGGACACGAATTTATGGCGAATAATGGAAACAGGAAGTGTGTTATAACTTCTGCATACATTAACTGATCTTGATTAAACTTCAGCAGTGTGTTCGTTGTAAGAGGCCGATCACATGGATGTGACTATTGTGAGTCAAAGTTATAGCGCCACCAACTGGCAGCAGGAAGTGTGTCCCTTTCAAAATGCTTTGAAATCACCCTCTTATTTTTACCCGATTTGCTTCAAACTTTATTTGTATAATGTAAACACACGGCAGATGTAGACCTGTGAAAGGATTTTTGATATCTTTAATACTGTTGCCATGGCAACGCTTCAAACTTTAATATTCTTTTTTGATGCTTTTGAGACTCTTAACATACTTGAAATTGGATGAAACTCGACAGACACATCACATTTATTAGCCCGTAGACTTGTGCAAAGTTTCAGAAACGGGCGTGGTGAGGGGCTCAGTAGCGCCACCTTTAGTCATAAGTGGGGGGGTTAGTTTTATCAACAGCAACAAAACTTGGTATGTGTATTGTTCTCATCAAGACGGACAACTTTCTAATTTACATTAACGATCTCTGACCAACAGGAAGAGAGATATTTTGGTTTGAATGTGGATTTTCTGAAGAATTTTCTCTCCCTCTCTCTGTGTCTCTGTGTGTGTGAGGGGAGGGGGGGATTTGACTATTGCTTTTATATTGTTAATCAAGGTTTCAGGGGCTTTTGGGGTCCTTAACGTGCTCAAAAACTCTTGAAACTTTGCACACAAGTCAGAACCCCCTGCCATCAGGGACGGGCTGAAGCTGGTACCCGGGCGTGGCAGGGGGGCTCAACAGCGCCCCCTTGAACGGTGTCCCAAAACTTGGTCCATAGATCAAACACGCTTGCATGAATTAATATGAAACTCGGTACACATATAGATCTCATCGGGCCGAACAACTTTCCCCCGGTCAAGTTTTACGCCAGCCCAACAGGAAGTCGGCTATTATGGGTTGTTTGGAAAACGCTTGCTGTGGAATGCGAAGTACTCCTCCTAGAGAATTCATCCAATCCCCACCAAACTTGGTGTGCATGAAGTCAAGACATTGAGGATTCTAAATTGCGGACGGATTTTTGATATCTCGAACGGTTTGGCCGTGGCGAGGAAACGAATTTATGGCGAGAAAAGAGAAACACGAAGTGGAATAACTTATGCATACATTAACTGATCTTGATGAAACTTCAGCAGTGTGTTCGTGGTAAGAGGCCGATCAGATGGATGTAACTATTGTGAGTCAAAGTTATAGCGCCACCAACTGGCAGCAGGAAGTGTGTCACTTTCAACATGCTTTTGACAAAAGTGGGCGGGTTAGTTTTAACTACAGTAAAAAAAAAAAAAAGTTTTATATTGTACTCATCAAGCCGGACAACTTTCTAATTAACATTCATTAGCTCCGGCCATCTGGAAGTCAGATATTTTGGTCTGAATGTGGATTTTTTGGATATTTCAGACTCTGAGTTTTTAGTTACTCCTGCTTATACATAGGGCTATACTGCCCTCTTGTGTTCAAAATCAGGTAGGCCTATTGTATCTATATAAAAATATACTAGGTAATATGTGACTTTGAGAATATTTTACCACCGGTTAATCGACGTGTGACACCACTGGGGGCTTTTGAATCGCCAACTTAAAAACGAAAGTAAAATATGTTCGTCCGCACTGACATTGATGGTGGTTGAGCAAGCATTTCAAAAGAATTCCTATGGAAGTAGGAATTAACTGAAAAACATTCCTCGCTCATTCCTCGCCGTGGACGCGCACCGTTATGAATGCCCGTGCAGCCGTGAGCATTTTAGTTTAATTTTAAAATTAGCGCCTTTCGGGGGGTGGATTGCTTGAAATTATTTTACAAAAGCACAATGTTGTGTTTTATTGCGACTGTACACAAATATAAGTTAACACTTTGAAGTTTGAATGTCGTCCTGTATAATGACGGAGTATGTTTTTATGTGTCCACTGTTCAAACGCGCCCACGCCACACACACACACACACACACGGTTTACTATCTTTGTGGGGACTCTCCATAGCCTTAATTTTTTTTATACTGCATAAACTGTATATGCTATCTCCTCACACTAACCCTACCCCTAAACCTACCTATCACAGAAAACTTTCTGCATTTTTACATTTCCAAAAAAACTCATTCTGTATGATTTATAAGCTTGTTTACCCATGGGGACCTCTATTTAGGTCCCCACTGTGACACGAGTCCCCATGAGTCTGTATGCATTCAGGTTGAAGTCCCCACCGGGATAGAAAAACATGAACACACACACACACACACATTCCAGCATTGTAATCTTGACATCGCAGCCTGTTCATTATGGCCTTCATAAAATATAATAATAAAATAGTCAACCTAACATATAACAATTACACTGCTCTAAATAGTCAGTAGTACAATTCATACATTCACAGTAAGCACCGCTCCACTGTGGTGTTTCCAAGCAGATTTTTGCGTCGATATTGGAACACGAGTGAAGAACAAAGCCTATAATAAAGAATAGTTTAGCATCCAAATACATCGCAAATGTTGAAACATTTTGATTCTAATGAGAGGGTTACGTGAGCCCAACACTGCTTTCTTTCATTTTTATTTTTACATTAAATTTAAAGGATTTGTTGTGGAATATTTTGAGTGTATCATAAAATCAGAATAAGGTAAGTCAAGCAATATTTTTGGTCTTTTATATATATATATATATATATATATATATATATATATATATATATATATATATATATAGCTGCAAGCAGCGATGAAGGGCCAAAGCCGGCAGTACTGCCACCCCGGTGCCTTTAGGTAACTAAAGGCACCGGGGTTGCGGTGCCACCGGCTTGGGCCCGTAATCGCTGCTCGCAGCTATATTTAGGGCCCGAGCACCGATGGTGTGAGGACCCTCTTGGAATTGCTCTGTTTATTAGGGCCCGAGCACCGATGGTGTGAGGACCCTCTTGGAATTGCTCTGTTTATTAGGGCCCGAGCACCGATGGTGTGAGGACCCTCTTGGAATTGCTCTGTTTATTAGGGCCCAAGCCCTGAAAGGGCGAAGGCCCTATTGTTTCCGGTAGGATTATTTATTAGGGCCCAAGCCCTGAAAGGGCGAAGGCCCTATTGTTTTCGGTAGGATTATTTATTATTATTATTATTATTATTATTATTATTATTATTTTTCTGTCAACCTTTCGGGCACTTTTGAGACCCTTAACGTGCTTGAAAACTCTTGAAACTTTGCACACGGGTCAGAACCCGTGGCCATCAGGGCTGGGCTGAAGCTGGTACCCGGGCGTGGCAGGGTGGCTCGACAGCGCCCCCTTGAACGGGGTCCGAAAACTTGGTCCATAAATCAGACACGCTTGCATGTAATAATATGAAACTCGGTACACATATAGATCTCATCGGGCCGAACAACTTTCGTACTTTTACTTTTTACGCCAGCCCAACAGGAAGTCGGCTATTATGGGTTGTTTTGAAACGCATGCTGTGGAATTTAATGTACTCCTCCTAGAGAATTCATCCAATCGCCTCCAAACTCGGTCAGCATGAAGTCAAGACATTGAGGATGCTAAATTGCGGACGGATTTTTGATATCTCGAACGGTTTGGCCGTGGCAAGGAAACGAATTTATGGCGAATAAGGGACACAGGAAGTGTGTTATAACTTCAGCATACATTATCTGATCTTGATGAAACTTCAGCAGTGTGTTCGTTTTCAGAGGCCGAACACAAGGATGTGATTATTGTGAGTCAAAGTTATAGCGCCACCAACTGGCAGCAGGAAGTGTGTCACTTTCAAAATGCTTTGAAATCACTCTCTTATTTTTACCTGATTTGCTTCAAACTTTATGTGTATGATGTAGACACACGGCAGATGTAGACCTGTGAAAGGATTATTGATATCTTAGATACTGTTGCCATGGCAACGCATCAAACTTTAATATTCTTTTTTGATGCTTTTGAGACTCTTAACATACTTGAAATTGCATGAAACTCGACAGACACATCACACTTATTATCCAGTAGACATGGGCAAAGTTTCAGAAACGGGCGTGGTGAGGGGCTCAGTAGCGCCACCTTTAGTCAAAAATGGGGGCTTAGTTTTACCTAGAATCACAAAACTTGGTATGTATATTGTTCTTATCGAGCCGGACAACTTTCTAATTTACACTTATTAGCTCAAAGCAACAGAAAGTCAGATATTTTGGTTTGAATGTGATTTTTTGGAGAAATTTCTCTCTCTCTCTGTCTCTGAGTGTGTGAGGGGTGGGGGTGATTTGTCAGTTGAGTGAGATTTACTTTTTCATTTGTTTTTCAAGGTTTCTGGGGCTTTTGGGTCCCTAAACGTGCTCGAAAACTCTTGAAACTTTGCACACAGGTCAGAACCCGCGGCCATCAGGGCGGGGCTGAATCTGGTAGCCGGGCGTGGCAGGGGGGCTCAACAGCGCCCCCTTGAACGGGGTTCTAAAACTTGGTCCATATATCAAACACGCTTGCATGAATTAATTTGAAACTCGGTACACATATAGATCTCATCGGGCCGAACAACTTTCGTGCTCTAAGTTTTACGCCAGCCCAACAGGAAGTCGGCTATTTAGGGTTGTTTGGAAACGCTTGCTGTGGAATTTAATGTACTCCTCCTAGGAAATACATCGATTCGCCTCCAAACTCGGTCAGCGTGAAGTCAAGACATTGATGATGCTAAATTGCGGACGGATTTTTGATATCTCGAACGGTTTGGCTGTGGCGAGGAAACGAATTAATGGCGAGAAAAGAGAAAAACGAAGTGTTATAACTAATGCATACATTAACTGATCTTGATGAAACTTCAGCAGTTTGTTCATGGTAAGAGGCCGATCAGATGGATGAAACTATTGTGTGTCAAAGTTATAGCGCCACCAACTGGCAGCAGGAAATGTGTCACTTTCAAAATGCTTTTGACAAAAGTTGGGGGGGTTGTTTTACCTACAGTAGCACAACTCAGTACGTATGTTGATCTCATCGACCCGGACAACTTTCTAATTTAAAGTCATTAGCTCCGACCATCAGGAAGTCAGATATTTTGGTTTGAATGTGGATTTTTTGCAAAATCAGCCTCCAAAAGGCACTAAAAGCCTCAAATCTTCTAAAAATGTAATTTTATACCATTTATTTCTATATAAAAGTATACAAATATCACAACTAAACCCATTTTATTCTGTTTTTAAAAAGAATTTTATTCTAATTTTATTCTAAATTTTAAAACAGTAAAGTAAAAAAAAAATTCAAGTCATACATAGGGCTATACTGCCCTCTTGTGTCCAAAAGGACATCAAAATAATATATAAAACTTTTTACCAGCTAGGCCAATAATGTATTTAAATATACATTTATTAGGTATGTGTCTGAGGATATTTTCCCACCGGTTAATCGACGTGTGTGACACGAGCGGGTGCTTTTGTATCGCTAATATAAAAGTGAAAGAAAAATACGGACGTCCGCACGGACATTTATAATGGTGCACACACAAATCACACACACGTTGGAAAGAATTATGCTTTTAAACAACACTAAACCGCCATTAGATGTCGCCAAGTGACCGTCTTAATGAGCGAGTCATTGATTCATTCGTTCAAATGATTCGTAATCCATAACATACAGATCCATAAACATGGATCCATAAACATCCAATCCATAAACATAAACAGATGTTTATGGATTGATCATTCAATCTTTGAGTCAACCAATTCGTTCAAAATGCTGAATCATTCAGTTATGAGAAAACACGTTCCTGTGAGATGCGTTCTTCTGTGATCTTTGTTTAACTATTTCCGCTGCTGAAACAGAACAAAAACAGCCAAAATTGCATCTAAAATGTAAATGACTTCATTTTAACTGTTAATAACCTGTTGTATGAAATCAATGTCACAGTTTCAATAGTGATTGTATTCAGGAAAAGTTAGGTACGGAGAGCGAGCGATTTCAACGAAATCAGAACTAAACCCATTTTATTCTTTTATTATTATTATTATTCAATTTAAGAATTATGTTTGAGTTTAAAAAAAGCCAGAATGTTTTAGTCCAAAAAATAAATAAATCATGCCATGGATTGCTTGAAATTAATTTTTTTTATTATATTTATTTTTTCGTTTTGGCTTTGTTTATAGTTTATTTTTTATTTTTTATTCTTGTTCCGTTCTGAATATCATTACATTTAAAGGATTTGTTGTGGAATATTTTGAGTGTATCATAAAATCAGAATAATTATCTCGATTTAGTGATCCCCTACTTATTATTTTATTTTATTTTTTTCTTTGTTCTAATTAGGTCAGGCAAGTAAAATTATCTGTGTCTTGTCCCTTAAATTTATTTATATATATATATATATATATGTATGTATGTGTGTGTGTGTGTATATATATATATATATATATATATATATATATATATATATATATATATATAAATATAGCTGCGAGCAGCGATGGAGGGCCAAAGCCGCCGGCACCGCCACCCTGGCACCAGGATTGCGGTGCCACCGGCTTGGGCCCGTAATCGCTGCTCGCAGCTATATTTTATTATTAGGGCCCAAGCCCTGAAAGGGCGAAGGCCCTATTGTTTTCGGTAGGATTATTATTAGGGCCCAAGCCCTGAAAGGGCGAAGGCCCTATTGTTTTCGGTAGGATTATTATTATTATTATTATTAGGGCCCAAGCCCTGAAAGGGCGAAGGCCCTATTGTTTTCGGTAGGATTATTATTATTATTATTATTATTATTATTATTTTGTCAACCTTTCGGGCACTTTTGGGGCCCTTAACATGCTCGAAAACTCTTGAAATTTTGCACACAGGTCAGAACCCGCGGCCATCAGGGCCGGGCTGAAGCTGGTACCCGGGCGTGGCAGGGGGCCTCGACAGCGCCCCCTGGAACGGGATCCGAATACTTGTCCATAAATCAGACACGCTTGCATGTAATAATATGAAACTCGGTACACATATAGACCTCATCGGGCCGAACAACTTTCGTGCTCTAAGTTTTACGCCAGACCAACAGGAAGTCAGCTATTATGGGTTGTTTGGAAACGCATGCTGTGGAATTTGATGTACTCCTCCTAGGAAATTCATCCATTCGCCTCCAAACTCGGTCGGAATGAAGTCAAGACATTGAGGATGCTAAATTGCGTACGGATTTTTGATATCTCGAACGGTTTGGCCGTGGCAAGGAAACGAATTTATGGCGAATAATTCAAACAGGAAGTGTGTTATAACTTCTGCATACATTAACTGATCTTGATGAAACTTCAGCAGTGTGTTAGTTGTAAGAGGCCGATCACATGGATGTGACATTTGTGAGTCAAAGTTATAGCGCCACCAACTGGCAACAGGAAGTGTGTCACTTTCAAAATGCTTTGAAATCACCCTCTTATTTTTACCCGATTTGCTTAAAACTTTATGTGTATAATGTAGACACACGGCAGATGTAGACCTGTGAAAGGATTATTGATATCTTAGATACTGTTGCCGTGGCAACGCATTAAACTTTAATATTCTTTTCGGATGCTTTTGAGACTCTTCACATGCTTGAAAATGCATGAAACTCGATAGACACATCACATTTATTATCCAGTAGACATGTGCAAAGTTTCAGAAACTGGCGTGGTGAAATGGCTCAGTAGCGCCACCTTTAGTCAAAAATGGGGGCTTAGTTTTTCCTAGAATCACAAAACTTGGTAGGTGTATTGTTCTCATCAAGCCGGACAACTTTCTAATTTACAGTCATAACCTCAGACCACCAGGAAGAGAGATATTTTGGTTTGAATGTGGATTTTCTGAAGAATTTTCTCTCCCTCTCTCTGTGTCTCTGTGTGTGTGAGGGGAGGGGGGGATTTGACTATTGCTTTTATATTGTTAATCAAGGTTTCAGGGGCTTTTGGGGTCCTTAACGTGCTCAAAAACTCTTGAAACTTTGCACACAAGTCAGAACCCCCTGCCATCAGGGACGGGCTGAAGCTGGTACCCGGGCGTGGCAGGGGGGCTCAACAGCGCCCCCTTGAATGGTGTCCCAAAACTTGGTCCATAGATCAAACACGCTTGCATGAATTAATATGAAACTCGGTACACATATAGATCTCATCGGGCCGAACAACTTTCCCCCGGTCAACTTTTACACCAGCCCAACAGGAAGTCGGCTATTATGGGTTGTTTGGAAAACGCTTGCTGTGGAATGCGAAATACTCCTCCTAGAGAATTCATCCAATCCCCACCAAACTTGGTGTGCATGAAGTCAAGACATTGAGGATTCTAAATTGCGGACGGATTTTTGATATCTCGAACGGTTTGGCCGTGGCGAGGAAACAAATTCATGGCGAGAAAATAGAAACAGGAAGTGTGTTATAACTTCTGCATACATTAACTAATCTTGATGAAACTTCAGCAGTGTGTTCGTTGTAAGAGGCCGATCACATGGATGTGACTATTGTGAGTCAAAGTTATAGCGCCCCCAACTGGCAACAGGAAGTGTGTCACTTTCAAAATGCTTTGAAATCACCCTCTTATTTTTACCCGATTTGCTTAAAACTTTATGTGTATAATGTAGACACACGGCAGATGTAGACCTGTGAAAGGATTATTTATATCTTAGATACTGTTGCCGTGGCAACGCATCAAACTTTAATATTCTTTTCGGATGCTTTTGAGACTCTTCACATGCTTGAAAATGCATGAAACTCGACAGACACATCACATTTATTATCCAGTAGACATGTGCAAAGTTTCAGAAACAGGCATGGTGGAATGGCTCAGTAGCGCCACCTTTAGTCAAAAATGGGGGCATAGTTTTTCCTAGAATCACAAAACTTGGTACGTATATTGTTCTCATCAAGCCGGACAACTTTCTAATTTACAGTTATTAGCTCAGACCAACAGGAAGTCAGATATTTTGGTTTGAATGTGGATTTTCTGGAGAATTTTCTCTCTCTCTGTGTGTCTGTGTGTGTGTGTGTGTGTGTGTGGGGTGGGGGGGGGGTGGGGGGTGGGGGGGGGTTGTCTATTCCATTTAATCTTTGTTTTTCAAGGTTTCAGGGGCTTTTGGGGCCCTTAACATGCTCAAAAACTCTTGAAACTTTTCACACAGGTCAGAACCCACGGTCATCAGGGCCGGGCTGAAGCTCGTACCCGGGCGTGGCAGGGGGGCTCAACAGCGCCCCCTTGAACACGGTCTGAAAACTTGGTCCATATATCAAACACGCTTGCATGAATTAATATGAAACTCGGTACACATATAGATCTCATTGGGCCGAACAACTTTCGCACTCTAAGTTATTAGCTCCGCCCAACAGGAAGTCGGCTATTATGGGTTGTTTGAAAAACGCATGCTGTGGAATTTGATGTACTCATCCTAGAGAATTCATCCAATCGCCTCCAAACTCGGTCAGCATGAAGTCAAGACATTGAGGATGCTAAATTGCGGACGGATTTTTGATATCTCGAACGGTTTGGCCGTGGCGAGGACACGAATTTATGGCGAGAAAAGAGAAACACAAAGTGTTATAACTTCTGCACACATTAACTGATCTTGATGAAACTTCAGCAGTGTGTTCATGGTAAGAGGCCGATCAGATGGATGTAACTATTGTGAGTCAAAGTTATAGCGCCACCAACTGGCAGCAGGAAGTGTGTCACTTTCAAAATGCTTTTGACAAAAGTGGGGGGGTTAGTTTTACCTACAGTTTAAAAAATCAATACGTATATTGGACTCATCGAGCCGGACAACTTTCTAATTTACAGTCATTAGCTCCGAGCAACAGGAAGTCAGACATTTTGGTTTGAATGTGGATTTCTTTGCAAAATCATTCTCTGATTTTTTACCCACTCCTCTTAAGTGGTTTATTTTAATGCCACCAAACTTTTTCAACATGATGAAAATACATTAAAGATGCTAAATTGTGAACAGATATATATATATTTTGTTACATTTATATATATATATATATATATATATATATATATAAATATAGCTGCGAGCAGCGATGAAGGGCCAAAGCCGGCGGCACCGCCACCCCGGTGCCTTTAGGTAACTAAAGGCACCGGGGTTGCGGTGCCACCGGCTTGGGCCCGTAATCGCTGCTCGCAGCTATATTTATTATTATTATTATTTTGTCAACCTTTCGGGCACTTTTGGGGCCCTTAACATGCTCGAAAACTCTTGAAATTTTGCACACAGGTCAGAACCCGCGGCCATCAGGGCCGGGCTGAAGCTGGTACCCGGGCGTGGCAGGGGGCCTCGACAGCGCCCCCTGGAACGGGATCCGAACACTTGTCCATAAATCAGACACGCTTGCATGTAATAATATGAAACTCGGTACACATATAGACCTCATCGGGCCGAACAACTTTCGTGCTCTAAGTTTTACGCCAGACCAACAGGAAGTCGACTATTATGGGTTGTTTGGAAACGCATGCTGTGGAATTTGATGTACTCCTCCTAGGAAATTCATCCATTCGCCTCCAAACTCGGTCGGCATGAAGTCAAGACATTGAGGATGCTAAATTGCGGACGGATTTTTGATATCTCGAACGGTTTGGCCGTGGCAAGGAAACGAATTTATGGCGAATAATTCAAACAGGAAGTGTGTTATAACTTCTGCATACATTAACTGATCTTGATGAAACTTCAGCAGTGTGTTAGTTGTAAGAGGCCGATCACATGGATGTGACATTTGTGAGTCAAAGTTATAGCGCCACCAACTGGCAACAGGAAGTGTGTCACTTTCAAAATGCTTTGAAATCACCCTCTTATTTTTACCCGATTTGCTTAAAACTTTATGTGTATAATGTAAACACACGGCAGATGTAGACCTGTGAAAGGATTATTGATATCTTAGATACTGTTGCCGTGGCAACGCATTAAACTTTAATATTGTTTTCGGATGCTTTTGAGACTCTTCACATGCTTGAAAATGCATGAAACTCGACAGACACATCACATTTATTATCCAGTAGACATGTGCAAAGTTTCAGAAACGGGCGTGGTGAAATGGCTCAGTAGCGCCACCTTTAGTCAAAAATGGGGGCTTAGTTTTTCCTAGAATCACAAAACTTGGTAGGTGTATTGTTCTCATCAAGCCGGACAACTTTCTAATTTACAGTCATAACCTCAGACCACCAGGAAGTCAGATATTTTGGTTTGAATGTGGATTTTCTGGAGAATTTTCTCTCTCTCTCTGTGTGTCTGTGTGTGTGTGTGTGGGGGGGGGGGTTGTATATTCCATTTAATCTTTGTTTTTCAAGGTTTCAGGGGCTTTTGGGGCCCTTAACGTGCTCAAAAACTCTTGAAACTTTACACACAGGTCAGAACCCACGGTCATCAGGGCCGGGCTGAAGCTGGTACCCGGGCGTGGCAGGGGGGCTCAACAGCGCCCCCTTGAACACGGTCTGAAAACTTGGTCCATATATCAAACATGCTTGCATGAATTAATATGAAACTCAGTACACATATAGATATCATCAGGCCGAACAACTTCCGCACTCTAAGTTATTAGATCCGCCCAACAGGAAGTCGGCTATTATGGGTTGTTTGGAAAACGCTTGCTGTGGAATGTGAAGTACTCCTCCTAGAGAATTCATCCCATCCCCACCAAACTCGGTGTGCATGAAGTCAAGACATTGAGGATGCTAAATTGCGGACGGATTTTTGATATCTCGAACGGTTTGGCCGTGGCGAGGAAACGAATTTACGCGAGAAAAGAGAAACACGAAGTGGAATAACTTCTGCATACATTAACTGATCTTGATGAAACTTCAGCAGTGTGTTCATGGTAAGAGGCCGATCAGATGGATGTAACTATTGTGAGTCAAAGTTATAGCGCCACCAACTGGCAGCAGGAAGTGTGTCACTTTCAACATGCTTTTGACAAAAGTGGGGGGGTTAGTTTTACCAACAGTTACAAACATCAGTATATATATTGGTCTCACCGAGCCGGACAACTTTCTAATTTTCAGTCATTAGCTCCAAGCAAAAGGAAGTCAGATATTTTGGTTTGAATGTGGATGTTTTGGATATTTCAGACTCTGAGTTTTTAGCTACTCTTCCAATCTGGCTTATTTTATTCACACCAAACTTTTTCAAAATGATAAAAATACATTAAAGATGCTAAATTGTGAACGGATATTAAACATCTCAAACGGTTTTGCTATAGAGGGACTAAAGTAATGTACAAAAATGAAACACTAAAAGCGTCATCTTCTAAAAATGTAATTATACACCATTTATTTCTATATAAAAGTATACAAATATCACAACCAAACCCATTTTATTCTTTTTTTTTTCAATTTAATAATTATGAGTTTAAAAATAGTAATTGTACTATTTAGTCCCATAAAAGTCAAGTCATACATAGGGCTATACTGCCCTCTTGTG
Source organism: Squalius cephalus (assembly GCF_949319135.1). Classification (NCBI taxonomy): domain Eukaryota; kingdom Metazoa; phylum Chordata; class Actinopteri; order Cypriniformes; family Leuciscidae; genus Squalius; species Squalius cephalus. The sequence goes on along the minus strand of NC_137133.1, from coordinate 22,559,553 downwards.
TTCAAAATCAGGTAGGCCTATTGTATCTACATAAAAATATACTAGGTATGTGACGGTGAGAATATTTTACCACCGGTTATTCGACGTTTGACACCACTGTGGGCTTTTGAATCGCCAACTTAAAAACGAAAGTAAAATATGTTCATCCGCACTGACATTGATAGTGGTTGAGCAGGCGTTTCAAATGAATTCCTATTGAAGTAGGAATTAACTGAAAAACGTTCACTCTGTTCTGCTCGTTCCTCGTCGTGGATGCGCACCATTATGAATGCCCGTGCAGCCATGAGCATTTTAGTTTAATTTTAAAATTAGCGCCTTTCGGGGGGTGGATTGCTTGAAATTATTTTACAAAAGCACAATGTTGTGTTTTATTGCGACTGTACAAAAATATAGTTAACACTTTGCAGTTTGAATGTCGTCCTGTATAATGATGGAGTATGTTTTTTTTTATATAATTTTTTTATTTGGAAAGGCAAAATCCCACCACATACATTAATTACAATATTAGGTGTTCAAGTACATAGGCAGGGATGAATTCTGAAAATTTGGATGAGTTATTCATATTGCCCTTCTGAGTTTTCCTTTTACGGACCTCTACTTATTTCAGTTAAGAACAATAACAAATCAGAACGGAACCGGGATGCGCACAACTTCAGGTATTTAAAACAACACAAAGAGGGCAGGTCTACACAAAGCACAAGTACAGTCAAATGAAATCAAATCTGATTGGTTTTACATACTCAGTCCATTTGGACCAAATCTTATAAAAAAAATCTTTTTCAACTTTGAGGGAGAAGGATATCTTTTCCATAACATAAATCTCATAAACAATTTCAATCCATTCATCAATGGTGGGTGGATCTACTTTTAACCATTTCCTCGTAACAGATTTCTTGCTGGCTGCCAACAGTATCGCCAGCAATTTTTTATCGTTAATGTTCCATGTTTCGAACCCTAGATTGCCCAAATACACAGTTTCACATTTGAATGGAATGTTTACATTAAATACATTGTTTATATGTTTATGGATCTCTTCCCAATAAGGTCTAATTGTCTGGCAGTCCCAAAAAATATGAAAGTGGTTGGCTCCATTAGACCCACAAAGTCTCCAACAAGCATCTCCGCTACCCTGGTACCGTTTCTGAATGGGTGTGATAAAAAATCGTACAATGTTTTTCCAGCAGAACTCCCGCCATGTGTTTGACCCGGTTGATAACCATTGTAATTGGCATATTTTCCCCCAGCTCTCCTGTGTGATCATCACTTTCAATTCCCTTTCCCATTTCTTCTTTATGTATTCTGTATTCTCTTGTTTAGATAATTGTATGGTATTGTATAATTTGGAGATAATTTTGTTACTTGGTCTGGGTTTAATTAATGATAAAAATACTTCCAGGAACCTTGACTCATCTGTTCCTAACACCCCTTTAAGGTTTTCGTTAAAATGGTGTCTCACTTGCAGGTACCTAAAAAAATCATCTTTTCCCAGTCCATAATCTTTCTGTAGGGTTTCAAAACTCTGGAATGCCCCTTTGTGGGTGAATGAGTAATAAGTAGTTAAACCTTTTGAGATCCATATCTTAAATCTGCCATCGATCCTGTTTGGTGCAAAGTCTGAATCATAGGCACACCATCTCATAATTTTTGATGCTTCTTCTAATCTGCAAATTTTTACTATTGTCTGCCAGGACTTCAGAGAATTGCCTGTTATAGAATCGTCTGGGATTTCCTGTTCTTCTAATAATTTGTTATCACTTAGTAGGGCTGTTATTGGGATTCTGTTTAACATCGTACTTTCTATTTCTTTCCATGCTGCAGTGTATGTTGGCGAACACAGGCAGACTAAAGGTCTCAGTTGGGCTGCATGGTAGTAATCCTGTAGGCAAGGAAGGCCCATTCCACCCTTCTCTTTTCTTAATTGCAGTGTCTTAAATTTAATTCTGGCCCTTTTCCCTTGCCACACATACCTTGCTATTAATCTGTCCCATTCTAAGAATTGCTTAGATGGTATTTTGACTGGCAAACACTGAAAAAGGTATAGTAACCGTGGAAGAATATTCATCCTGATTGATTCTATCCGGGAGCTTAAACTTAAAAAGGGGATAACATTCCATCTATGTATATCAGATTTTATCTTTGAATTTAATGGGCCGTAATTGATGTCATACAATCTTGAGAAGTCCCTAGGTAATAAAACACCTAAATATTTAATGGATTCAGCATCCCATTTCCAATTGTACGTGGTCTTAATTGAGGGTGGTGGATCGTAGTTAAATTTTAATATTTGAGTTTTGTTGATATTAATTTTATAACCCGAAATGAAACCAAATTCCTCTAATAATTTCATCAATTTTGGGAGTGTCTGAGTAGGTTGTGTTATACTTATCAATAAATCATCAGCGAATAGGGCCAGTTTTTGCTCCCCAGATTTCATTGTTACCCCCTTTATATCCGACCTCTGCCTAATCAGTTGACTCATGGGTTCTATAAACAAGGCAAAGAGGAGCGGCGACGCACAACACCCTTGTCTCGTTCCTCTTTCCAGGATGAATGAACTGGTTAGATCTCCATTGATTTTGATTCTAGCTGTTGGTTTGTTGTATAGAGCTGCAAATGTGTCAATTATATTCGTATGGAAACCAAATTTTGAAAGTACTTTATATAAAAATGACCACCTCACTGAGTCGAATGCTTTCTCTGCATCTAAACTTAATATCAGTGTCTCCAGTTTTTGTTGTGTGATTTGTCTCATGACGTGCAGTGTTTTCCTGATGTTATCTTGGGTCTGTCTTTGTCTAACAAAGCCAGTCTGGTCCTTGTGTATTAATATTGGTAATATCAATTCTATTCTTTTAGATAATATGGAGGTGAATAGTTTGTAGTCATTATTTAAGAGACTTACAGGACGATAATTCCCACAATCTGATTGGTCTTTCCCCTCTTTAGGTATGATCGAGATCATTGCCTCCCTCCATGAGGGGGGGATATTTTTGTTTTCTAAAACCCAATTAAACGTTTTTAATAATGTTGGAATCAGTTGATCTTGCATTGTTTTGTACCATTCTGTAGGAAAACCATCGGTCCCTGGAGACTTCCCCACTTTCATTCTCCTGATTGCTGATTGAATTTCTTCTTTTGTTATTTTAGATATTAATTTTTCATTTTGTTCATCAGTGATCTGTGGGAGATTAATTTGGGCCAGAAAGGTATCAATCTGATTGTCGTTGCTTGTCTGTGGCTGGGAATATAATGTTTTATAGTATTCTAGGAAGCACTGCTGGATTTTTTCCTGTCTAGTTTCTATTTCATTTGTTGTGGAGTTTCTTATTTTGTGTATAGTTCTATCCGCTTGTTGTTTTCTTAACCTATATGATAAAAGTTTCAGTGATTTCCCACCTGTCTCATAGTATTGTTGCTTTGTGAAAAGTAGTTTTTTTTTTATTTCCTGAGTATTTATTTCATCTAATTCTTTTTTTAGTTTTTTAATCTTATGTTTGTTCTCATCTTTTAGAGACTTTGCGTGTTCTTTCTGTAGTTTTTTCAAATCTTCCTCTAATTTTTTTTGTTTTATTCCTCTAATTTTCTTTTCATATGAGGATATAGCTATTATTTTGCCCCTAATCACCGCTTTTAATGCGTCCCAGAGAATAGGTGGGGTCACTTCTTCATTGTCATTAATATCCAAGTACAACTGAATTTCATTTTTCAATTTATCTTTAATAACTGGGTTATTCAGAATGTTTGAGTTCAGTCTCCAGAGAGTGGATTTCTTATTATTATTCAGATGGACTAGCATATAAATGGGACCATGGTCTGAAATAGTGCTAGCTTTTATTTCACAATTATCCACCTTACAAAGATCTCCTTTAAGCATAAAAAAGTAATCTATGCGCGAGTAGACATTGTGAGCGTGTGAGTAATGCGAGTAGTCTCGGCTCGTCGGATTTATCTCTCTCCACACGTCCACAATCCCCACTTCACGCAACCACGTATTTAATTTTCTACTAATGTTTTTAGCGCCAGATTTCCCATTTGATGAGTCAACTTTCGGGTTTAATCGGATATTAAAATCTCCGCCACCTATTAAAATCCCTTGACTTTTTGTTGTCATTAGATCAACTATATGTTTATAAAAGGACCAGTCACTGCCCGGAGGAACATACACGTTAAGGAGACTCATCACAGTTCCTTCTATTTTGCCCGTAATCATAACAAATCTGCCTTCAGTGTCCTTATGTTCTGATATGTGTTCGTAATTTACAGCACCGGATATCAGAGTCGCCACTCCTCTCCTCTTTCCCGATCCATGGGAAGAAAAGTAAACATGTTTAAATCCTGATTTATTCAATTTGGCATGTTCAGTGTCATTAAGGTGCGTCTCTTGCAAGAAAGCTACCTGAATTCTATCCTTCTTTAATTTTGATAAGATTTTCCCTCTCTTAACTGGATTGAGTACCCCATTTATATTAAATGATGCTATCTTTAATGACCTATTTTGCATCTATGTGATTCCCCCCTTCATCTCGCTCCGAAACCTAGTGCGCTTCCCCCTCCCTGCAAGAACCGGCAGGGAATGAACGACTAACATATTAATAAACATAAAACCGAACATTTGTCCGTGTGACTCCCTATGTAGGGGTCTGTTAATTTGACCCTGTTGAGCCTCCCAAAGTGGCTCGAAGGGAAAATTCCCCCTCCTCATTCCGGAGGGAGAGGCCCTTACCTGCAACAGTCGCATGGAGAAAAATAAAATAAAATAATTAAAACAAGTAAAAAAAATAAAATAAAATAAAAATAGAGGGATTAAAAGATGAAAAGTTAGTCCCGAACGAACCAGTCAATTCTGCTATACAATTCCGCCACTATTTACAGTTCAAAAAAAAAAAAAAAAAAAAAAAAATTCACAGTAACTCGATCCGTTGTCCTCGAACTTTGGGTTAAATCCTTTAGGTCCCGGAGGGGGCCGGTGATGATCTCCTGAAGGCTCGGAGTTTCTCCCTGTAGTTTGCATCACGTCCGGCTTTGAGTGTATCCTTCCTCGCTCGTCTGTCTACTCTCTTCCAGGATAATCGCTGCACCTGTTCCATGAGCGTCTCCGGCGGTCTGGTGGTTGTTGTTACCGTGTAGCCTCTTCTCCGCAGGTCCTCTGAAGCCTCCTCTATAGTATCATAGGTTTTGGTTCCATCGTCGTGTCTCACGCGTAGCCTGGCTGGGAAGAGGGTCTGGAACTGAACTTTATTTTCTTTCAGCACTTTGCGGATCTCTGAATATTCTCTTCGTTTTTTGAGTATCAGAGGTGGATAGTCGTGATCCAGGTTTATATGGTTTTCTTGCCAGGTAAACCCCTTCCTCTGCCATGCCTTGCGGAGTAATGACTCTTTTGTTTTGAAACTTAAAAACTTAATTATGATGGAACGTGGCGGCGCGTCCGCCGGCGGCTGCGGTCCCACCGACCGATGAGCTCTTTCGATGGAGTATGTTTTTATGTGTCCACTGTTCCAT